>NC_090439.1:402477372-402794698 GCF_031143425.1 Pleurodeles waltl
TGTCAGAGGGTTGAGCACAGGTTAATTTGGGGTTTGCTTGTGATTTCACCCTGATAAGGAATGTGGTTCCTGTCTGAGTAGATTCTCACCCCCCTTCAACCAGTAACCCAATTTCTCACATGGACCATATATTTCTTGTCTATATGTACCTTCATTGTTAAGCACCACAGCAGAACAACAGCACCTGACCTTCCTTCACAAGTAGTTGATTATGTCTGTAGAAAAGGACTTTGTAACAGGGTCTATCCTTTTGGTAGTGACAATAAATGTGTCTGTATTTATGAAGTTCAGCATCTAACCCTATTAAATGCTGAACTTTGGGAGTGCAAGACCCGCAGAGACTGTAGCATGGACTTTACAACCTGATTATTTAAATACAAATACATTTTGTTTGCTATACTACAGGATGTGGTGTTAGAGGGTGAAAATCCTACAACAATGATGTTCATGTAGTTTCCTCTTCAATATTCTGGTTGCAATTCTCATGCTTCAGTCTCTGCTGTCCTGAACTGACATGATAGAGGAAGTGAGATAGTACCCAGCCTCAATGAGTGAACCATTCAAGAGAGATAAGGAAAATAACAAAAGACAAGAAGGTGAAGAATGGAATGCAAAAATAGATGGATGATATGAGAGAGATCATTTACAGTGATTCTGGTGATAACCTTCTAGATGTATTGTTGTTAGAACGTTCACCTCTGTATAATGAGAACCAAGTGGAGGGTGGAGATAGCACTAATGGTAGTGGAAATCTTGGATAAGTGATTGCCTCAATAAATGTGAATTCTGGTTTGGGGGGAGAATGCTCTGGTAACTGTGCATTGTGAACCAATGGGAGAAGGAATTTGTGCTCCTGCTGACTATACAATCTTGAACACTGCCAATTCACTTACTGTCCGAGTTACTATTGGTCCTACAGTCCCCAAATTTAAGCCTGATTTCCTAGGAAACACAAATTATGAATTGTCTGTTCCAGGTGCAGCAGATGCTTTTTTGGGCAATGCTGCAGCAAGACCCAAAATAAGATGATTTGTTCCTTTAGCCCTAACAAGCTCTCCATGTATGGTGAATGCTGATTCGACTTTGACTCTTTCTGTTCCATAGGTACATATCAGAAAATGCCAACTTTTGATACTCCTGCGTGGAAGCCACCTTTAAAGTCCAGTGGCTGTATCCATGGAGATGGAAATATGCCTAAGGTCATTGTAGCGTCATGGAGTCTTAGGCCCTCATTCTGACCCTGGCGGTCCTAAACCACCAGGGCCACGGGCAACGGAAGCACCGCCAACAGGCTGGCGGTGCTTCAGTGCCCATTCTGACCGCGGCGGTCAGAATGAGCCCCTTAGTGCCATGGAAGTATACAAGTGGGTGAAAGCTTTTTATACTAATACTCCTTTGAGTGATAGCAGGAGTTCCGAGTTGAGTCATGGCATGATTCAGTCACCTGTGATAGAGAATTTGGTGGATGTGGCTAAATTGAAGGTCGAACTGGATGATATGATTAGAGGGAATCTTGAAACAACTTACCTAGACTCTCACCAACAAAATGAGCCTGTGTTCATGTGTTCATGTGTTCATGTGTAAGGATGTTACCCGATGTGTAGGACAAGTTTATGACACACTATCTTAGTTGGTTCAAAGATATGAAATAAAATTAAATAAAACCAAAGCCTTGCAGAAGAGTTACCGAGTATGCTTTAATGAGAAAGACACGGTCTGTATAAGAACTTTAGGGATTAAATTGCAAGTTAAAGAGCTAATTTACAGCATTCAAAAATGAAATGAGTTAGATAATTGGGAAAGTCGATGGGTGAAAAAAGAAAGAACCAAAACAACAGACAGGGGAAGCTTCTCCTCCTGTAGCCGGAGTGGCAAGCACATCAACTTTACCATTGAAAGAAGTGCCCGGTGGAGGTTATATTCATGTGCCTTGGAGCAGAAGTTATCTTGCTTCATTTACTTATGACTTTCCATCGCTGAGGGAAAAGCAACTAGAGTGGTACAAGCATGTTAAGTGATTTGTGAAGATTTCGCACGTGTTATGGGTCAATTTGAATACTCTGACATTATGGTTCTGAGTGACTTGTGGGGCGAGTGCAAGGTAGCCATTGAATAGCCTAAGTCAGAACCACTGAGGGGCCTCGTGATGAAAGGCCCTTCACCTTGATGAAAAAGTACTAGCAGGTAGTGACATTTTTAAAGTCAAAGGTATCGCACAAGAAATTGATTGGATCAAAATTGACAGAACGACTCAGGAACATAAAGAGATAATTCATTGTCACTATGAGAGATTGTTTCTGGCACTCAACATAGGAAATGTTGGTGCTATGCAAGGAGTGTATCAGCAGGGAGCTACTCTGATGTAGGGTAGAGGTGTCCCAAATGATCCCAATACAGGGATGGACATGGGTAGCCTGAAGAAGAAAGCGCCTTGTCATTTCTGCAACAAGTTGGGGCACTGGAAGAGGGTATGTTTTCTTAATCCAACTAATCAACCCTAGAATTCAGGGTTCGTGCTGCCCCACGTAACTACCCCATACCGATGCGAAATGTGCAAAGACAAAGCGTACAGAATCTTGATGTACCACAAGCCCTAGTGATGCAGGTTCCATAACTCCAGATGCCACAGCGAAATGTGAATGGCCCTAGATTGAATTCTAATCAAGTTTCAAATGTGAATTTGACTTCATTCCAAGATAATAACCCCTTCCAAAAGTACCCAATGTATGAGACCTTTGAGAGCTAGTGGCTTCAATTAGTCAGCCTGATAATGCCTGAGGGGGAAGAAAGATTATGTATTTGATGCAGTCTTGGAAGTAGATCAGAGTGGTCCATTCATAGATGGTGCGGCGAAAGGCCATGGTGTGTCATTTCTAGTTGACACTGGTTCTAGCTGTTCTACTCTGGGAACAGTGGAAGTTTCAAACCTACACCTCTCAGGAAAAATGACCCAAAATATATGATTTTCGATCAAACAAATCACAACCCCAGAAACAACCAAAGTGCCTGTTAAAATAAGGTGCTTTGAGGAGAATCACCGAATTGTGGTGTGTGATTCTCGACCAGTGAGTCTCTTGTAAAGGGATCTCCTTTGCAAGCTTAATTGTGTTATGTATTGTATGCCAAAAGATGTCCAAATGCAAACACATGATTAGGATGTTGCCTTCAAATTGGTGAATGATGGTTCTTACAATGTATTGTTTACCATGAGGACTATTGTTGACTTGCCGCCAGACCTTAAAGACGCAGTTAGGTCTGAGGTTTGGAGTTTGTCAGGAAAGGATATCAAAGGCGTTGAACCCATTCGAATCATGGTGATGCCAAATGCTGAATATCTGAGAACACTCCAATATAATTTGTCACCTGAAATGATTGCTGGGATTACTCTAATAATGTAATCTATGATTCAACAAAGGCATTATTGGAGTCCATGTAATTTACCCATTATGGGGGTACAGAAGTCAAGTGATAAACATCACATTGCTCAAGACTTGAGGAAAGTGGACAATATTGTTGTTCCCTGTTGTCACAGGTATCAGATTTCATGTGGGGCAGAGTGTTTCACGGTTATCGATTTGTTCTAGGCCTTTTTCTATATGCCCTTGTACAAGGACAGTCAGTTCCTTTTCACATTTTAGTTCAGCAGTCATGTTTTGGCACAGTGCCAAGTTCCACAATGGTATGCTGAGAGTTCCTTCATCTTCAAACAGGTTCTCAGAATTTTTTTGGAGTCCCTGATCATGCCTTGTAACTCAGTTTTGGTCCAATATATCAATTACCTACTGGTGTTGTTGAATACTAAAAAAGCCTGTAAGCAAGAGACCATTGTGTTGTTGAACCACTTAGCTGAGAATAGACATAAAGGCCCTCATTACGACCTTGGCGGGCAGCTTCATCCGGCCGCCAAGATCTGACTGCCGGGCGGCCGCCAATGCGGCCACACTCCCGCCGCAGTCATTATGAGATCCCCGCTGGGCCGGCGGCCGGAAACCTGGTTTCCGCCCGCCGGCCAGGGGGGATCTTGGCCGCAACACAGGAGCTGGCTCCAAATGGAGCCGGTGGTGTTGAGGCTGTGCGACGGGTGCAGTTGCACCCGTCGCGCTTTTCACTGTCTGCATAGCAGACAGTGAAAAGCTGCATGGGGCCCTGGCAGGGGGATCCTGCACTGCCCATGCCAGTGGCATGGGCAGTGCTGGGGCCCCCAGGGGCCCGTGACTCCCCGTACCGCCAGCCTTTTCCTGGCAGTTCAAACCACCAGGAAAAAGGCTGGCGGTCGGGGACTCGTAATCCCCTGGGCAGTTAACACCGCCGGGGCAATTGTGGCGGGAAACCACCGGCCCCGGCGGTGCGACCGCATCGCTTCCGCTGCGGTCATAATTCCCTGGATTGCACCGCCAACCCGTTGGCGGTGCAATCGCCACAACAGCCCTGGCGGTCTTTGACCGCCAGGGTTGTAATGACCCCCAAAGTGTCCCCAAACAAGCTGCAGTACTGCCAGAAAGAGATTCAGTATCTCAGACATCACACTGAGAAAGGAGTCAAGAAAGTGTCCACAAGAAAGGATGTTGGCAGTTGTGAAACTGAATCCCCCAACCTATCAAAGAAGTCATGATGATTTTGGAAATGGCGGGCTACTGTCACAAGTAGATAAACAACTTTTCCATAGTGGCCAAGCCTTTGCTAAGGATGGCACACAAGGATGTGTCTGATCTGGTACCCTTGGGTAACAAATGCTTGGTTGCCTTCTTAGAGCTGGGAGAAAGTCTCTGTTGTGCCTCATGACTAGGGATACTCAATTTCAATAAGTCCTTTGCACTTTTCTACAGTGAGAGGGAGGGCAGTGTTGTCTCAGTGATTACACAGTTACACAGAAATGCCAGAAGGCCTGTGGCCTAATTTGCTACTACACATAGATTCTGAGCAGCCAGGTTGCCTTAAAGTGGTGGTGGTGGTCAGTGTCAGCAGAGAAATGCATGAAAACATAGTAATGGGCCACTTTCTAACTGTTTATGTTTCCCATTCTGTGGAGTTATTGTTGGCAATGACTAGAATCCAGCATTTGACAAGTAGCCACCAAACTAAGTATGAACAAACCATACTTGCAGCAGAAAATTTGACTGTCGGGCGCTGTGCTTTTCTAAATCCTGCTACACTGTTACCTATACCAGGAAATGAAGTTGATTTTGAAGTGGAGCATGACTGTCTCGAGGGCACTGAACTATGCACCAAGCCAAGACTAGATGTACGAGATGAGCTACTACCTGAGTCTGGTTTTGTTCTATATGTGAAAGGCTCATGTTTAGGAGAGAGTGGAAGAATTTGAAAGTTGGCTATGCAGTCTGCACAATATAAGCAGCTGTTGAAGCTTCCAAGAATCAAGGAATATCTTCCACACAGGTTGCTGAATTGATTGCTCTTGTCATTGCATCCACTTGCCAGTTCCAAACCTTTCTTTTTATTACATATGTCATCCCTAATGTAGGCCTTTGTTAGCCCCAAGGGCAGGGTGCAGTTATTTAAAAAGATGGACATGCACTAAGTTTAACATATCCTGGCAGTGAAAAACTGCTAAATTAATGTTTCACTACTGTAAGGCCTATCTCTCCCATAGGTCAACAATGAGGTTACCTTGAAGCATCATTTAAGCATAACTTCCAAATGAGAAAAGTGAGAAATAGGGATCTTGGTATCCCTGGACTCACAATTTAAAATCACAACTTATGGTGAAGTCGGATTTTAAACTGTAAGCCTGAAAATGCCACTTTCAGAAAGTTGGCATTTTCTTACTTTAAACATTCTGTGCATCTCCCTGTCCCTACATATACATGTGGATTTGGTGACAGCTGGGCTTTGTGCATTCCCTCTAGACAATCACATGTATTGGGAACTTAGGTGTGATGTAATGGGTCATTAACTGGCTTGATAGAAGCTGTGCTTAGCACTGCCTCACTTACACCTGAATAGGACTGTGCTTCTCCCCATACAAAGGGCTGCATTACCCCCATAGAGTGTGTGGAGCCAGAGAAGAAAGGTCAGGGACATTGTGATCTTCAAAGGACCCTTTGAAGTCTCCCCCACTCCACTGAGTGCTGGACCCCAAACACCACCAAATCCAACCTCTGCTGCAACCAAGGACATTTTGCCAGGAAGAAGAACTGCTGTGCTGCAAGGAGGGACTGCCACTCTGCAACTGCTTTGCTGTTTTGGCCTACTGCTCGCTATGTGCTGTGGTGTAGGAGGGACTGCCACTTTGCAACTTGCTTTGTTGTGTTGGCCTGCTGCTTTTTGCCTGCAGTGAGAAGGACTAGACCTGTTATCTACATCCTTCAACCCAAGATTCTCTGAGGGCTTATTGGCTTCCCCCCCTGTTCTCCTGCAGTCTAAGGGACATCAAAGACTGCATGCAACTCTTCTGGTGCTGCTGGACTCTGTCATCTGTAAGTCCTACCCTTGCCCTCTGCCAGACCTGGGCCTCAAAGTGTGTTCTGTAGCTGATTTCTGCAAAAAGCGACCCCTCGCTTTGAGTGCAGGAGAAATTCAGACACTTTGCTCCTTCAACGATGACACAGAGGCTGATTGATTATGACAGATTCCCAGTCTGCAAGGCCTGATGACGGAACCCTGTGTGGCTCCATGACTACGCATTGTATTCACTTTAGTGGAGCTCGACAATGATGCAGTGGCCCGACAGCATGGAAAATATAGACACATCATGCTCTCAATGTCAACACTTTTCTCCATCAAAGGTACTGTTTCAGTGGGCCCTGTATGGGTTCAGTAGCTGGCCTAACCTGGATTTTGGATTTGCACCAGTCCCTCATGACTTCAAGAACTCTTTTGACCGCTATTGACTTCTAAGCATTGTTTTCAAATGTAATCTTTAAAAATTCATATTTTGACTTCTATTAATTGGAGATTTGTCATTTTTGTCTTGATTTACTCAGATAAATATTCTTTATTTTCTAAACTGGTGTGGGGTCTTTTTGTGGTGTCTTTCACCATGTTACTGTAATTAAGTGTTGCACAATTACAGTACACATTGCCTCTTAAGTTACACCTGACTGCTCTGTGTCAATCTACCAGAGGGTGAGCACTGGTTATTTCAGAGTGTGTGTATGCTTTCTCTGACTAGGATTGTGGTCCCTACTCGGACAGGGTGCATACCTCTGCCTACTATAGACCCAATTTCTAACATTGGTGATCAGCAGTGAGGATAGCACTTGTGTTTCTGCAGTACCTTACTGTAATTTAGTGTACACTATGATTCACATCTCAGAGCATTGCGTGTTTCTCCTTTTTTTTTCTCAATTGCCCATTTTACTACATTTCACAACTTCTTCATCATCAACTTGGGACTTTTTTCTTAGGGCTGTTGCACTGTGAGGCCCTATCAGCATTGAAATACATTTCTAGCACCTATCATGCTACACTATGAGGGAGCTGAGAGAATTTTGCAAGGAGAGTGGCCTTTAAAGGAGAAATCCACAAGGCAGGAACTGCAGACAATCCTGTTTAGCTATGAGGAAACATGCTGGCGAGCAATACAATCAGATGACTCTGAGGAGGAGGACTCCTTTTCAATCCTAAAGAACCCAAAGCCCTGGAACTTCCTGGATGATTCCGAAGCCCAAGAGGGCAGTGTCCCTGGGAAGGAGTCAGAGAAAAATGACTTTGCAGAGTCTCCAGAGGTGAGATGACAGCTCACAGAGAGGGAGTCACTTGCTGGATCCCCTGTAGGAAGCAGTGTCTCCTCCCAAACCCTGTCCACTGAGGACCTCATGAACAGACAGGCTTACAGGGACCTGAGGCTGCAGCTGGCCCAACTGGCTTAAAGAGTCTTAGCCAGGGATAACTTGCTATAGAAGCCTCTGAGGCTGAGAAAGCCATGGAAGAAATGAAGATCTTGCTGGCTCATGAACTGAGTCTAAAGGAACTGGACCTTAAAGCAAAGCAAGTAGAGCCCAGTGGTGGCAGCGAAAGTACTGTGTTCAGTGCTGAAGGAACACTCCACAGACCCAGAGATTTGCTGCCTGCCTTCAGGGAATGGGATGACAATGACAGGTGGTTTGAGGTGTTTGAGGTCACTCTAGTTGCCCAGAGGATCCCTGAGGAGGATTGGAGGGCTATCCTATTAAGGCATATACCAGGTGATGGGAGGGCTGCCCTACTGGCCCTAGACGGGAGGGGCAGGCTGATATATCCCACCATGAAGGAGACACTTGTCAGGAAATGTGACTTTTTAGATCCAGAGCAGTGCAGGTTGAGGTTCAGGGACAGTAGGAAACTGTTCCACCAGTCCTGGGGACCTTTTGTGGATCACTTTTGCAGGGAACTAGATGGTTGGGTGGAGGATAGTATAGTGAACACATTTGAGGGGCTGTACAGTTTGATTGGTAGAGAGCACATCAGTTACTGTTTTCCAGAGCTACGCCAATAGCTGGTGGACTGTAAGTTCTTTGACCCAGGGAACTTGCAGAGAAGGCAGACATCTGGGTGAGTACCAGAGTGCTTTGATGGCATTGGGGCATGATTCTAAGGAGGGTGGATTGAATTTTGCCCATCAGAGTGAGGGAAAGGGTCACAGTGACCCAGATAGGTCCCAGTGTAATAAGGAAGGATAAGGAGCCCATGTATTTTTCAAGAGTAAGAAAAAGGGTGGGGTGGTCAGAGTCCCAGGGTGCCCTATTTCTAGCCCCAGTGTTTGGATTGCTCTCAGGGTGGGCACAAGCAGGGGGACCTGCTCTGTACCAGCAGTCAATCCACAGACGTGAGCTTCAAAGTGTCATGAGAAATGGATAGGGCGGCTGCCACAAGCACCCTTCCAATTCTGTTTTCTAGGGGTAACACTCCACAGAAGAGGATACAGATGCCCAGATGAAGGGGCATGAGGAGGAAACAGTCCACATTGGGAGGGCCAGTGGGTCAGGGATTGCTAGCTCTGAGGTCAGGGCACCCTACTACTGGCTGTGGAGAGGCCACTTCTGGCCTGGGGGACGACGACATGCACTGTAACAGGAACAGAGGTCTGGGGACCTGCACCTGACAGACCCTGGCAGAACACATAAAGAGAGTGTTTCTCGTGTGTGGGGTAGCTGTACTCACATGAATGTCTTGGCTTGCCAGGCACAGGTTGAGCTTAAGGGTACAGACCCTGGGCTAGAGGACCAGGGTCAAGACACCACCACTGAACTGGTGGGAGGGAGAGTGGAAGAAGGGTTAGGGCACCTGAGGCTACTTCCCCCCACTCTGAGAAGCATCAAAGGTGAGAGAGCCCTGGATGAGCCACGGCCTAGTTGTTGCCACTGACAGCTGTCAGTGACCTCTGTTGATTGCTGTACTCATGGACAGAGTTTTCCTTTGGTTGGGGACAGACGTAAAACTCAAGGGGCGGAATAGACCACATCACTTTGTTGGCCATGGTGGTACTATGATACACCTATGAGCAAGTTAAAGGTAGGTGCTGTACGGATCTGTCCACAATTGAGGAGAAAGGTTCCCAATGGGTCAGCTCAGTGGCCCCAGAGTGTATAGACAAAGGGACCCAACTAGGTTCAGAGAGGCATAGAAGTGACAAGTGTCCCTGCAATAGAGCGCCATTATCCATGTTTTTACACCCTAAGCAGGGAAGCCAGTCAAGGTATTTATCAGTCTACCCTGGATGTAGGCTGGAGAGGGATTGTGTTGGAAATGGCCCTTTTGGCATGGTCACCCCAAACCTTTTGCCTTCCTCCCACTGGTGAAGTTGGACCTCAAGTGACCTTTTGACCGCTGTTGACTTCTAAGCACGGTTTTCACATTTTATCTTCAAAAAATCATATCTTGACTTCTATATATTATAATTGTGTTGTTTTGGTCTTGTTTTACTCCATATTTCTTTTTGTTTTGCTGTAGTTAAGTTGTGCACAAATACTTTAGACATTGCCTCTTCAGTAAAACTTGTCTCCTTTGTGCCAAGCTAGAGGGTGAGCACAGGTTGATTCAACTAATCTTGATAAGGATCTTAATCCCTACTTGGACAGAGTGCATACCTCTGCCAGCTAGACACCCCGGGCCTTATTTACAAGCCCCTTGCAACTCTGGTGCATCACATTTTATGATGCTCTGTGGCACAAAGTGCAGGGCCATATGTTCGAGACCACTCAAAGCCACTTTGCATCGCTTTTCATAGGCTCATAGATATGGTGTAAGGCAATGCACCACAAGTCACTGCGTTGCCTTATGCAGGTTTAGGGGGTGTTCCATGGGAATTGTGGGGGGTTTTCCCACACAACACCAGTGGGTTTTAACACCTTCTGCAGCATACCCAGAAAAAAGAACAAGCCTTCATGGATTGTTTTTGTGCAGGAAGGTGTCCCTTCCTGTACAGAAAACATCCTGACAACAATGCACACACACTTGCACCATGGTCAAGGGTGCCTGAGTTGGTGGTAGGCACTAAGGCCCATATTTATACTTTTTGACGCACAACTGCGCCAACGCAGTTGTGCGTCAAAAAATTTACCGCCGGCTAACGCCATTCCAACGCACCATGCGGGCGCCTTATTTATAGAATGACGTTAGCCGGCGCTGTGGACTGGTGTGCGTCAAAAAAAATGACTCACACCAGGCAGCGCCGGCGTATGGGAAAATGGGGGTTGTGCGCCAAAAAATGGGGCAAGTCAGGTCTGAGACAAAATTCAGGCCTCAAACCGGATTTGCGCCATTTTTTTTGACGCCCAACCTCCATTGACATGACTCCTGTCTTAGCAAAGACAGGAGTCATGCCCCCTTGCCCAATGGCCATGCCCAGGGGACTTATGTTCCCTGGGCATGGTCATTGGGCATAGTGGCATGTAGGGAGGCCCAAATCAGGCCCCCCTATGCCACAAAAAAAAAAAACGAAACAAAATACTTACCCCAACTTACCTCAACTTCCCTGGGATGGGTCCCTCCATCCTTGGGTGTCCTCCTGGGGTGGGCAAGGGTGGCAGAGGGTGTCCCTTGGGGCAGGGGAGGGCCCCTCTGGGCTCCTTCTGAGCCCACAGGTCCCTTAACGCCTGCCCTGACCCAGGCGTTAAAAAACGGCACCCATCAGGCTGTGCGCCGTTTTTTAAGGCCTGCCCCCTCCTGTGAGTCAAAATGACGTCAGAGTATAAATATGGGGCACAGGCCTTGAAGTCATTTTTTGGAAGGGAACGCCTACTTTGCATATAATTAACGCAAGGCTGGTTCCCCCTTCCAAAAAATTACGCACATGGTGGAACTTTGACGCCCGCGGGGGCGGACGTCAAAGTATAAATGTGGGGCAGGGTTTGCGCCGATTGTGCGTCAAAAATTTTGACGCACATTCGGCGCAAACAGAGTATAAATATGCCCCTCAATTGTGTGCCTGCACTGGCTGAAAGGACAGGAATGCACAGTATCTCATAAATACAGTGCATTCCTGCCCTTTCATATTGGCGTAGGGCACCACAGCAAAAAGACTTGCAACTCTGCCCTATACCAATTCATTGTAAATATGCCCCCCAATTTCTAACAGACACTGAAATCCAGATTGGCAAAAGTGTGTGAATGCCCTTACCGAAAGAGAAAGATTTGCACATAGACACCTCGAGAGGAGATCTTTCAACCAATGTTTATTATAGAATGCTTTATGAGTACATTGACACTATGGATGCAATGGGTTGCTATATGTATGTGCAACTACCTGCTTCAGTTTCAAAAGGCATAATTTATCATCACATTTCTTTGACATATAGAGCTTCCTGTTAGCTTGTATTGAGTATATTTTATAGACATGGTAGTTTTCAATATTTTTCTCGAATTACGATTTAGTTCTTTCAGAAGATCCTTTGTTTAAACATCTGAAGAAAAACCCTTATTTCAAAAGTGCAGAAATAGCAGTTACTTATTTTGTATATGTCACAACATTAGGCACTGCATATTCACACAGACATATTTTGACTTGTGACATGACAGAAGTAGAGAAGAAATGTTTGAATCTAGTGGAAGAAATAAGTAGAGATTTAGAAACAGATAAAGACCTTAAGAGACAGCACAGGTGGAATAGAGAAGATATTGAACATCACATGAAGGGAAACCAACTAGCATTATCTTGAAAATGGCAACATGAGGGAAAGTTATGCATACAACTTGAGCAAAGTTATTTGGATCCATTGCCTACAGGGAAGAGTGAACATGAACACAACTTTAAAGTTAGGAGAAATAATGTATTATTTTTTAGATGGAAAGGATCCTGTGATCCCTGGAGTATACTTTATTTGTGGAAAGAATGCTTATTTCAAATTGCCCAAGGGATGGTATTGTTCAGGTTATTAGGGTATAATGTTCCCAAAGATTTATCTTGTGAAATGTTTTAATGATCCTTTATGTGAAAGGAAACCTAGGACTAGGAGAAATATTAGTGCTGGAGAAGTGCTGGGAGATATTTTTGGTGCATTGATTCTGAATGATTTGAAAATTATAAATTTGTCTACCATAGTGGATAAACTGGAAACACGTACATCAAATTCCTTATTGCTTGTAAATGCTGAGATGATAGCGATAAGATCTATGGTTTTGCAGAAAAGACTTGCATTAGATCTTCTTCTCGAAAAAGATGGTGGAGTCTGCTTTATGTTAAAAGTTCAGCAATGCTGTACTTACATCTCAGACAAAAGTGATTATTTGGAGAAGTACATTCTTAACATTACTGATTTGAAGAAGGATTTGGAAGGGTTAGAAGCAACAGGTGAATGGGAGGCTATTGGACATGGGTATGCATCTGTAGGCAGATGGTTAGGAAAGTTGTGAAATGCAACTGTGGGCTTTGTCCTGAAACCGCTGTTGTTTATTTCCATTTGTGCAATAGTTTTAGTTGTTGGTGATAGCATAGAGGATGAAAGTTATACAGGCAATTAAAAAAGCACATGTGGCGTTAGCAGATAATCAGTGTAAATAGTGGAATAACATGAAGGGGGTCATTCTGACCGCCGGGGCCAGGTGCGGCGGGAGCACCGCCGACAGACCGCCGGTGCCCCGCAGGGCATTCTGACCGCGGCGGTTCGGCCGCGGTCAGATGCGGGAAACCGGCGGTCTCCCGCCGGTTTCCCGCTGCCCTGCAGAATCCTCCGCCGCCATGGGGATTCTGACACCCCCTACCGCCATCCTGTTCCTGGCGGGTCTCCCGCCAGGAACAGGATGGCGGTAGGGGGTGCCGCGGGGCCCCCGTAAGAGGGCCCCACAAAGTATTTCAGTGTCTGCTATGCAGACACTGAAATACGCGACGGGTGCTACTGCACCCGTCGCACCTTCCCACTACGCCGGCTCAATTCTGAGCCGGCGTCCTCGTGGGAAGGTTGATTTGCCCTGGGCTGGCGGGCGGCCTTTTGGCGGCCGCCCGCCAGCCCAGGGCAAATCCCAAAATACCCTCAGCGGTCTTTCGACCGCGGAGCGGTATTTTGGTGGGGGAACTTTGGCGGGCGGCCTCCGCCGCCAGCCGAAGTTAGAATCACCCCCGAAGTGTCTAGAAGAGGCTAGGTGGAAATTGGTAAAAACTACAAGGTTTAACTTGATCTCATCATTAAAGATTTTTATCATGATTGTGATGACTTAATTCCTCATCAGAGGGGGAATTGATAACACATAATTTTGGCTGCACCATCATGAGTTACAGGAGTGCCATAATAATATAATCAGCAATACATATATTGTGTACCTATGCGTTACTAATGTAAATGAAGCACCTAAATTGTATTATTGAAAGTGCATTCACAGTAGAGAATTAGAAAAATATATATGTGGGTTCTAATGTTTGATTTTAACTTGATGAAACATATTACCCGTTTATTTGTGTATTTAGATTACGGTATTATGGTGAAACTGCATCTGATCATATTTCATTTATAATTTTGCTTTTCCATTTATAATTGCAAGATGCACTCATTATCATGTATTTTGTATGTGTCTTAATCCCTTATTCAATCTAGCTTAACCAAAGGCCTGAACCAATTGATTTCTTATGTTCAACCTTTAACAAGAACTTTTGCTCACGTTGCAATATTCTATCTTTGCTGGTGCATTTATGAGAATCTGCAGTTAATGAGAGGCATGTTGTGTGTAGTAAAATAAGTGGGATGTGGGTGGATACTTTGGCATGGGCAAAGGAGTGCTAATGAACTGCGAAGAAAAGACTCCTGTTTGTCTTCCAGACATCAAGAGACCTTCAAGGTCATCCTGTTGTTCAATTGGTGGGATGTGATGTTTGATGGCAGTTGCCAATTTCATCTGCGCATGGAAGATTGAAAACTTCAGATTTTGATGATATGGACTTCTCAAAAGTCCTGTAGGTTTAATTGCTATTCCACCTAATTAGACGAGAGCAGATTCCCTTGAGACTTAGAGGGGTACAGACCCCTCTATGCTTTTATTCCTTTGTGTGGATTTATGCCATATACCACTTCTCTATGAGAACATCTACTGAGGATACTGTGATGCTGACACAGTCCTGTATTCCCTGAGGCTTAAAATATGATTTCCCTATAGCTTAGTTTAGGATATATAGATTAACTTAGCTTCTCCAATGATTGGACAAGATGACCACAACTTATACATAGATCACCAGATTTTGTTTCTCATCTTCTGTATTGCTTCAACAGAAATTCTCAAATGCCTTAAGCTTAAATGATTTGCCCTCATTCAATGTATTCATTCACCTTTCGTGATTCTATACTTATAAAGCATGTTGTAGAGATTCATTTACATATGTCTCTCTTTAAATTTGTAATAAACTTTTAAACTTTATCATCGGCTTCCTGAATGTAATCTTTAAACAAGTAGGTTGCACTGTTCATTGATTGATTTAAATGATTTGTTTAACTCTTCTTTACCCCTCTTGTACCCCCAAAAAAAGACCGTCAGTCAGAAGACAAGAAGCAAAAATATGGGCCCAAGCATCATCACCTGTCTCATAATGAGCACCTGCAACATATTTGCATTGCTGCCACTGACTTGATGTATAGACCTTACAATCATTAGACAGGCCAGTCTTAAGTGCAGTTTTTATGACAGATGACGCTCTGCATTATTCTTTGTTCACCTCACTGTAGTGTGACTGGCTATGCCTGAACAGTGCTGTCTAATACCTCCTCTGCAATCCTGCAGAGAGGCCTTTCCTGAGACTTAGCATCCTCCTTTGAAGTAGGTCAAGGCTGTGTACAGTCACCTGATATTTTAAGTGGTTGTCGTAAGGAAAAAAGCAGAAGGTCCCCAAGATTGGAGATGGCTATTGTCTATCATCCCAGGTAGAACTGGTCCCTATATCAACCTGAACATTGCTAATGAGTTGGTTAAATACCATCTAAGGTGGAATGAAAACACACAAGTAGCCAGGAACTTAATAAAGGTAGTGGGAACCAGTTCATAAATGTCCCTATATCCTAGAGTGAACACTGTATAGCATGAGTCAGCTGTCTTAAATGGTTATACTCAGTCAGGGAGCATTACAACTATGTTTCTTTTATTATCCATTAAAACCAAAGATGGATTGCTTCAATTCCGTGTTTGTGCTGCTCCTAAGGCAGGAAACCCCTCTTTCAGTTTTTTTTTTAATCTTAGTTCTCAGAAGCTTATTTGAGAGATGTCAAGATTGAGGTTAATAATTTGGGGGTGGGGTACCCCTAACAACTTAATACATATTCTCTCATTAGGCCAAAACAAATTCTGAGAGAACCTCTGATCAGCTCCTGGTAGCTCCACACAAGCAGCAGGCAATCTCTAGAGACGTGTTACATTCAAGCAACACCAGCAATTTTAAAGTAAAGCACACAACACAATAATCTTCCCAAACCAATTAAGAAAAACAGCACCAAGGCCAATATAACAATTTATATATGTTAAAGGAATACGCTTGTTTGAATTCTTAGGGCAAAAAGTGCAAAGGTAAAGGAAATTGCCCACCAAAAGTCACTGTTGATAGCTGACTGATAATGAGGCTTTATTTCGGACTGAACAATTGAACAGAGGTTAGTGTGCCTATGCATAGATTCACTTTGTGGCATAGATTCACTTTGTGGCATCCAAACTATGTTGCCCAATGTTTGACAGTGCATTTGAGTTATATTTTCTGTAAAATTATAAGGAAAGCCCATTCTGGGCAATGTCTACCAAAGATACTGTTGGGGATCATTGAAAGGTGATATGATGTCAGCAAAACATGTTTCATAAACACAGAAAGAATTCAACTGCCCTAGTTTTCTTTGATAACCACGAATGTAAGTGTGAGGGTAAAACAAATATTACTGAACAGCCCAGTCATCAAGCTTCATCAGTATTGTGCTGCAGAAACTATTTTGTGAACAATAAGGCAAGACAATTGCTAATTTCCTAAATTATTCCACCCATTTTTCTTATATCCCAAAATGCTGCCCATATGTGAGCAATGGAAGCAATATGAGAGATGGTGTTGGTAAGCAATTGTACTTTAGGACCCCCAAAACGTCAGTTCAGCTATGCACATATCTATAGGGATTTTGTTGAGACTATGGGCCCTGCAAGATTCCGGGCTTCAGATGGCAGTTGGTGCTTCTTTATGAGAAAACAAAATTGCAGCCATGATGTCAATAGCTTCTAGAGAATTTGGCAGCTTCTGTACATGATGATGTAATACTATAATCAGTGTAGTTGTAAAAGTAACAAACTGCTGTGAGTGATTCCTGGTAGAGTTGTGGACCTAGAGTTAAATGGTTTTATTTTGCAGTAGAACAATATAAGAAAATATTGGCTGTCATTGGATAATGATACACTAATAAGGCTCACCCTTTGGTTGTGCTCCCATTCCGCTTCTCTTTTGCTTTATAAGCAGCTTAAAGCATTTTTGGAACAAACTAATTTCTATATTCCCCTTATTATTCTTAATTTAATACAATCCTATGTTGGTATATTTTGCATGTTTGGTTGAAACAAGGATGCTGTCTTATGGCATAACTGCTACTCAGGGGGCTATTTTGGGAGAACAAAAAACTTGAAAAGTTGCAAGACATTGATTAGGTATGACATCAGACAATTTAAAAAAAAACTACTTAACCTTTTTTGCTTCATAGGTAAGACATCATGCCATGTGATGCTTGGGCGCCGGTCTCCCAATGTGAAAAGTAAAAAAGTGATTGTGATTAACTGCAGCTCTTTCCCTCACCACTATTTCTACCATTAGGTTCTGGTCTCTCAGTCCTATCAATATGATAGTTACACTTTTTGTAGCTAGGATGAAGGATTGTGTGAGAGGAGGCTCTACTGTTACAGATTTGCAGACTATGGGATAGATTTAAAGTAACCATAGTAATGCGCGATAACGTAGCAGACATTTGCACGCGAAACTCAAGAAGGGTGAGACATACCACGATGCATTGCTTTCCTTTGTGAGGTCTTTAAAAGAGTGAGGGAGATCAAATTTTATTACTGTATCAGTGGCAAAGAAGTTAGTATATGGTGAAGAATTAACCTATATTTAAATGCCTAACAGAGAAAATAACACAAGATCTAAAATGTGCACATTTGAAATATGGTGACCATGTGGCCACCATTCCTATAGAACACTATATTTTGACATCAGAGTTTTCAATTTATTTTGAATAAAGTACTAATGTGAACTGATATTAACATTGTTATTGAAGATGTTAAATGAATGTGAATTAATCATTCTGATACTGAATTAAATGAATGTTGTTAATGCAAGTTACATGTGTGCAGAAAAATAAATGCACATTTAAGTTGTTCTAACATGTCATAATTAATGTTAGCAATTAAAAATTAAATGAAATTGATTTGTAAGGTGCGCAATAGGTTTCTTAATGCATTAATGTCTTAATGTGTATTAAGGCTCTCTTAACTTGACTAAGCCAGAAAGATTAATTTTGCAGCAGTAATGAAAAATCACTTGTTTATTCTGTCCCCTCTGACCTAAATTCTTTTCCTACGTTGTTAATGTGATGTTGAATGTCCTATTGTATTGAAGGCATGAAACATGTTTCAGAATTAACAATGCTGCGTTATTTGTTCTAGCTGTTGAACAAGACAGGAAACTCATGATTCCTATGTGAAACAGGACTAGTTTCGCGAGAGAAATCTCTCAAGTAACAAGTAATTAGAAAATGTAATATTTTGTCAGAAATGTGTGAAATCAATCAAATGGCAACGCACTTTAGCGGAGAAAATGTAGAATAGTTGCAAATACGATTGAACAATTTGCAGCAATTGAACACTGAATCTGATGTTTGAAGTGCCCCCACCTGAAAGACCAATGAATGTATCGTGCATACTTCTAATTAGTAAGGAACTTTGGAAATTGAGAGTTAGTTCTTGTTGGAGTTCATTTGAGTTAGTCTTCTCCTGCCTCAACACTGTTCAGAAATCTGTCGGAGTCCGACTATTTTATTTTAAGTCTGCTGTCACCCTCTGTTTTCTTAAGTCCCCTGATGAGTTTCTCATCTTAGTCTTAATTGCCCTGGTCTGTTATGCTGTTTAGTACTAATAAGGCCAGCTAATTCTGAACTGCTGATCTGTCCTATGTGAAGTCAGTGTTCTGCACTGTCCTTATGTTGCTGTCAATTGACGCCTGAAGAAAGTGACCGTCCTCTCTGATGAATTATTACTGTCTGCTGTCCCATGAGGAGAGGTATAATTAAGTGTGGATTCTTGCTTTCTTTTCAGTTAGAAAATTACACCACTGTATTTTTATAGTGAGTTGTCCTAGTTAGATGGTTTCCAAATTATTTTTGTCCTTCTCTTATCTTTGCTTTTGCCCACTTGTATTAACCTGCTTCCACACATAAATTCTAAATTTGTGTTAGTGACAGTAATGGCCCAGCTCTGAAGCCTAAAATCTGAAATTGATTGTAGAAACTAATTTGATGACTTACTGATGTCACTATCATTTGCTTTGAAATCTGATCATTGTAAGAGGTTAATACTCTGACTATTTATGGCAACACAGTCTAGGATGGGGAGGTTGTAATTATTTATTTGTTTTGTGACATAAAGACATTGTCTTGCAGTTTAAATAAAGTTCTTTCTCTCTTTTCTCTTTTTTTTTAGCTTTATTCCTCCGCCGTTAGAAGGTGTGGTGAGGAGGTTTGCTGTTCCCATTTCACGTTCTTCATTGGTATACCTCGGAATGAAGGAGAACCATGTATCAGGGAAGTGTAATGGTGAGTAGGATGGTTGGGGTTTCACCAGGGAGAGGAGTGAGTGAGGGAAGTGAGGTAGGGGTCACTCCAAAGTGAAGCACGCATGTTTTTACATGCAAAAGTGGTAGTCTTTTTTCCCACCTGACCTGTTTTGTCTGGGAGGCTACCCCTCCTAGGATTCCCTTACTTCCCCTCGTGTCCAGTAGCACAAATAGGTACACTTGAGGTGAAAAATGTCCGTACCTTGTGTAGCCACATTCCTCCAGGAATGTACATGGTCTTTTTACGGTGTCCTCCTTTCTGTCTGGCTCCCAGTCCACTCCAACACCAAGCGATTAGTTCTCTCCTCATGGTCCTCTGTTTTCCTCCTCTTTCTCCTCCTCCTTGTCACTCTCTGCTGTTTCTGTGCCCTCCTGGGAGTCCCTGTTTGACCCCGGTTGCTCTCCTGTTGTAATTTTTTCTTTCTTGCCCTCTTTGTGTTCACTGGCATCCTCTGCTCCTATTTTGCCATCTTCTCTCTCCTCTCTTCCTTTCCGGTCTCCTTCTGCTCGCATTTCTTAGCCTTCACGCTGCAGCCCCTCCTCCTAAACCTGGAGGTGTTCGCTCCTGGTCAGGTCTCTGCTTCAGGAAGGGTCCCTGGGGCACTTCCTGGTTAGGGCATCCAGGGTTGTCTCGACAACCTGCTCTGCTGGCTGCGACACTGTAACGGGGCCCATTACAATCAAATTGTACATAGTGTGTGGTTGCTAATCTATATTATTTTCTTGGAGTGTTTAACAGTATTCATGTTTAGTAGGCTACATTTTTTTCAGACGTTTCGGTCTGCCAATGATTTTTATATATGTTTCTAACTTATTTTTTCGGTCCATTTAATTGACATTTATTTTGGGGTTGCAATAAAGCTTTGAAACTTTATTCAGTTTGGAGTTTGATTAAATTGTTCATGGTGTCTAATATTCTTTATGATTTATGTCATTGATTTGTGATTTAATGATTCTGACTGCTACACTCTTTGCCAAGTCCAAAGATCTAGTCGACCTCAATAGATGAGAATTGTGATGGTGTCTTGTAGGAGGTTGGCCTGGCTTGTAGTGGGTACCAATGGTACTTACACCTTATGCCAGGTCCAGTTATCCCTTATTAGTAGAGTGTAGTAGTGCTCTAGCAGCTTAGGCTGATAGAGGTAACTATAACAGAGCAGCCAAGGCTGAACTAGGAGTTATGCAAAGCTCATGCAATACCACTTCTTTCATATAGATACTCTATCATAAGAAAGACAATACTCATAGTTACTAAAAATAAAGGTACTTTATTTTAGTGATAATGTGCCAAAAATATCTCAGAGGATATACTCCCTTAGGAGGTAAGTAACATACACAAAATAGACACAATTAACCAAATCAGGTAAGAAAAACAGTCAGAAAGTAGTGCAAACATTGTAAAACACAATAGGATGCAATAGCCCTAGGAGCAACACAAACCATATACAAAGAAAGTGGAATGTGAAACACGAGTGCAACCTTAGGCAATTGTAGTGTGTAGAGGATCGCTGGGAGTGTGAGAAAACACAAAGGGTGTAAAGGAGACCCCACCCCAAGACCCTGAAAAGTAGGAGTAAAGTATTACTATTTCCCCAAAAACACACTAAAGTCGTGATAAAGGATTTTGCAAGGATCACAACAGACTGCAATGCACTGAAAATGGATTCCTGGACCTGAAGACCTGCAAAGGAAGGGGACCAAGTCCAAGAGTCGTTAAAGTGTCAAGGGGGGCAGGAGCCCACTAAACCCCAGATGGAAGTGCCATATGGCTGTCTCTGGTTGGAAGATGCTGCAGGTTTTGCAACAACAAAAGGAGGTAGGAAGTTCTTCTTCTTGCAGATGATGTCCCACGGCGTGCTGGAGGATGCAGAGTTGTTTCCTTGGCAAAATATGGCGAACAAGCCTTGCTATCTGCAAGAGTCACGGTTGGAGAAAAAGGGTGCTGCCTGGGCCCAGTAAAGGTCAGGATGTCGATACTTGGGAGAGGAGGCAGAGGGGGCCCTGAGCAATTTAGAGAGCCCATGGACAGGAAGGAAGCACCTGCAGAAGTCCTTGGTCATGGGTTCAAGAAGACTGAACACAGCGGTCATCTCAAAACTGCAAAGAGAGGTCCCATGACACCAGAGGTCAACTCAGGGAGTTGAGGATCACAGGACGGAGTTCTGGGGACCTAGGCTCGACTTTGCATGCAGGATTTCTTGGACATGTGCACAGAAGCCCTTGTAGCTGCAGATCACATGGTGCACAGGATTACTGTCTGGGGAGGGGAGATAAGGACTTACCTCCTCCAAATTCAGACAGTTGGACCTCTGGACAGTATGGGTCACTTGGGTCCACCACCTGTGTTCCAGGGGCCACGCTCGTCAGTATGAGAGGGGACCCAGAGTACCGGTGAAGCTGAAGATTGGTGCCTGCCGAAGCAGGGGGAAGATACCATCAACCCACAGGAGATTTCTTCGTGGCTTCCAGTGCAGGGTGAAGGCAGGCAGCCCCCAGAGCATGCATCACCAGGAAACCGTCAAGAAAGATGGCAGGATTAGGTGCTACAATGTTGCTGGTAGTCTTCTGGCT
Source organism: Pleurodeles waltl (assembly GCF_031143425.1). Taxonomy (NCBI): domain Eukaryota; kingdom Metazoa; phylum Chordata; class Amphibia; order Caudata; family Salamandridae; genus Pleurodeles; species Pleurodeles waltl. The sequence goes on from NC_090439.1 coordinate 402,499,145, forward strand.
ACTTTGTTGCAGTTTTGCAGGCGTCCTGGAGCAGTCAGCAGTCGATCCTTGGCAGAAGTCAAAGAGAGAAGTGCAGATGAACCCTGATTAATTCTTGCAAGTTGTAATATGAGGAAAAGCCCACTGGAGAGACCCTAAATAGCCCTCAGAGGAGGATTGGCCACCTAGCCAGGTATGCACCTATTAGGAGGGGTCTCTGACGTCACCTGTTGGCACTGGCCACTCAGAGGCCTCCATAGTGCCCCCACACCTTGGGAATCAAGATGGCAGAGGTCTGAGACACACTGGAGGAGCTCTGGGCACCACCCCTGGGGTGGTGATGGACAGGGGAGTGGTCACTCCCCTTTGTCCAGTTTCGTGCCAAAGCAGGGACTGGGGGTTCCCTAAACCGGTGTAGACTGGCTTATGCAAGGAGGGCACCATCTGTGCCCTTCAAAGCATTTCCAGGGGCTGGGAGAGGCTACCCCTCCCCAACCTTTCACACCTATTTCCAAAGAGAGAGGGTGTAACACCCTGCTATCAGAGGAAATGCTTTGTTCTGCCTTCCTGTATCTGGGCTGCCCAGTTCCCAGGAGGGCAGAACCCTGTCTGTAGGGTGTCAGCAACTGTAGCTGCAGAGAAAACCCCAGAGAGCTGGTTTGGAAGTACTGGGGGTCCATAGTGGATCCCCCACAATGCGTGGAATTGGCTCCCCAATACCGGATTTAGAATGGGGGGGGGCAATTCCATGATCTTAGACATGTTACATGGCCATATTCGGAGTTACCATTGTGAAGCTACATATAGGTGTTGACCTATATGTAGTGCATGCGTGTAATGGTGTCCCTGCACTTACAAAGTCTGAGGAACTGGCCCTGAACTATGTGGGGACACATTTCCTAGTGCAAGGGTGCCCTCACACATTGTAACTTTGCACCTAACCTTCAGCAAGTGAAGGTTAGACATATAGGTGACTTATAAGTTACTTAAGTGCAGTGAAAATGGCTGTGAAATAACGTGTGCGTTATTTCACTCAAGCTGCAATGGAGGTCCTGTGTAAAGGTTTCTCTGAGCTCCCTATGGGTGGCAAAAGAAATGCAGCAGCCGATATGGATCTCCTGGAACCCCAATGCCCTGGGTACCTAGGTACCATATACTAGGGACTTATAAGGGGGTCCAGTATGCCAACTGAAATTGGTAAATTTAGTCACTAGCCTATAGTGACAAATTTAAAGGCAGAGAGAGCATGAGCACTGATGTTCTGATTAGCAGAGCTTCAGTGACACAGTTAGGCACTACACCGGCATACACATTTAGGTCACAAACTATGAGCACTGGGTTCCTGGCTAGCATGATCCCAGTGAGACATGCAAAAACATACTGACATACATGTAAAATTGGGGGTAACATGCCAAGAAAGATGGTACTTTCCTACATGTCTCACCTGCACGTTTGTGGTTATTGAACCCGGAGCGGGGGGAAAATCTACACAGCACAACTCGCCAACAGTTTTGGTAGCAGAGTTATAGTTCTGTCTTGTGAGAAGGAAAGGCAGAATTTGCCCACCTTGTGAGTTGTTCTTGGTGTGGTGTAAGGGTTGATGAAATCTAGCGTGGTGTTTCAAGTGTACGGTATGTATTTTGAGTAGATTTTGCACTTGCAAAGCTTTGGCTAAGTAGCTGTGAAGTGTGATGTATGAAGTGAGTATGTAATTAAGTAGGGCGTTTGCGTACTCCGTTGTTGTTGACGGGTTCCTTTGAGGCCTACAACTCTGGATTATTTTACAAGTGAATGGAGACAAGCGGTTAATTTATTTTCTGCAGGTGAAGGTGTTAGTATATTGAGCGCCGTCAACAATACAGGTAGATTTCCCTTGAGTGTGTGTGCTGTTGTTTGGTATTAGGTGAATCCTGAGTGCACAAGGAGAATATGTACCAATCAGAGTGAATTTTGCTGGTCAAATCTGTCTTGCAGTTGTGAGAAAGCCATAGCCGGAAGAGTATCTGTTTGTGTGAAAGGCCACAGTCGGAAGTTCCTGACAGCTTTCACAGCATTTCAGTCCTACCCATGGGGAGCAGACAGGTTTTGTTTTTTGTGCTCCCAATATTTGCATTAAGGTTTTGCGTGAGAGGCATATGAGATGGCTCTGAAGTGAGTTGCAGTGAGTGTGACGTCATTTGGTCTGCCCTGGGATAGGTTGGTTTATGAGAAAATCCACACACAGATTGGTGGACAAGACTGTCCTGCCATAGGTTGAGAACAGCTCATGAAAAGGATTGTGGGATTGATAATTATTCTGTAGTGTCATAGATTATGTGTTTGTGAACTAGATATGTGTAAAAATGAAGTTTATTAAAGCTTTAAATAGCGCGTTGAGAGGAGATGTTTTGATTCCAGTTAGGAAGGGTGAGCCTACTCCACCTGTGGGTACACCAGCATTCGAGGTAATGAAAGAGAGGGGAGTTTTAGCACGTCTCTTGGTAAATCAATGGTGCAAAATAAATGATAACGATGGTACTTTATCTTTTTCTTGTTACAGATCCTTTAATTTGAGAATTTTGGAGAATCTGAGGAGGGTATTATATGAACCAAACCCTCATCCTAGACCTACACAATTTGAAGCACTTGCTATTTGGGAATTAGTTGTGAGACATAAAGAGGCTCATAAATTTGAAAGGAGAATGAGGAAAGCAGAAAAGACACTAGCAGAAGCAAGGTGGGATGCACAGCAGAGAATGTGGAGAGCAGATACATTACATGTAATGAAATTATTCCGAGCAATAACTCAGGAAGGTGATGGATCTGTTAGACATAAAGGCAAAAAGAAATCTGAGGAAGATGAGGTAAAAAAACTGGGTAAAATTAAGGGTAGTAGATGTCAAGAATGATTTGGATAATGAATTTATAACTCAGTTGCTGCAGAATCACCTCCACCATACAATGCAGTTGCATCCGTAATTCAGAATGTAGTCCTGAGTGTTACCACAGCTCCAGCTACACAAAGCCTTATTCAGATAATTCCAGATGTGCCTACTGCCAATGCTGCATAGGTGCCAGCAGTTTATATGACAGTTCCAAATGTTAATACATTTCAGAATGTCCCAGTTCCAGTTATGTCACAGCCAAGTCAGAATGCAGGAATGACTCAGTTTGAGACACATCTAATGTACAGACACCTGCACAAATTGTGAACGAGACAGACAATGCCAATATATTCTGCAGTTATGACACCACAGAAGGTTGCCCCAAAACAGTCAAATCAGGGTTATTAAACAGCCAAAGTAAAGGATTAATGTTCCTGCCAAGTCAGAAAAAATTATGAGGACTAGAAACATTAACAGTACCTGAAACTATAGGTCCAGTAGTCCCGTTGTATATAAGGGCAATAACAATAGTGGTCCCCAGATTTAAAATCCAGTATCAGCGATGAGTTCCCCTTTTGGAATTAATACAGAAAATGAGAGATTGAGCACTACAGTGCCAGCCATAACCCCTATAAATTATTTCTGTTAGAATCAGACATATGATAGAGTGGGTTCACTGATTGATGTGACATGTCCCCCATGTTCTGCAGGTTCTTCTGTATTAGCTCAGGACCAAGCAACGAGAACATCCTGTATTCACCCAGAGTGTCTAGAGGTAATAACATTAGTTTGACTGAAGGGTTAGACAATTTGAGCAGAGCATCAGTTCCAGGTAACATGCCTGCGGGAGAAAAGTAATTGAACAAGGCCAGATTGAAATTGGAATTAAATGAAATGATTGAGGGAACACTTGAATTGGACAGATTTGATTTTTACAATGAAAATGAGTTGTGCTTCATTTGCAAGGAGCAGGACAGGTTTATGAAAAATTCGATTTGAGAGATATTGTGAACATGAATTCACTTGGAATGAAAATTCCCATTAAGGAGTTGATTCAGAGCATTCAGACATGGGGAGCATTAGACAAATGAAAAGGCAGATGGGTAAAGAAAAGAGACCAGAAGAAAAAGCCAAATGCATCTTCAAATGATGTACAACAGGCTGAGTGAGCTGTAAAAATGATGCCAATGAGAGAAATTCCTGGAGGGAATTTTGTTCATGTTCCCTGGAGCAGAAGTGACAAACCGACATTCACAAATGATTACCCAAAGTTGAAGGAGAAACTAGTGGAATGGTGCTAGCAAATGGAGAGGCTTGTCAAGCTTGTAAAGTGCTTGTGGGAAGATCTGAACACTTTATTTGAAACTGTGGTTCCAGCAAATTTGTGGGTTGAATATAAGGAGAGTGTTGATTGGGCAACATGTAAGCCTCCAAGGGATGCATTAACAGGTGAGCCACCTGAAGAAATGATAAAATCCTATTACAAGGTGATTGAGTATCTCAAAACTAGGGTTTCCCTTAAAGATATAATTTGGCAAAGAATTGGGAGGGCATCTCAGGAGACAATGCTTATTATGAGAGATTATTGCAAGCAAACAAGCAATATAATAGCGCAGAGATTATTGAGCCGAGAGACATGATTAATTTTGTGTTTAAATTTTTTGACGCACAACCCCCATTTTTCCCTACGCCGGCACTGCCTGGTTAGAGTAATTTTCTTTTTACTCTGACCAGCCCGCAGCGCCAGCTAACATCAATCCTTAAATAAGGCGCCCACCTGGTGCGTAGGAATGGCGCTAGCCGGCAGTAAATGTTTTGTGTCACAATGTATAAATATGGGCCTTTGTGCCTCTACATCGTTGAAAAGGCCTGACACATTGCCACTTGTCCTGATGAGCATGCGTAGAACCCTTGACAGGATGACAGGACTGTCTCCACATGAGATTCTGATGGGTCGTGAAATGAGGTCACCAGCAGTACCTGCAAATGCACTGGTGAACATATCAGATGACTTAGTCCTGGATTATTGCAAAGATCTGGCTGATGTGGTTTACTCTTTGTCTCATCAGGTTGAAGCAGCAACAGTTCAAACAGCCACTCCTAGCATTCTTCTTAAACATGTAGAGAAGAAGTTTATTAATTAAGTAGATGCTAAAAGAAAGTCAATAAAAGAAAAGATAGATAAGGGAATAGGTAGCAAGAAGAAAACAGTTCACAACACACCTGATTCACAGGGACATTTAGCTTTAAATTAGCAATATGTAGGGAAGCTTTGTATATGCAGGACACAATCAAAAGCTGAAAATAAGTGTGGTGGAATGAGTGAATGCAGACATGTGTTTTTGTTTAAGAGTGTATGGGACCTTATGTTAAATAGACAAGACCCTGCTGTACCTGGTGTTTATTACATCTGTGGTAAGAACGCTTATTACAAGTTGCCAAAAGGCTGGTATGGTACATGCTATTTAGGGGTGTTTTTTCCAGAGAATCTATCAAGTGGACGACATTGACAATCCAGCAGTGATTTATAGATCTAAAATAGAATTTAAAAGAGGAGCAATTAGTTCAGAGATTAAGGAGATATTTTTAGAGTTTCTATTCCATCAGTGGGTGTGATCTTAAATGACAAAGATAAGGAAGTTAAAAACAATTGTAGATAAGATGTCAACTGATTTTTCAGGCGCAATGCTCTTAATGGACGGAAATGGTTGCGGCAAGGTCTATGATTCTACAGACTCGCCTTGCGTTAGACATCCTTTTAGCAAAAGAAGGTGTAGTCTGCTGAGTTTTAAAGTCACGCCATTGCTTCACTTACATTCCCAATAGCAAGGCGGGGATAAGGAAATACGTATTTAAAGTGTTGAGTCTCAAAAATGACTTAAATTATCTCAAAGAGACAAATGTTTGGGAGACAATAGGTGAAGGACTGTCAAAAGTAGGATTTTGGTTTGGAAACTTGGGAAATGGTTTTGTGAAAATGATCCTGAAACCTTTACTGATTGTGGATTTTACAAGTCTTATAATTCCTGGAAAAGGCAAAGAGTAAAAAATAATTGGAGGAGGGAAGAAATTGAAATGGAGAGTATGAGAAACAGATGTCATCAGACGATGAAGAGAATTGAAAATTATCAGAAACCTAGATCTTTGCGTTATCAAACTGCAAGGTTTTGATTTTGTTTAATTGTAAATGAGAAAAGTTATTTTGTGATGGCATAGATTGACAAGACCCCACTGTACCTGGTGTTAATATTAATATATTAGTGTCATAGAAGTTAGCATAGGGTGACAAATTAACCTACATTTAAAAGTCTAACAGAGAAATTAACATGAGTTGTAAAATATGCACATTTGAATTATGATGGACGATGTGGCCGCCATTCGTATTTAACACTACATTTTGACATCAGAGTTTTCAATTTATATTGAATAAAATACTAATGTGAATTCATATGAAGAGTTTTATTGAAGGTGTTTGGAGAATGCAAATTAATCATCCTTATGCTGAATTAAATTAATTTTATTAATGCAAGTTACATGTGTGCAGAAAAATAAATGCACATTTAAATTGTTCTAACATGTCGTAAATAATGGTTACAATTAAATAAAATTGAATTGTAAGATATGTAATAGGTTTGTTAATGCATTAATGTATTAATATGTATTAAGCCTCTCTTAACTTGACTAGGCCAGAAAGATTAATTTTGCAGTATTAATGGAATGTCACTTGTTTATTCTGTCCCCTCTGACCTGAATTATTTTCCTAGGCTGTTAATGTGATGTTGAATGTCCTGTTGTATTGAAGGCAAGAAACATGTTTCAGAATTAACAATGTTTCATTATTTGTTCTAGCTGTTGAACAAGACAGGAAACTCATGATTCCCACTTGAAACAGGATTTGTTTTGTGAGAGCAAACTCTCAAGTAGCAAATAACAAGATAATGTAATATTTTGTTGGAACTGTGTGAAATCTTTCAATTGACAATGCACTTTAGCTGGGAAAATATGTAGTAGTTGATTATTTGATGGTGCCATCTGCAGCGTTGGACACTGAATCTGATGTTTGAAGTGTGTCCTCTTGAAGGACCTTGAAGGACCAACGAATGGATCATGCATACTTCTAATTAGTAAGGAACTTTGAAAAAAGAGAGTTAGTTCTTGGTGGAGTTAGTTTGAGTTAGTTTTCTCATGCCTCGAAACTGTTCAGAACTCTGTTGAAAACCATCTTTTTGATTTTACGTCTGCTGTCACTCTCTTTTTTTATTGAAGTCCCTGATGAGTTTCGTATCTTAGTCTTAATTGCCCTGTTCCGTTATGCTGTTCGGTACTATTGAGGTCAACTAATTCTGAACTGATGGTCTGTCTTATATGCAGCCCCTGTTCTGCACTGTCCTGATGCTGCTGTCAACTGACACTGGAAGAAAGTGACCATCTTGCCTGATGAATTAGTACTGTCTCCTGTCCCATGCGGAGAGGTATAATTAAATATGGTTTCTTGTTTCCTTTTCAGTTAGATAATTACACCAGCACATTTTTATAGTGAGTTGTCCTAGTTAGATGTTTTCCAATTTATTTTTGGCCATCCTTTATTTTTACTTTTGCCCACATGTATTAGCCCATTCCCACTGATGCAAGTCTAAATTTGTGTTAGTGACAGGAATGGCCCAGCCCTAAAGCCTGAAATCCGAATTTGATTGAGGAAACTGGAATTTGATGATTTACTGATGTCACCATCATCTGCTTTTAACCCCTTCGCTGCCAGACCTTTTCCCCCTCCTGTGCCAGGCCTTTTTTTGCCTACTTGGAATAGTTCTTGCTTAGGCCCTCATATCTTTTTGTCCACATAAGCTACCCACGCCAAATTTGCATCTTTTTTTTCCAACATCCTAGGGATTCCAGAGATACCCAGACTTTATGGGTTCCCCTGAAGGAGGCAAAGAAATTAGCCAAAATACTGTGAACATTTTGTTTTGTTTTTTTAAATGGGAAAAAAGGGCTGCAGAAGAAGGCTTGTGATTTTTTCCCTGAAAATGGCATCAACGTATGGTTTGTGGTGCTAAAATCGCCAGCTTCCCAGCTTTCAGGAACAGGCAGACTTGAATCAGAAAACAAAATTTTTGAATTTTACTGGGACATACCCCATTTTTATGATTTTTTGTGCTTTCAGCCTCCTTCCAGTCAGTGACAGAAATGGGTGTGAAACCAATGCCGGATCCCAGAAAAAAGTAGACAAAATTCTGAATTCAGCAATGGGTAAAACGGAAATAAAAAAATATTGAAATTGAGGTGAAAAAAACAGCCATTTTTCTCTACGTTTTACTCTGTAACTTTTTCTGCAATGTCAGATTTTTGAAAGCAATATACTGTTACGTCTTGCAGTAGGTTTTCATTCTATACCGGGTATACAGCAATTCATTTGCTGAAATATAAAGAGCCAAAAATAGGTATCAAGAAAACCTTAGTATTTCCAAAATGGGCATAAGATAAGTTGTTGAGGAGCAGTGGTTATTTGCACATCTCTGAATTCTGGGGTGCCCATACTAGCATGTGAATTACAGGGCATTTCTCAAATAGACGTCTTTTTTACACACTGTCTTATATTTGGATGGAAAAAATGTAGAGAAAGACAAGGGGCAATGACACTTGTTTTGCTATTCTATGTTCCCCCAAGTCTCCCGATAAAAATGGTACCTCACTTGTGTGAGTAGGCCTAGTGCCCGCGACAGGAAATGCTCCAAAACACAACGTGGACACATCAAATTTTTCCACAGAAAACAGAGGTGTTTTTGCAAAGTGCCTACCTGTGGATTTTGGCCTCTAGCTCAGCCGCCACCTAGGGAAACCTACCAAACCTGTGCATTTTTGAAAACTAGAGACCTAGGGGAATCCAAGACGGGGGTCACTTGTGGGGCTCTCACCAGGTTCTGCTACCCAGAACCTGGTGCAAACCTGAAAATGTGCAAACCTGAAAATGTAGCTAAACAAATACTTTTTCCTTACATTTCGGAGACAGAAAGTTCTGGAATCTGAGAGGAGCCACAAATTTCCTTCCAACCAGCATTCCCCCAAGTCTCTCGATAAAAATGGTACCTCACTTGTGTGGGTAGGCCTTGTGCTCGCAACAGGAAGTGCCCCAAAACACTATCTGGACACATTGAAATTAGTAAATAGAAAATGACCTGTTTTTGCGGGGGGCACCTGCGTTTTTGGTCCTGGGCTCAGCAGCCATCTAGGGAAACCTACCAAGCCCAGACATTTCTGAAAACTAGACACAGAGGGAGTCAAGGGAGGTGTGACTTGCGTGGATCCCTCAATATTTTCCTACCCAGAATCCTCAGCAAACTGCAAATCTAGCTAAAAAATCACATTTTTCCCACATTTCTGTGTGGGATCACTGCAACGGGACAAATTTCCTACCACCCACGTTTTCCTCAGTCTCGCGGTAAAAATGATACCTCACTTGTGTAGGTGGGCCAAGTGTTTGTGACAGGAAAGAGCCCAAAACACGTTGAAATTGAGGGGGAATCAAAGTGGGTCCAAAAGGGTAGTTTGAAAAAAAACATTTTTAGGCTGACAAGTGCAGCAGAAATATTATCGGTATAGATGAGACAATGCTGGGTGGTAGGAATTTTGTGGATTACTGCAGATTCCGGAAGGTTCCATCACAAAAATGTATGCTTTCCAGCAAAGTTGCAGGTTTGCAGGGCATTGTGGGTAAGGAAATGGTACGGGTGCATGTGAAGCACACCACCCTGGAATAAACTAGATGTTTAGTTTTCAGATGTGTCTAGGTCTTGTGGATTTTTGTACATGGCAGCATCCCAAAGTTAAAAAAAGTGCAGCCCTCACCATTCCAAGTGGGACGATTTTGAGAGTTACCAAGATCTCATGGCCCAAATGTAAAACAAAAACCAAAAATAATCAAATGTCCTCTTGCTTGCCATGGGATAAGATGTTTTAGTGTGCGGGGGAGAGCTGAAAGACTGTTAGCCCCTTCAGTTCGGGTGGGGGAATAACCAGGCCCATACTGGTTGGTAGCCACCACCCCACTGTTTTCCTTTTTTTTTTTTTATTTCCTGGCATCTAGTAGACTTTGTGTCCCCCTGGGGTGTGGATCGGGCGTAATTGCCCAATCTGCCCACTGGTGGGCAGAACAACTTTGGCCCCATTTATTTGGGGTGGGGGTATGGCCATACAAAACCCCCAACAAAAATCTTCCCTGGTCTCTGGTGGGCTTTCTGCCCCCCTTGGGGGCAGATGGGCCTTCCAAAGTAGGCCAGTCTGCCCCCCAAGGGCGGCAGTTGTGGCCAACAGTAATGTGCCCCCATGGGGAGAGACCCTTGCCCAAGGGGCTGCCCCCTCCAAACAAAACACACACATACACACACACCAATCCATGGTGTCTAGAGGTTTCTTCCCCCTTTGGGGGCAGATTGGCCTAACAAAAATAGGCTGATCTGCCCCCAAGAGGGGCAGAAATGGCCTAAATACAGGTTTAGGGGTCGCTCCCCAAACATAAAAAAATAAAAGTAAACTATTTTTTTTTATCCCTGGTTTCTATTGGTTTTCTGCCCCCCCCGGGGGCAGATCAGCCTAATAATATTAGGCCAATCTGCCCCCGGGGGGGCAGAAATGGTCTAGAAATAATTTGCCCCCGAGGAGCGTCCCTTGCCCAAGCTACCGCTCCCCCTACTTGAAATAGCCCACCAAAAAAATATTCCCTGGTGTCTAGTGGTTTCTGCCTCCCCTGGGGGCAGATCGCAAGGCTGACCTGCCCCCAGGGGCTGCAGAAATGGCCTAGAAATAATTTGCCCACCAGAGGAGCAGCCCTTGACCAAGGGGCTGCTCCCCTTACTTCAAATAGCCCACAAAAATATATATTCCCTGGTGTTTAGTGGTTTCTGCCCCCCCGGGGTGCAGATCTCAAGGCCAGGGGGTGCAGAAATGGGCTAATAATAATTTGCCCCCTCAGAGCGACACTTGCCCAAGGGGTCGCTCCCCAAACATAAAAAATAAAATAAAAAATAAAGAACGTTTTCCCTGGTGTCTAGTGGATTTCTGCCCCCCATGGGGGGCGCGGGTGAGGGGATTGAAGCTCGCAGATGTGGTTGTGTAAGCTGCCATCGCCCAGCCCACATCGCTGCCTCCCTGGTTTTGCTGTTCTGAGACTGTGAGGCTCGAGGGGGAGAGAGGTCCAAGCAGGCGGTAGAGGGCTTCCCAGCATTTGTAGATAAAGTTAAGTTCCACCCAGGGATGAAAGGCCTTTGTTTCTCTGCTCTGTTATGTCTAATAATTTTAGGCCAATCTGGCCACAGGGGGGGCAGAAACAGCCGTAAAATTATTTGCCCCCCGGGAAGCGGCCCTTGCCCAAGGGGACGCTCCCCTTATGTGTACATATAAAAAAAAAATCCCTGGTGTCTAGTGGTTTCTGCCCCCAGAAATGGCCTAGAAAAATGTTTGCCCCCAGGAGGAGCGACCCTTGCCTAAGGGGTCGCTCCTCACAAATAAAAAAATACAAAAACAAAAACAAAAAAACAATCCCTTGTGTCTAGGGGGTTTCTGCCCCCCCTGGGGGCAGATCGTCCTAATTGTAATAGGCCGATCTGCCCCCGGGGGGGGGGGCAGAAACAGCCAAAAACAAATTGCCCCCCTGGAGAGCGGCCCTTGCCCAAGGGGCCGCTCTAATTATGAAATAAACAAACAAAAAAAAATAATCCCTGGTGTCTAGTGGCATTTCTGCTGACATCAGAAATGCTTCTCTTTCCAGGCTTCTCTGACCCCCTCCACGTGATCGGAGGAGAAATGCTTTGCATTTCTCCTCCGATCAGGCACTGGAAGCTGAGCTTCCAGCACCGGAGGGAAGGCCTCTGATGTCAGATGCCACGAGGGGTCACAGGGGGGTGGGGTGAAAGGGGAAGCGATTCCCCTTCCATCCCTGCCTGGGGGGGGTGCCTGGTCATTGGTGGAGCGCTAGCGCTCACCCCAGGGGCCCAGCGCAGGACGAGGTGATCTCGTCCAAGGCACTGGGGAACCGGTGCCTTGGACGAGATCACCTTGCCAAGGCACCCTAGGGGTTAAATCTGATAATAATGTACATATTGTGCTGTTGCTAATCTATCTTATTCTTTTACCAGTATTCATGTATAGTAGGCTAAATCTTTCCAGACGTTTTAGTCAGCCTATGGTTTTTATGTATGTTCATAATTCAGTTTTGCGCTCCATGTACGAGACATTGATTTTGGGATTGTAATAAAACTTTGAAACTTTATTCAGTTTGGAGTTTGATTTAGTGTTAAATTGTTCATTGTGTCTAATATTGTCTATGGTACATGTCATTGATTTGTAATTGAATGATTCAGACTGCTACACTCTTTGCCAAGTCCAAAGATCTAGTTTATCTCCCTAGGTGAGAATAGTGATGGTGTCTCACCTACTTGTTTGTGGTTATTGATCCTGGAGCAGAGGGAAAATCTTTCCAGCACAACTCACCAACAAGCGCTAGGTAGTTAATTGTGTGTTAAAATCCCAGGTCAACAGGAACAAACAGGTAGTTTCATATTACAGTAGTACCTCATTTTAAACTCCAAACTTTCAGAGAATGATTCACAAACACTTTTATGCGTTTATGTAGTAATAAACCTCATACTATTTTACATCCCCTTAAATCCAAATTACCAACAAATAGATTTAGATCTATGCCAATGATGGTTCAATCACTAATGTGCAGATTGTTTTCACAATTATGGAAAAATACAGACACACAGTTCTACATTTTAGGTGAAAATATTGGGAATGGCATTGTGCATTCCCTGCAAAATGAGAAATATCTACTACAAAGTGGGATAAATTAAGGGAAACTTAATATAGTGCACAGAGAAAGACGTGTGTGAAAAAATAAACAGTCTAAACGTAGGCCAGTTGAAATTTAAAAAAGTTATTCACACATCTACTCAAGTAATTCTTAGTACCATGACCCACATAGGCTTAAGTCTACTACAGCTGAGCCTTGGTTTAAATCACAGACAGCACATGGCCCCTGACAAAAACTGCAAGTGAACCACATAGAACTCAACCGAGGCTGTGAGGAACACTACCAACACAATGCTAACATTCAAAACAATCTTATATGAACATTGTAGACACCAAGGTAAATTACATTCTAAAAATGTTTAAAATGTTTACAAATTAAAAAATAAAATAAATAAAATGAAATAAAAATTGTCAGGCAACGTTAGATAGCAAGCACCCATATAAATCACATTTTGTAAATGTATGCAAATTAGAAATGTTAAAAATATGAGACTCATCTCAAATCTAATACATCATGTACACAATCAAAGACACATCTTATTATATTGTATCTCTGCAAAGCACATATGACAGGGTGTGTTCATGTATTTTCATTTATAATAATTGTCATGTCTGTGTGATTTTCATTAGTTGATGTCTGTGTGCCTGTTATTTGCATTTACTCATTATACATAGCATTGGCCAAGATCTGTAACAGTTTTATGTATAACTATGCTTGACTCACTTATTGCCAAAATAACCCCCTAAAGTTACATATAGTAGCTTTATGGTCAGAATTTCAGTTGTGCGTCCCCATCCCTTCTTGCAATGGGGTATGGACAGATACTCCTCCTACTAGGTTCCACCTGATGTTTGTGAATTGCATCTAGATAAAGATTTAAGACAGGCATGGGTGTCTACCTTCATGGAGGTCTCCGCCCATGGATTTGGCTTTGTGAACTGTAACCCATGTGGCACCTAGATCATTTCAAAAGCTGTTCAATGAGAGTTTCATTAAAATAAATAGTACTGAGATGACTTCTTGCATTGCAAAATGTTACTGGTTGTGATATTCATCGTACATGCAGTTTGTATGAATAGTCCATACCCCTTGAGTAATATGCCAATCAGGCTGTTTCTGAAATGACTACAGTCTCAGCTTTTATAATCTACTAGTACCCGTGGATTCTGATTGTGTAAAATTAAACAATATTTTCTCTTCTGTTATAGCTGTTTTGTTAGGTAAGCCGACACATTTATAGTTTTCCTTTCTGTTGAAAATATGATTGTGTCTATGGGACATGTTTATATTACAGGTATCTTTGGAAAGTGTTTTTTAAAGTTGTTTTCAAAAAGTTGCAATCTTTACTCAACCTAGCATTTCTCACTGCAATTCCTTGTTTCCCATTAAGTTTTGATTTGATCAATTCATATTCTTCAACATGGATCACAGGCATGTTAGTTTCAAGAAGTTACACTAGCCCAGTGAGGGATTCAAGCCGTCTATACTTGTTGTTTTTTTTCCACATTTTTTCATTATCTATATTCATTGTTGAGTGAGATGTTGGCTTTTCATCATGAGTCAAGCTATAATTACCTATTGAGAATCCGTTCCACATCTGTTTGCCACTTATCTATGATTTCCACCCACCTGACCCAGTACTCCATGGCATAGGTTTATGAGTCACTGGATCTTAATAATTTGAGAATGTTAGACACTTTCTGCTCTGGAATCAGTTGTATAGTCCAACACATTGTCAACTCTCATAATCAGTGAATGTGTAGTACAGGATATTAAGTGCAGCTAGAAATATAATGTGAGCATGACACAATAGAATATTTGACAGAACCCTGTCTTTCAAACCTCTCAAAAAAGGAGCATGGAATGTTTCAGTTTGCTGTTCGTCACATCTACCTGACTTTTGGGGCAAGAAGATAGCCCAATCTTTTCTCCAAAAGGAATCCAAAATGTCCACAAATGTAATGTCCTGTTGCATTAAAAAATAGCATTGCCATCTCCATTGATGATCCATGTCTTTCAGCAGTAAAGAACAAAAACAAATAATAAATACGTCATAAAAGTTTGAATCAGATATGACCTACACCTAGATGATGGCAGGTACACATTAGAGAATAATATGCAGACCCCATGTTGATATTGAGGAAGTGATGGAGGCAAAAATAACCCCCAAAATGTTGGCGGTTTCCATGAAAATTAAGTTGATCCAACTTAGGTACTTATACAGTGTCTATGGTATTTCAACAAGACTAAATAAAATCAGGCATGACCTGTACCCCTATTGCATGAGATGTAAGGAGGAATTAGGAACACTCTATCATACAAAATGGGAATTTACCATAATGCAGAGATACAGGGGCCAGATATGCAATATTTTAATTCAGGCAGGTTGTGGGAAGGCCGGTAACACCAGAGCCAAAGATTTTTTTTTTATGTTTGATGGATGAATGCAGCGGAAAGAGAATTACTAGATAGAAAGCAGAAATAGGTCCTGCAGTGGTGGAGTAGAATCATAGGATAGACTACTGCATTAAAGCAGAACAGTTTGTATACAACTCGTCGGGTTTCTGGAGAAACATTATAGAGTTTGGGGAGACTGTTTTTAAGTATTCTACAGACACCAGTTTTAGATGTAGGTGGTGTAAATGTACATTTTGAATGCCTGTTATGCTCAAGAGCTCAAGAGCTCACCATTGCTGTGTTGTTATTCTTTATGCTTCATTGACCTTTATGACTATTTGTTATCTACCTATAAAATCAATACAAAGTGATTTAAAAACACAGATATTACAGAGCAGAAGATTATCACCATCATTACACATGGGATGAAGTACCACCTGACATATGTTATAAGGATATTGCAAGTCACAGAGGACTTGTATAACCTTATGGAGGAACAAGGTTGAAGGCAGAGTTATTTTAAATGACCATCAAATGCCAAAATGGCTTGCAGTATCCTTGTAATGTATGACAGGGGTTATTTTATTCTTTCTAATACATGGTCACACCACCACCTTTCCTGCAATTCATATAAATCCTTTGTGTGTTGCTCTTTCATATGAAAGAGATAGCATGTTTGCAAACATGAAGAGCAAAAGTAGAATCTCTAGCGCAAAATTAAACTCACCAAAAACTATCACATATTTGTTGAAAATTTATGTTAGAATCAGTTTAAGAGAAATCATAATTGCTTTAGCTCGAAAAGTGTAGAAACATTCAGAGAGATTCTATCATTTGTTAAATTACCTAAGTTGTGCAAAGAATAGTTAAGTTGCCATAAATATCTCATTTCTGCTTAGCTCTGTTTTTCTAGAAAAAAAGAGCAGAAAGAGGAAAAAGCTTTTTGTTTTTTCAAACTGCAGTTTTAATTACGCTATGTGTCCTGCTTTTCCCATTAGCAGCAGGCATGGTGATATCAGAACTCAACTGATATATATCATTACAGTTGATCATTTATGTATTTTTATTATTGGAGATGACTAAGGGCATCACGAGTAGCATGTAATAAGAAATTTAAAGACAGGTTTTTATACAAACATTGCAGAATCCCATATATTATTTACATTTTACTTCTACCTGGTAATAAATGAAGCAACTTGTACACTGAACAATTTCAGTTTTGTACAACATAAATCCCCCAATGCATGTTTTTGTATCAAATTTCAAAGTCATAATCTCAAAGACGTAAAAACCGTTAACCATTACAGCAAGTAGAAGAGTTCAACAAGAAGTAACATCATGTTCCTCATTCTGTTGAAGGATTCAAGCAACGTTTCTTGATAACATTTCCTAGCCTCTGGCATGCACTGTGTTTTCTATGCAGCATCAAATTATGTATTTTTTTCTTATTATGTTTTATCCACGGCTCATTTTTAACTAATAAGGATACCCTGTGATTGATCACCATGTTGTCCTTGTCTTTACATTTATTTGTATTTAACCGTTACCTGTTGGGCCTCCTTGTCATGGTCTGTGATGCCTACTAACCTTTTTGTGTTCAGTATGTGTAGAAGTGCAATACCCTTAAATGGCAGGCCATACTCCTATTCTGAGCGAGGAAAGGCTGGTGGTGCACGTGGAAGTGTTGTACCTGCATGGATAATGTTTTTGCCTCTGATCAATGCCCTATGTGAGGTGCCTAAGTCTAATCCAGGAAAGTAAATTTCCCTTGAAGCCAAAGAACATCCATGATGTTGCAAATGATGGCAGACAGTTATCAAGCATGAGTTCCTCATGGTGCGGAGTATCATTGACTGAAGTCAAAATACAGTGTTTCTGCAACCAGGACCTTGTTGCCAGGACACATGGAGAACCTTGCAATTGTTAATTTTTATGTTTGGACAGGACTGAAGTTGGAAAAGAATACATTGAAGAAATCCAGTTGTCCTGTAGAAATAAAATCTAGTTGTTAAATTACGAGTTCAAAGATATTTTCAAAGTAGTATAGACTATTATGTTTTCATGCCTTTGCTTAACTACATATAGAAAAGGCATGATTCTCAACTCTTTGAAAATAACCAGGAATTGTGTTGTCACAAACAGAGGGTAATTGCCTTATCAGTAGTAGGAGTGAGGAAATGTTATGTAATTATGGCTATTGTTTCATAAATAATATGTATGTTGTAATTTCTGGGACTTTAGTGTTCCACAAGAAAATAGAGAGTCTAAAATATAGAGATATTCTGAAGGTAAATCTTTAGTAAAAGGAAGGATGAGACACTGCAATATATATTATAGATACTAAAGATCTTAATCTTGCCATTAGATTTCGCTATGACTTATTGGAAGTCAGTGCCCAGCAGAATCGTGTGTCAGAGTGTGTCTTATCCAGGTGACTGATTGACACCTTATCTGTTCGATATAAGTCAATAAGGACGCTCAATGAAGGACCACACGCCAATTGTGAACACAATTTAGCTTTACTAGAATTTCAGAAAAAAATGTATGCATTTGGCACATCAACGAAGTAGAATGAAAACCAGCAATAAAGAGCATCTATTTATATGAGCAAAGAGTTAATAGACAGATATATGCATTGGTTAACTGTATATGAAACGCATATCTCAATTACTGCAGCATGCTCACACTAAGACGTTCAGGAAACAAAATATAATGAGCAGAATACTTCAGATTATAAACATAGTGCAAGCATAATAATCAATCATAACAGAGCAGAGAAACAAAGCCCTTTCATCCCTGGGTGGAACTTAACTACAAATGCTGGGAAGCCCTCTACCGCCTGCTTGGATTTCTCTCCCCCTCGAGCGTCACAGTTTCAGAACAGCAAAACCAGGGAGGCAGCGATGTGGGCTGGGCGATGGCAGCTTACACAACCCCATCTGCGAGCTTCAATCCCCTCACCTGCGCTTCAGTGCTTAAATAAACTGAAGCTTGGATTCTATCCCTTTCTCGTATCTTCTTGCTATGTTATCAGCACATGTCCCTTGGCTGCTCTGCTGTTCCCTAGCCATTGTTTTCTCCGTTCTTTTCCTTTACTCCTTCTCTCAGGGTTAGTACGACCTTCGTGTCTCTCTCCTACACTTCCTGCTTCTTACACATGCACATGCAGCTGCGGATAATTTTATCAATGGAATGTTGGAAAACAAGCTTGAAAATGACATTGTGGACTTTTCCAGGTTGTTTCAGGTTTCAGCAGGCATCACGCTCATCTACACTGTTCAAACTAATTAACCCTTTGTGTCACAATGTCTTCCGCACCTTTCCCTATACTGATCAGAGTTTTCAATTCCAGTGTTTGTTTTCTCTCATAACCCATTTCCTTTTCCCTGGTCTATCTCTAACCAACACATTTCTCTTGTTGATGGTAAACTGTGGGTTCAGAGAGCTCTGAAAACATTCATTGCTCCCGTTGTATCCGGACTACAAGATCAGTGCTTTCTGACAGTCCCTTTGTGTCTATATTTTTCTAATTAGTGGTTGTAATTGTGTGCTAACATTTTTAGACAGTTCCCAGATTGCAGGATGTATGGTAGTTGCCATTTCGGTTTGCCTACTCAATCATCTATTGAACATTAAAGTTCACAACTTCTGAACTATACATAAATGACTCATTAATAAAAACAACTGCGTGATACTTTCATACACTGACGTGTTTATGGACTCTGTAAACCAGATCACATAGTACTTCTGATTTCTTGGATAATACCTTTTTGCTGACAGATGCCAAAATGCAGACAGATTTTCCTTGAGAAAATTCATGGAGATAAAATCTCAAGTGAAACATGTCAATTGACAGGTTTCTACAAGTAAAGACTATTAAAAGCACCAGTGGTTGAATGAACCTTAGTATTAGAAGTCATACACACATGGGCTACAACAAGTGTGTCTCATTACTCTGCTTATAACCATTATACCTCAAAACTAGGGCCTATAGTTACAAGAAAATGACGCAGCATGGTGCCGCAAGCCGGCGTGCTGTGCTGCGCCATTAGGAAAGTGTAAGGATGTGTTGTATTTACTGCAATGTGATGCATCCCTGTAATTTCCTCTTCACTGGTGCACTATTGGCTGCCTTGGGCCAACGCAAGCACCCTTGCACCATGGTGCAAGCTTGTCTGCATTACAGAAATGGTTGTTTATGTGCAGAAAGGGACACGTTCCTGTACATAAAAAATCATTAATTATGTTTTCCTTCTTCTACATGTGCTGCTAAATGCAGCACACATAGAAAAAGCAAAAAACAAGGAGAAATAATGTATTTCTCCTTGTAGCGCCTTTTTTTCCATCCCTGGGATGCTGTAGGAATCTGAAGCATTCCTAGGTTTCCAAAACCTTGTAAATCTAGAAATGCATCAGATTCCATCCATGGAACGCCTCTTTCACACAGAGTTATGTGTGAAAGGGGGCCATATTTACAAGGTCATGAAAAGCCACGCAAGGTGGCTTTATGTGGACTTTTTAATATGTGCGAGCACACTGCACAGCTGTGGCGTCAGAAAAGTGACCCTCTGGAGGAGTTATTGTGCCGCAAGGTTGTTGTAAAAATGCCCTCTCGTCCAGAGCACGAGGACAGCAAATGCTAAGGGTATAGTGCTGAAACTGCAAAACCCAGTGACTTTTTTTCCCACTTTCATATCATCTACTGTATTGGTTTTCTTTATCAGGTTTATGTGCAGCTTTTCTTGCTTTACTTTCATTTCTGTAAAAGAATCCCCTGCTCGGACTAAAAGCTGAGCAGGTTTGCAATTTTAAGATGTCATAATTAGCCGTGGAAGCAGACCTACCTGAATCTGTCCTGTGCTAACAATTTAACTTTGTACCTGTGTGGTTATACCTACGACTTCCAGTCTCTCCAATACCACCTCTATTTCAATATATCTTCAATTATGTTTTCCAAGATCTATTAGGTGTTTGCATGTCATTTATCCTTTTGACGTGAAGTGGCCTCCTTATGAAGAATCACATGCAAATGACGCCACAGAATTACTTTGATTTCTCTCTATACATAATTTATATTCCTGGTGTAGAACGTGGCAGTTACATCAAAGAACTGCTGAATTAATAATATGTTGAGTAAGTCCTTATGGAAATCAGAAGAGGATATAAGCCATCCTTAAAAGGGCTAATGCTAATAATGACAGGAGAGGCATGCGTAGTGTGATTTGATCATGTTAGGGATCATTTATCTCACAGTGTTTTGCTTTAATTAGTGCCCTGAGACATATAACAATATAAAAAGCTAATTATACGTCAAAAACCCGGTAAGAAGTCGTTCTCATCTAATCTAATACAGTCTTTCTTTGTCATCCAGTTCATTGACTTTTTGTTGTTGACACTGAGGCCTCTTCAGGTGCTTTTGGTGCCCTGATTCCCAGAGTAAAATCCAAAGACTTAAATAGTATCACATAGTTGTTGTTTTTTGCTGTAAACTAATTTCAACTAAGAAAATTCCTTTTACATGTCAACATTCTAGAAAAAATATAAATGAAAATGAAGAAACTCATTGAACACGTTAAGTAAAATACTTAATATTGGAGTCGTTTTTGAAATTTACAATATGCAATATACTCAAAATGCTGTTGTGTTAGTTCACTGGTTGTTTTCATCCTGAAGATTTCAGTTTTCTCTCCTATATGGACTCCATACTTTTCTTACCGAGGCAGAAGCCATCTTGCAATGTGAGACAAACTCCAAAGGATGTTTTCTTCAGAAGAATTTGAACGCCCTTTTGAAAAAGTGGAAGTAAACACATCCGAGGGCCCAGTGATATTCAGCGTGTCATCAAAAATACACGAAACTCAAATGCATGAATAGACTACTATAGATAAGCATTAACCACTATTTTCAAGATGAACAGCTAGTTTCACTGATGCTACTCTTGGGATAAAGAGTGATAAAAATGTTATTAGTTCACTTCCTCTTATCAGTTTGTACCTTTTCTACAAATTGGTATGTTTTTAGCTATTTTTAGGCACTCACAATTATATGATGCCATTTCCCGATCCTCAGTCAGTCTCAAGAGCAATAGCTTGTAAAAACACTTAGGCCCAGATTTAAGAAGGCCTAGTGCCATATATTGCCATATTAGGGCCATTTTTTTACACTAATCTGGCGATATAATGTAAAAAACGCCACTCCATGTTTCCAAAGTGGCACAATGTATGCATTGCGCCACTTTGTAACCCCTTGCGTCACATTATGCCGACGCCAGGCATAATGTATGCAAGGGGGTGTTCCCCCGTAAGGGGGGGCAAAAAATGGTGCAATGAAATTTTAAAAATGTCTATTGCGCCATTTTAAGCAGCATTTTTTAATGCCTGCTCTGAGCAGGTGTACAAAAGTAGGCACACCATTTATTAAAATGGGCCTCTATGTACTTTGCAGTACAAGTGCCAACATTTTTGGCGCTACTCCTGCAAAGTACATCAATAGCGTAAAAAATGTTGACTCTATTGCCCCTACCCTGCACAATGATGCGCCGTAGATTAAATACGGCGGACACATGGTGGTGCTAGGGGGCGCTAAGTGGTGCTTGAAAATTGGTGCTGCATTGGATGTAGTGCGACGTTTCTTAAATATGCCCCTTAAACTCATACCATCAACATGGCATGTTTCAAAAGTCCCTGTTCCAATCTGAAAAATATTAGGATGTAGACAGTATCTCCATGCTGGCTGCTAAGTAGCAGTTTATAGAGATGTAAGTTGCAAAGGAGCATTGCTTAATTCCAGGTTGTTGGGGATTGCAGGCCAGTCTATCAACACAGCCTTGTCAACCACTACAACAAACAGCATTCCAAGCTCCCGAACACCTAGTATGTCCCAATAATATCCAGAAAGGTACAATTAAAGCATAGATTTGCACCTTTGTAATACATTCGACTGAAATTGTATGTTGATAAATAACACTTTAAAAGTGGCCTTTTACTGAATAAATATGATCGTTAAAAGTAAAGTAGCAGGATTTTGTGTATTTATCTTGTCTGATTAATAAACTGGCTCTCACCACTTAATCCTTGAAGACTGAGCCACAGTGGGAGTAGATCTGCAGGTTTAACCTAAGGGAACAATCAGTGTTTCTGGAGGCTGAGTGTTAAATTGCTGTAACCAAATGATCGAAGATATATTTTCTGCTATTAAGAACAGCAAGATACTTTTTCACTGACAACGTTTACGTTCTGGTTCCTCAGAAAAAAAATATGACATTCATTAAGGAGGACGGTGATGGGTGCTAAGCTCTCAAAAGCCAGTTGAACTCATTGACACTACCAAGCTATTTTACACATATCAAAGAAAAAACTCCTTCTTGGAATCGTTTTAGCAGGTTATTCATCAAAGTCACCAAAGAAGTCCTCAAAATATGGCTTGCATGTAAAGTGACATCTTTAAGGTAATTGACTTGGGAAGCCTGTACATTGAAGATGAAAACCACCTTAGGCCTCCTGACAAACACCAGCTGATCTCAAGCCATGCAACCCATTCTGTTCATCAGCAATGTACTGCTCATGATCCAACCAGCAAACCAAAAGCCTAATGTTTTCACTTGTTAGCCTCATCCACTTGCAGCCAGGTCTGGCTTATAATTGCAGTGGCAATAAATGTGTTGACCATATTTAGAGATATAACCTTTGATGGACAGATATGCTTCGATTACTTACAATGAATAGAAGCAAGGAAAGAGGATTCAGATTAATGCAATTACCAGGTAAGTAATTGAAGCATTACCTCATCGTCCCCTCCCTCACTTCCCTTCATTACAAGATTGAGATGTACAGAGCCACACAGAACAACCAAAATGCCATGAACAAACTCATATTTATTAAAATCAAAAGATACAGCAATGAACCACTATTTAGATGTCATAGTGGCTAACTCCTTAGACCCAAACACCTGATCCAGGTTATCCTCTTGAACAATGCAATAATGAGAGGAAAAGTCAAAGGGGAAGAACAGATGGCTGCCCTGCAGTTCTCAGTAATGAAAGCCCCCTGAATCTCAACCCAAGAGGTAGACATGGACTATGTAGAATGACCCTGCACCTCTACAGGAGAAACCTGACCCAAAGTCTTGTAGGCAAGAGAAATCAAATTCCAAACCCACCAACTCATAGAGGAAGTGTAAGGCCTCGGTCCAGAATCCACAGGGCCAAAATTCACAGACAACGAATCACAAACCCTGAGAGGAGCAATTCTATCACAATACACAAGAGGAGCTCTTCTGACACTCAGACAATGCAGCTGCATTTCCTCAATAAAAGCAGGCGAGTTGAAAAAGGAGGGCAAAATCATCTCCTGGTCCCCATGAAAAGGGGAATCAATCTTGGGACAAAAGGAGAGAAGAGATCTCAAAATTATGTGATCATCAAAAACCCAATGGAAAGGTTGCTTGAAAGACAAAGTGCCCAGCTCACTCAAACACCTAGCAGAACAAGTAGCCAAGAAGGAGAACGTCTTCAGGGACAAAATCCGGAGATCCACAGACTCCAGAAGCTCAAAAGGTGAAGCCATCAAAGCTTCCAAAGCCAAAGAAATATTCCAAAAAAGGAAATGCCTACGATGAGACAGAAGGACATTCTTCAACCCCTTGAACAAATGACCCACCAATCCTTCAGGATCAGACCTAAGAGCCCCTAAAGGCCTTAATAGCTGCCCATTGAAGCTTAAGGGTGGCAACGTTCAACCCCAAAGATGCCCAGTCCTGAAGAAACACCATCACATCAAACAAGTCAAATGAAGTAGGTTTAAAACTCTTACCCTGACACCATTTCGTGTCAGACAAAGAGACCTGATCCCCACCTGTCTGTTTACATAAGCCATGGCCGTAACATTGTTTGGCCAAATTTTAACAACCACCCATTTCAGAAACCGAGAGAAAGCCAGCAGGGACAGCCGGACAGCCTGGAGCTCCTTCCAGTTTGAAGATCTCCTGCCCTGAGATTGGGACCAAGAACCCCTGTAGTACCCCCATCCACATCCTGCAACCGGACAGACTGGCATCTGTTGTTGTAGTCCAGGGAGGGGAAAGGATAGAGGATTACCCTTCAACACATGCTCCTCCTTCAGCCATCAACCCAGATCCCTCCTAACCTGGGGAGAGACAGGAATCGGAAAGGACAGGGGATGCCAAACAGGTGACCAAACAGCCAGGATGTGAGCCATCAGTTAGTGCAAGTGATAGCGAGCCCAGGGGACCAGAAACACAGTTGCTGCCAAATCCCCCTGAACTTGCAGCCTATGAGCAGCCGTCGGAACAGACTGGGACAAAACATTCACAATCTGGGCTCTCATCTTTGCCACTCTTACATCTGGCAAGGTGACCAACCCCCAAATCTGTACAAAACATTGTCTAAATAAACTGACAGTCTTGCCCAGAACCGAGTTTGGATTTTTGCAGATTCATAAGAAAACCGTGTCCCCTCAAAATGGACAGAACCACGTTCATGTGCTCTAGAGTCAACAGCCTGGAAGGAGCATGACACAGCCAATAGTTGAGGTGGGGAAGAAGAAAGATGCCTTGACAGTGCAGCAATGCCACTAATGGGGCCAGAATCATTGTAAACACCCTTGGGGTGGACTTCAGCCTGAATGTCAACACTGTGAACTGAAAGTGATCCTCCCATATCGCAAACTGCAGATTCCTTCGATGTACCAGGGCCATAGGAACATGCAAGTAAGTGTCCTGATGATCTATAGGAGTCATAATGTTGTTGGCCTTAAGAAGGGAATTATGGCATGTAAGGTGACCATCTTGAAATGAAGCATCCTGATCCACCCATTCACCCTTTTCAGATCCAGAACAGGCTTGAACTTGCAGGACATCTTCTGTACAAGAAAAAAAAGTAGTAAGTTCCACTTCCTCTTTCTTGCTTTGTACTGGGACAATAGCCCTCTTCTTCAAAAGGACATGAACCCCATCCAAAAGAGTCTGCCTGCCCACCAGACAACAGGGGACATTAGAAAGGATGGTGCCCGACTCAGGAGGTGGATTGGTGATAGCGCGCCCGGTCCTTAGTAAGTAAACTTACAAAGGGACGCGTATAGGTCAATGAACCTTTTGAATCGCATGGAATATCCTAATCATGTAGTGATTACTGAACCAACAATCAACATCAATAGATCAATATCAAACACTTAAAGAACTCAAAAGGAAAACCATATTAATCAGAAATAACCATCACTCATGGAAAAGGTTAATAATTTGTATTCCCTATTGATTACAATTCCAATCAAATGTTAATTTTGCCTTTATTAATCAATCTTTGTTAATTCATCAAAGACATATTTATTCTCCATAGCAAAACATAAGCAACAAAGCAATCATAAGTCAGTGATTATCAGCATTAATGGAGTAATTCAGCAATTCAATTTGTCAGTCATATGTCACTGTCAATGTCTCCCCTGTCAGCCTACCTAACCAAGATTAGCATCAGCATGTGGGTCTTCATGCGAAAACAAATTAGATAAAACATTAATTTGGAAAAAATCTATCTAAAGAGAGAAAATCTATTCAGAGACAGCACAGTTGGCACCTAGAAGAAAAAGGCACGAATTTGTCAGTCACATTTTCATAGCTACCTATCCAGAATGGATCAGCAACGACTCAGTCTTGGTCCCTAGGTCATCAGTGGTCAGCTACGTATCAGGCTCACAGAGTATAAGCCCAATTATCAGCACTTCAGACAGCATCTCCTGACATCATCAACATTCTTCTTGCAGTTCTGATTTCGCTCCACTTGTCACGACGTTTTATTAGGGTCTCTCAATCCATCCCACTAATTGATAATTAGTCCGTCTGTCGGAAGTCATGATTTTTGTTTACCAAATCTCTATTTTTGCATAGGCATCATGTCCCATAAATTTGATTGGTCCTCCTTGTGATGAGAACATCATCTGGCTCTTCAGGTAACAAAATTGTTGCATACAAGTCTTTAGTCAGTGCCTCTATTGTTCAAGTCCTGGGAAAGTACATTTAGCCTACACTACATATAATTGTATCAAATTGTCTTCATTATCTCCTGTCTGCTGGTACATTGCAGAATGTTCTAGCAGAGCCGTCTGAACTCTGAACAGTTCAAGGTCCTTTCTTCCAGTTACCAGTACTTGCAAAGGTTTTCTAAGTCTCCACGTTTGAGCAAGCAAGGCCCAGGAAAACCGGGCCTTTAGTCCGGCTAAGTTAAGAATTAACACAAAACATAGGTCATACATCCAGTTATGATATATTAATACGTTTCATATACATCTTTCCATTATTTAGCATTGGTTAATACACTTGGGCCCATATTTATACTTTTTGACGCACAACTGCGCCAACGCAGTTGTGCGTCAAAAATTTTACCGCCGGTTAACGCCATTCCAAAGCGCCATGCGGGCGCCTTATTTATGGAATGACGTTAGCCGGCGCTGCGGACTGGTGTGCGTCAAAAAAAATGACTCACACCAGGCAGCTCTGGAGTAGGGGAAAATGGAGCTTGGGCGTCAAAAAATGGGGCAAGTCAGGTCTGAGGCAAAACTTTGGCCTCAACCCGATTTGCGCCATTTTTTTTGGCGCCCAACCCCCATTGAAATGACTCCTGTCTTAGCAAATACAGGAGTCATGCCCCCTTGCCCAATGGCCATGCCCAGGGGACTTATGTCCCCTGGGCATGGTCATTGGGCATAGTGGCATGTAGGGGGGCACAAATCAGGCCACCCTATGCCACAAAAAAAAAAAGAAAAAAAATACTTACCTGAACTTACCTTAACTTCCCTGGGATGGGTCCCTCCATCCTTTGGTGTCCTCCTGGGGTGGGCAAGGGTGGCAGGGGGTGTCCCTGGGGGCATGGGAGGGCACCTCTGGGCTTCTTCTGAGCCCACAGGTCCCTTAACGCCTGCCCTGACCCAGGCGTTAAAAAACGGCGCCCATCAGGCTGGGCGCCGTTTTTTAAGGCCTGCCCCCTCCTGTGCGTCAAAATGACGTCACAGTATAAATAAGGCGCACAGGCCTTAAAGTCATTTATTGGAAGGGAACGCCTACCTTGCATATGATTAATATGATTAACGCAAGGCTGGTTCCCCCTTCCAAAAAATGACGCACATGGTGGAACTTTGACGCCCGCGGGTCAGATGTCAAAGTATAAATATGGGGCAGTGTTTGCGCGATTGTGCGTCAAAAATTTTGACGCACATTCGGCGCAAAGAGAGTATAAATATGCCCCTTGGTGACCACTCTCCGTGGGCACATTTTAGTTTATACGAATTATTTTCTGATATTAATTTCTCTATGCATTTTTCTCATGAATAAACACACATTAACCATTAGAAATTTCCTGAATTAGCATCCCTGCTCCATTACTGGCAAAGTCTATAAGATAGGTGCTCCTGATGATAGTCAAGGCCCAACGATCTTTCACATTCTTTGTCCACACCTCCTGAAAAAACAAAAGTCTGCCCCCTTCCAGAATGGAATCGCCTGGACCATAATAATCAAGACTTCTCCTTGGAGGAACCCAGCTGTCCTTTGTCAACTGTTGAGGCAGAATGCTTCCTGGGCTGGAACTTCCTTCTACGGTCCGAAAATGGCTGTGCATCCCTCTTAGAGGAACAAAAATAGGAAGAAGAAGACTGTTTCCAGAAGTTTGGTGCCGAAAAAGATTTCCGCTTGAACGGCATTAGCATGCTTCCTGTCCTTGAATGCCTATGTAATCTTGGAATCCAACTGTTTCCCAAGCAGAATCTTGCCATCAAAAGGGATTTTCAACAAAGAAGACTTTTCAGAATAGTCTTCCTTACAATCTCTCTTCCATACATTTCTTCTTGCCAACACCATGGACCCAGTAGCTATGGCCAAGGACCTCAACACATCCGAAGACACATCAGCCAAAAAACTTCACTTCCTGCTCCATATGCACCTGTTAATCAGAACAGTCAGATTCATCATTAATATCAGAGGCCAATTTCTCAAAGTCTGAAGGAAGAGACTGCAGCAGAAAAACATACCACATGAAGGAGTCATGACAATATTTACATCAGCTGAGGCGAGGGATCCATCTTGTAAAACAAAAAAGAATTGGAGGATGTTTTTTTTTTTTTTTCAGGTGAGGGGTCACTTAATAGGTGATATGTTTTATTCCAGACTTGCATCTGTTGACTTTTTTGCAGATAATCTGAAAAGAAAGAGAGAAAACGCGCCTATCTGCAATCAAGCCTGTAACATGTCTTCTTTGTGGACGTTCTAGTTTTTTCAGTAAAAGATGCTGGTACTCACAATTGAAGAACGTGAGGTGAGACGTATGAGGTGTGGCAACCTTCTGCTGAGGAAGTTGCAAAAGCTGCAGTGGGAGGCCTTTGGCCGTCTTATCGGCCGTATAGTGCTGTATCAAGCTGGTGTGGGTACAGGGTGCTGGTTGCCGTGCGGATGCCTCCCATCTCTTGGCACCTCGTCACTCCTTCAGCTATCCTTTTCTCTGGCTTCCCAAGTGCCGCAAGCCCCAGCCACTGAGGGCCAGTGAGGTGCATGGCAAAGATCACAGCCAGCAAGCGCACTTCTGGAAGGGCCTCAAGCATCCCAGTCTCCTCTACTGAGGGGGCAGTGCAGTGGCAGTAACTCGGGCCTGGAGGCCCAGTCGTCAATCCTCCAGTAGGAAGCCAGTGCGGCCAGGAGGCAGGGCAGCCACAGACACAGGTTCGCGGGCCGGGAGGCCCGATTATAGTCTTTGGGCAGGACCCTGCCGGGATCAGGAGGCCTGACAGCCTCAGGTCCTTGGCCGCAACTTTCATCCACCTTGCTCCCCTAATTCAACGTGGTCCACCACTGAGGAGGCTAAGCAGGCTGCAGAGGCCGCACAGTAAGGACCTGGAGACACAGGATGCAGGTTGGGAGGCCCCCTGACCACAGATCAATCTTAGGTCACTAGCCCTGATCATCAGTGAGCTCAAGAACTAAGACAGCTGTAGCATTTGGGGCAGTAAATCTGGTGGATCTGGTTTCCCACAAAGCCTTTTCCTGAAGGGTCTGAGTGGACAGCGAACACGGTGCCCAGTGTGACGAGCATTACAGCAGGCATCTGGCACAGGGAATGGCATATCTGGGAAAGGAGGTAAAGAGTGCTGGGATCGCTGGGAGGCACCTGGAGTGCCCCAGCATAACACAGGGGTGGTAACATACGGGAGCAGATAGCAGCAATCTGGCAATGGGAGTGGCCATGGGCAGCTTGTATTGCGGCTTGTTGCGTTTTCCCCCCACCCCCTTGCATTACCTCGCATTCCTTGCCAAGAACTTTCAGTTACTCAGAACTTCGGGAAAAAGGGATCATCGCCTTCGATTTACTCTTGATCATAACCCTTCAAAGTAGTGTATTTTACCTCTGATTGGTCTGACGTTTACGTCCTAAGCACCTTCAGTAGAATCATCTGATCACCAGATTAATACACCGGAGCCTAGTGGAAGTGGGAAACACCATTTGCGACTTATTACTATCAGCATAGGCAGCAGAAACACGAAATGACTGCCAAAAAACGGAGATAAGGCCATTTGCTCCCGAGAAGGTCTTGTTTAAAAACTAAATCTAACCCTCTCCGCAATAGAGATGCAGTAGCCCTGGAGCTGAAATACAGAAATTAAATTGCTCCTTCTGGTAAAAGGAGAGGGCCCCACATGAATCCCTAGTCACTAGATCTTCTGCCAACAGAGCCATGCCTAATGTAATGTTACTGAGAGAATCACAGCATTTCAGCGTTAAAGATTCAGAATGTACCGACATCCCCGAAGAGGCTGTGCAGGATCTCTCTGAATCTCAGGCAGCCCACTGCCACACAGAGGAACATGGCTTAAGCAAAGTGGCCTCCCCACCCCATAGTATAACCTGTTCTCCAGCTTGTATACCAGGGGGTTTTCCCCTTAAAAGGATCCTAGCAGGAGTTGGGGGAAAAAGCTCCCTGACAAAGTGCTGATTTGGAACATCAGTAGGATGACTACATAATCCCAGATCTAAACATTGAACTATATAATAGATATGGGTCACAACAGGGGGTGGATACACTTCAGTCTTCTCCCCAGCCGCTGTCTACGGCCCAGCAGCTCTTTCACAGTACTCCCTCTTTCCATTCCTCCTTGTACTCACACCTCTCTGGGACTCCAGATTTGGGTATAAACGTGAATCTCCCAAGCAATCCCCTGGATCAACATATGCAGGTCTCCACCTCTCTCCGTCTATAGAGATTCGGTATATCCATTTTAAACCGATTAGATAAATTTGCTGGGGGGGCGGATATTTTTGACACTGTCACAGCCATGAATCGATCCCATTAGACCCAGGAGGAGCTTCTGCACAGTCTTGTGTAGCAGAGAACATGGTTGCTCACCCTGGGATTGACTTCTGCTCCCAGACGGGATAGCTTCTGGTTAAGGATCTACACACGAACTCTGCTTCAATTGACAGCCCAGTAGACTTTATTAGATTTGTGCTGAATCACTTCCTCCAGAAAGAAGCCTGAGTAATAAACCCCGAAGCATAGAGCAAGAGGTTTTTCTGATCTTTGAGGCTTGCCCAAAGAGATGGGGACTGGAGAAATGTGTGCATTGTTGCAAAAGCCCATGAACAAAAAGAAAAGTCATAAAAGGGCAAAGAGATAGAAGTATAGAATCTCTAAAAAAAGGTCGGAGAAAAGTCCTATTCACAGAGGCCTCCCCTTTACCACAAGTTCCCCAAACCCAGAGAAACCTGTTCATCATCACCATATTGCAAACTTTGAATCTCGAGAATTGGATGCTCCATCATGTACTCCTTGCAGGCCATATGAGAATGGTCCAATCTTTGGTCATAACATGTCGCCATCACAGACAATTATGTAACTTTTGAGTCCCCAGGCACAACCATTTGGGGACCCAACGTGGCTCAAGTCCTGGCTAGAACAGACACTTTCCATGGGACGGAAGCAGAGACTGAATTATGTGGATACTTTGGTTTTAAATTTTATCCTTCTTTTTTACACAGATTTAATCTTAAATAGATCTCTTCTCCTTAAGTGTTTTTCGGAGGTTGAGTCACTTAGGTTAATCAAAAAAAATGATTATACACCAGTGGCATCTATGGAAGACTCGGGTTAGGGCCCTAAAACAATAGTGTCCTTTTACTCAAAATTGATAGTTAACAACATTTTAAATAAATCAGAATGGTTGCAATGTAAAGGTATTGATGTTATTCCAATCTTTGGGGAGGCAGAGAGAAAGTTTGTTGGTATGGACACAGCTCCCCCTCGAAGATATTTGGTAGGCAGATTTCTATTCCCCAACCTTTATGTCATTTTTGACAAATACCCTTTAAACCAACAGAGTCTAAAAATCTCTTTAGGTAAGCACTGTACGCAGGTGTCACTTAAGGAACCCCTGAAGTGCTTATCCCAAGAATCAAGCACCAACACCTACTCTTGGAATTGGTTACCAGACGCTTTAAGCAATACTTCTGCAACATCTAATCCAACAATATCTTCATATTAACAATGATCTCACTGTTGTCTCCTGGAACTTTGCCGGCATAAAACATAATGGGGAAAAATTTTAGTTTTTGAATTCTTTAAATGCAGCTATAATCTGCCTGCAAGAGACCTGGTCTGTTGGGGTGCTCTTGTGCGGCAATTATTAATCACTCTGCTGTAACGCTTCCCCTGCAAAGTGAGTTCACACAAAGGGTGGGGTGGCCTGTGTGCTCACCAATAAGCTTAACTGGCGCTATGAATGTTTTAAAGATCCCAGCAATCTGTTCTTGTCTATAATTTTAAATGGTTTAGTTGAGGGGTCAGATGGAGCTCCCTTGGTAATGGTAAATTCCCATATCCCTCCTGGTGTCTCACATGATGGCCTCTTAGTTAAGAAATTTATTTTCATTAATGAGTATTGTGAGAGGGAGCCTGCAATACAAATTATCCTGTATGAGGAAAAAGAGGAAGCCTTTGGAATCCTCACTTGTGTCTTCCCCCATAAAATAAAAACTGATAAGCGAGGGAAGTTCCTCCTTGAGCACTTGAAGATGAGTGACTGCATTATAGTGAACGGAAGACTTCCCTCTGATTTGCCAGCTCATTACACACATAAATCTGGGGGTGGAAGCAGCAATTCTAGACTATGTAGTAACTAGCTATCAGGCATTCTCCTTGGTACACAATATAAAAGAAATAGAGACAGCACGTAGTGATTATAATACTCTGGTAGCACCTCTTAACCTGAAAGTTCTCCTCTCTGACACCTAGGGTTTTGACAGGATAAAATCTAAATTCAGTATCAAAACTAGTAGAACGCACTGGATATATGACAGGATTAAGGGGCTAGAAGGTAGACTAGAGTCTGCCTCAGGCAACCTCGAAGGCTGGGCAGGGAATATTTTGGAGAAGTTTTCAGTGTTTATGCAGCAGCTACCTGTGATCACTCGCCAGAAGTCCCCGACCATGCACATGGTGAAATCCTACCCCCTACTTCTATTAAATAGCGAGATTGATTCCCTTATACGCAAGCACTATAGAGAATACTCTCTAGAAAGAAATACTCAGTTATCCACACTAAAAAGAAAAAGGAAGCATTTAAGGGAGCATTTAAAAAGAGATGCTATTGACAGATTTTGAATGAATGTAGGGGAATCTGCAATTAATGGTCAATCTAGACGTTTCTGGTCACTGGTAGCAGAAGGATGTGGCTCAAGAACTACATCTCTTCCAATGGTCATCGACAAAGCAAGCTGGTCCACTTTCATATTAGGTCTCTATGCATCCAAAGGGATTGTAGAGGAGCATCCCCTAGCTGGTGATGATTTCTCATATATTTCACCCACTCTGAAAGAAATCGAAGAAGTCATTAGAGGTATGCGTATTTCGGCAGCAGTGGGTCCAGAGGAAATTCCTATTCTGGTTATAAAAAATGATGTTTTTAACTGGAGTAAAATCATCTTGTACCAGGTCTTTCAGAGCTGCTATGAACGTAGGAAGAATCCTCCATCTTGGAAGGGTAGTATTATTGTTCCCTCATTTAAGAAAGGGGATTGTAACTGTCCCAGGAACTACTGCCAGATCGCTGTGTTAGATTCGGGTGGCAAACTATTTGCCAAATGTTTGCTATCTCAGAATAGTGACTAGGCAGAAAGAAACAAAGTCATCCCCCTGGATCAATCTGGTTTCCGGAAAAAGCATGGGACAATTTATAATATCTCGGCTCTCCAGGTAATAAATGAGAAATATGTCTCCATGAGAGGGGGGTGATTTATGCAGCTTTTATTAATTTCTCTACAGCTTTTAACAAAGTAGATCCTGCCACGCTATGGAGAAAGCTCTCAAGTTTAGATATGCCTGGTATCCTACTTGATTTGGTGATAGCCCTCCATTCCTCCACTTGGGGTAGGGTGTTGTTAGAGGGAGATAGAGATTTGTATCATGAAATCCAATTCCAGAACAGTTTGAAAAAAGGGTGTATGTTGGCTCCGTTGCTGTTTTCCTTATTCATTAAGATTTACTTAGTTATTTAACTCAGAGCATGGGTTTCGCCCCCATATTGGGAGGGAGTCTTATAACCTGTTTACTATTTGCTGATGATATGATCATTCTGGATTGGACACCAAAAGGGCAAAATAATCATCTGCATGCCTTACAGCAATTTACAGAAGCCCACTTTCTAAAAATAAACTGCTCTAAAAGTACATTTCTGTGATTCCATGGTAAAAGAAGTTTAAGTATGACAAATTCAGCTGGTCATTGGGAACACGGAAACTAGAAAGGGTAAACTTGTACACTTTTTTTGGAAAAATTGTTTGCAGGAACCTCAGCAACAGGGCGCACATAGAACACAACCTAAGTAAGGTACAATTCTGAGTGAATGGCTTGGACGCCCTTTATAGGGCGACAGGCAGAACAAATTTAAACACCTTTGAGAAGTATACCGAGCAAAGACACCTCCTTCCTTACTTTATGGTTTAGAGCAAGTGGGAGTCTCTAATTTTTTTTTTTCAACAAGCTAGGGGACGGTGTTCTTAGGAAATTAACATCTGTAAACTCAGCCCTGTTCGCAGCAATCCTGAGACTAGAGTTGGGTTTGAGAAGCTCATTCGTGCAAGATCTGGCTGGGTTGGTATGCTGGGTGGCTAGTCTGGAGAAGAGTGGTGATGACTCTTTGAGGACTTTGTTAAAGAAAGAAATTCTTGCTGGCAGCAGGGCGAAATACACTATTGGCAGGAATTTCATAAATGCCACAGACCTATTACAGTTAGATCCCGCCTCTCTTCTGATACTCTCTCTGTCACTGCTAAAATCCACTGTTAGACAAGCAACCTGGTCTGCAAGTCTTCGCCTAGATAAAAAAGGCTTGTGCACACAGGCAGGGTTTCCAATCTGTAACGGACATTGTATTATTGAATACACCCCTATCTTCTCTGGAACCTGCCACATGGGATCAGACGATTCTGGCTCCTATTACGGCATGGGCTGCTTCCTCTCAATACACTGTTGGCTGGATGGCATGGATCTTCAGCGATGTGTAATTTCTGTCAAAGGGTATTCAGGACTTGAATCATGTTGTTTTCATTTGCCCAGCCCTACTGTCACATCGTTATAGATGGTTACGCCCAATCTGCATTCAACTTTCTTTACATACTGCATCAGAAGTACTAAAGGCCCTTCTTGACACTCCAAATTAATTATTTTGCTGCAGAATTTTTAACTTTTTTAAATTGCATTTTGTTAGACTTCGCATCCTTGGTGTGTCTCCTCTAACTTTTTGCCTCTGTTTCCCCAGGTTGTTGATGTGTGCTGGACTCTGTTTTTGCTGTTTTTGTTACTCTGGCACTTTACCACTGCTATCCAGTGCTAAAGTGTAAGTGATCCAATGTAAAATATATGTGTAATTGGCTTTCCATGAT
This sequence comes from Pleurodeles waltl, assembly GCF_031143425.1. NCBI lineage: Eukaryota > Metazoa > Chordata > Amphibia > Caudata > Salamandridae > Pleurodeles > Pleurodeles waltl. The sequence continues at coordinate 402,534,120 of NC_090439.1, forward strand.
TGGGATATTTGATTTACTAGTAAGTCCCTAGTACATTGCACTAGAGGTGCCCAGGGCCTGTAAATAAAATACTACTAGTGGACCTGCAGCACTAGTTGTGCTACCCACATGAGTAGCCCTGTAAACATGGCTCAGACCTGCCACTGCAGTGTCTGTGTGTGCAGTTTTAAACTGCCAATTCGACTTGGCAAGTAGACCCAATTGTCAGGCCTAAACCTGCCCTTTTCTTACATATAAGGCATCCCTAAGGTAGGCCCTGGGTAGCCCAGGGGCAGGGGGAAGTGTATGTTTAAGGTAGGACATATACTAATATGTTTTATATGTCCTGACAGGGAAATCCTGCCAAATTTGTTTTTCACTGTGCATGGCCTATCTCTCTCATTGGTTAACATGGGGACTGCCTTTAAATATTATTAAAGGGCAGATTCCCTTTGGGAGCAGATAGAAATGTGGAGTGTAGGGTTTCTGAACTCACGATTAAAAAATACATCTTTTAGTAAAGTTTGTTTTTAGATTGTTAGTTTGAAAATGCCACTTTTAGAAAGTAGGCATTTTCTTGCTTAAACCATTCTGTGACTCTGCCTGTCTGTAAATTCCCTGTCTGGAAGTTTGACACTTGGGCCGTTTGCACGTCTCTCTAGACAGTGACACAAATGGAGCTGGGGTGTAGCCTGCATATCCTGATGAGCCATCTGTCCTGGGAGAGAGGGGAGCAGTAATCACTCACACCTGAAAGGGCTATGCCTGCCCTCACACAATGCAGTCTCCAACCCCTTGGTGTGTGTCTGGAGCCTGGCCTGGGCATGGCAGGATATTACCAACAAGAGAGACTTTCCTTTGAAGTTTGTCTACTTCAAAGGCAGAAAGGACTATAAGTAGTGGACCCAAAACCCCTGGAATCAAGAGGAACTTCTGCCAAGGAGAAGAGCTGAAGAGCTGAGGAGAAGTGCTGCCCCTGTCTGTGACTGTGCTTTGTTGGGCTATCCTGCAGTTGCTGCTTCTGCCTGTGAAAGAGGAGAAAGACTGGACTTTTGTTGTGCATTTCTGCCTGAGAAGAATCTCCAACGGCTAGAACTGAGCTTGCCTCCTCCTGTTGAAGTCTCAGGGCCATCAAAGACTTCCACTTCCAGCATTTGACTCTGGTGAGACTCCTGTCCTGCCAAGTGGTGCCCTATCTAGTCCCTGAGCCCTTGCAAGGTGAATCTGGCAGACAAGCGCTGAAAATCCACGCACAGACCGCCGGGCAGGGACATTTTTGATGCATTTTCCGCAACGTGTCTGATAAACGACGCACTTCCGGCTTTGCGTCTAAAATCGACTTTCCACTGTATGGTGGCTGGGAGATTAACGCAACGCGGCTGGAGAAATGACACGCAACACCCGCTTATGGAGGCTGATAATGACTCAAACCCCACGCAGCGTGGTTTTCTGATGCTGTGCAACCTGGTTGTCCATGCATCATCAATGGGCATCTAAGTCAACTCAACCGGAAATCAATGCATCGCTCTTTTGCGTGGGAAGAAAATGACTCCTTGCCGACCAGAGTAGGAAAAAATGCACGCCTCGCTGTCGAGGGTGAAAAACGAAACATCGCTGACTTTTTGAAACACACTCACCCGTGCGGCTTAATTTTTTAAGCTAACCAGGCACTTTGTGTAATAACATATTCTCACTGTTTACTAAGGATTAATACTCTTAGGGCCAGATGTAGCAAAATGCTAATTCGCGACTTGCAAATTGCGAGTCCCTGCGACTCGCAATTTGCAACTCGCAAATTGGTATGCAGTACGGTGTCTCAGACACCGTCTGCGACTCGCTATGGGGTCGCAATGACCCACCTCATTAATATTCATGAGGTGGGTCGCTAATTGCGGCCCCATAGCGAGTCTAGGCACTCGCAAACATGGAGGCCTGCTGTCGTCAGCAGACCTCCATGTTCGTGACTGCTTTAAATAAAGCAGTTTTTTTTTTTTAAGTGTAGCCCGTTTTCCTTAAAGGAAAACGAGCTGCACTTTAAAAAAAAAACTAAACCTTTAGTTTTTTTTTTTTTTCAGGCCAGGTAGTGGTCCTTTGGACCACTACCTACCCTGAAAAAATATTTATGGGTCCATTCACAAAGTGGAAGGGGTCCCATGGGGACCCCTTCCAATTTGCGAGTGGGTTACCATCCACTTGAAGTGGATGGTAACTGCGACACCATTTGCGACCGCATATGCGGTCGCAAATGGTATTGCATACCACTCAGAATGGCAAATAGGAAGGGAACACCCCTTCCTATTTGCGATTCTGAAATGCATATTGCGAGTCGGTACCGACTCGCAATATGCATTTCTGCATTGGGAAACGCGAATAGCGAGTCGCAAACGGCAATTTTTGCTGTTTGCGACTCGCTATTTGTTTCCTGCATCTGGCCCCTATTCTTTTGAAAATTCACATCTTGACTTGTGTTTGTTGGATTTTTGTCATTTTGGTCTTGTTTTGTTTATGTAAATATTACCCATTTTTCCTAAACCTGTGTTGTGTTATTTTGTAGTGGTTCACTGTGGTATTACTGTGTGTGCTGGTACCAATACTTTACACGTTGCTTCTGAAGTTAAGCCTGCCTCCTTGTGCCAAGCTACCAAGGGGGCGAGCAGGGGTTAACTGAGTATGATTGTCCTATACCCTGACTAGAGGGAGAGTCCTTGCTTGGACAGGGTTTGGACTGACTGCCAACCAAGGACCCCATTTCTAACACTTTTTAAAATTGTATCAATTATATTATGAAATTGCCTTGTAAGAAATGGGAAATGCAACCGTTCATGAAGGTTTCTAGGTCATTCATCTTATGGTGTTTTTTTGTATGTATGTTTTTATGTGGACCTCCCTGGGAGTTCCATATCATAAATAAATAAACTGAAACTAGTACTCACTCTTTCATTCCTGCAGCAGTGGCACTGGGTCCCAAATGACCGAGGAGCTCATAAAAGCTGATTAAAATGTGATTTTTGCTGTATTTCAGAGTTCAAATATAATTCACAGGGTCCATTTCCTTCCTTGCACTAGGAGCCCTGTAACACTGGTAGCCACAGTTTTGGCTGCGAGTAAGGTTGTGCCCGTCCACCCTATTGCATCTTTAGTCATTTCCCAAATCCCATTAGGTCACATGATATCCCTTCACTTAAAGATTCCATGCTTTGTAGGGGTCACCTGTAATTTGGGATATTGCCACAGAATGTGCAGTATATCTCACTTTTCTTTTATGCATCTCCAATATTTGGCATTGTCTACTAGCCCGCTTTGTACATTCTTGGTGTCCAATATGATGAAAATGTTGTTTTTTAAAGTGAACTAATTCTAGTTAACTTTCTTGAAACTTGTGTCCTGTAATTGATGACCTCATTATTTGTCTTTAAAATGTGTTTTAGGCTATTTCCCTTTTAATTCTCCTCTCCTCAAAAAGCCTTAGTTGTGTGGATTTGCTATAGGAGATTGCTGGGCATTCTAGGGCCGGCTCCTCCATTAGGAGTGCCGCCCCATGCCAGCAGCAGAAGCTGCAAACCGGTCAGAACAAAAGAATAATAAACATAGTTTATTTTTCTTTCGTTCTGAAAGGGGTGGGGCCATGGGAGTGACGAGCAGTGAATGGGAGTGCACAGCACTCCCCTTCAAAGCACATTTGAGTTTGGCCGGCCATGCTTCTTGGGCCGGCCAAACACACATGCACACTGTGCTCTCTCTAGCCTGGTACTGTGTTGTCTGGCAGGAGAGAGCATGCACAGGCTCCCATTCTGCCTAGGAACACCCTGGCTGGGAACTCCCAGCCACTCCTGATGCTGCTCTGAGCAGCATCAGGATTGGCTACACGGCAGGCTGGGAGCCTGTGCCTGCAGCGACAATGGAAAGGGTAGCAGATTGGCGCGGGTCGGCAGATCAGGTACATTTTTATGTTTTTTGTATTTATTAAATGTACCCTCTGCTCTCACCACGACCCCACACCATGCCCCACACCAGCCCGCCCGTTTTTAGGGCAGCGAGCCGTGACTGGTACATTCATTATACCTGACTCCTGTATCTCCCCATTTCTCTAGTTTTCTGTGTCTAGCCATTGTTTTTTAGGGCTATTTTGGAACACCAGAGAAAGTCATCCTTTTAGCCCTGTCCACCCCAATTGTTTTCTGACTGATACTGGTGGTAACTGACTCAGACAGTGCAGAGGGCTCTGCTAACCAGGCCCAGGGCCAGCGCTCTGATAAAGAAAGTATATTGCAATTTAGGTATAATTACAGTTGGCAATGACAGACCCCTGTAATTCCCTAGTATATAACAAGGCAAAGGGAATTCAAACTACCTAGAAGTCTCTAGTATACAATAGGGCAGGGAGGTTTAGAGGTACAGTAGATTTCTTACAGTGGAATGTGCACTGTTGTGTTGCCTACAGTCACTTTTAAAGGCAGCCCTGCAATGCAGACTGTCTTTAAAAGTAAAATATATGTAAATTCGACTTTGGAATTTAAGGTACTTTGAAAGTGGTAATTTACCTTATTCTTTCATATAAGTCACCTCTAAGGTCTCCCCTATGTGTCCTAGCAGTGGGGTGCCAAACAAATATAAGCAGGGACATTATAAAAGATGGTTTATAGGCTCTGGTGAGGGAAAAACTGCCCATTTCATTTGTTCTCATTGTAGATCCTTAGCTGCATAGGCTAACATTTGAATATTTTTATTTAAGTAACAATAGAGCTAGAAAGGAGCTGAAAATGTAATTCAAGAGTTTAAAAGATTGGTAATGATAAATCTAACAATTTCCCAGGGCCTCGCAGAAAAACAATCTAACAACGTTGCATGGAAATCAGCTTGCTGGAAAGTACCACACAGTGTCAGAAGAAAATCCTCCTAAAAAACGACTAAGTCAGAGAGTAAAATTTGGACTTAGGTCCCCTGCTCAGTGTATTCGATTAGGGCTCCATTGTGGTCAGTCTCCAATTTTTACTTGGTCCTGGTCTAGCGCGACTAGATCTCCCTGGTTGGCGCTATTGGTTTTTAGGCACTAGAAAGCAATTTTTTTCATTTAATCTTTAAAAATGTATATCTCGTGTTCCTTATATTAAACTTATGTCATTTTTGGGTCATTTTAAAGATACAAATATTTCCTATTTTTATAAATTGGTGTGGGATTTTTATTTTGTGTTGTGTCTTACTTATTTACTGCATTGGTGTATTTAAATGCTTTACATACCTGTCTCCTAAGTTAGGCCTGTCTGCTCTCAGCCAACTAACAAAGGTGAGCCAGCAACTAATATATTGAGACCTTAACTGGACCTTATGTTGAGGTGGTGGCCTATTGCTAGTGGCCGGTGCAGACCTATCACTCCTAATAACCCAGCCGCCAACACTCAACCAGTGGGCACAAGACTGCACAGGCATCCTGTGAGAAACTGATTTGTTGGTTAAGGGGATTGAAACTCCACCAAGCAACAGCTACAATCTTTGTAAGGGTGAGCCACAAAACAGTCACCAAATTAACCTGAGCTTAAACCTCTGGGATCTTGGCACAAAAGCAGTCAGGCTTAACTTAGAGGTAATGTGTAAAGTATTTATGCAGCACTTAATCAGCAATAACGTCATAACACAACACAGGAAAAGTCCCACACTACTTTAGAAAAATAGAGTTGTTTTAAACAAATTGATACCACAATTACTAAAATTCAATCAGTCAAACCAGAGTTAAATTTTTCTAAAGTTTTACTTGAAGAATAGTGTCTAAACGGTAAAAGCACCAATTGCATACATCTATTCACTTGAGACTGGGGCAAGGTAAAAAGTTATGGATGACAGCAAAGGAGCTTGGTCTGAATCCACGAAGTGGATTAGGCCCTGTCTCCACTTGCCTTTGGTCTTAGAAGAATTTTTGAAGAAAATTGTCAGAGAAAGTAAAGTTCAGCTAGGCAAGACAATGTGAGTTGTCTAAGGAGGAGGCATCATAGTCGGGGAGCTGCTGGATGAAGTCACAGAGAAGATTTCTACATTTCAGCTAAGTCTCTTTTATAAAAGTCAAAACTGTCCAGCAGGACGAAGCTGCAGGCTGTAGCCAATGAAAGCTCCATGAAGTTGGATATTCCATCTGCGAGGAGCTTCAGAACAGGATATGCTGTGGTGGAGAAGAACATAGCAGGTGCTACTGCAGAGTAAGGCCAACCGGTGATGGACTTTGATGGATTGGCAGACACATAGGTCCTGGTCTCCTCTTCTTTCTCAGAACACAATTTGGCTGAAAAGTACCATGTTTTAGATTTAGGCTATCTGGGCAGCTTTAACACCGCTTCCATGGGTCCAAGACTAGAGGGACACCACATGGAAGGTGATGTCTCACTCAGGCTGGGTCCAGGTGCTGATTCAAGATTGTTGGAGACTTTCTTGTCCTAGAGGCTCTGATCTAGAGGCCACAAACTAGCCTTTGTAGAGACTCTAGACATCCTAGGTTCAAGAATGAAAGAAGGTCTCAAGAATCAGAGCAGTCCTCCGGAGGCACAGGGAAGGATTCAAAAGAACAGTCTTTTTGGTGTAGTAGGACAGTCCTTTGAAGTACATATAAGACCACAGGCAGCAAGGTCGTCCTGTGAAAGCCATTCTGCATGTACAGAAGTGTACTGAAGTGTGGGTCTGAGGGTGCTATATTTATACAGGGTATCAGCTGGAAGTGGAAGAAACCTTAGGAGTTTTCCCCCCACAGAAGTGTCTGGAATTTCCTACTTCCCTACCCTGGTACCAGACTGTCTGCAGTGACAATGGGCTAGTGTGAAGTTATTTGTGTGTGAGCTGGGCAATGCTTTTGAACTGCAACTAGGACTGTGTACAGCTCCACTCCCCATCCTACTTGGATGGCCCATCCTGCCAAAAGTTCCTTTATTGTGTGACTGACTGGATTGCACAAAGGGCAACTACATGTAGTCATGTGACACAGAAAATAGGCTGCTGAAATTTTTTGTCTTAACCATAGACAAAAAAATACCAACTTTTTGAAAGTGGCCTTTTCAAAATTGTGATTTTCAATCTGACTTTACCATTAAAGAGGATTTAAAATTACAATTCCTTAGACACCAAATATGAGATTTCTTCCTGCTCTCAAACAAAAGTTATCACTCATTAAATGTAATAAGTTAACCCAGAGCTATCCCATGGGAGAGGTAGGCCTCAAAGTAGTGAAAAACAAATATGAGAGTTTTTTACTACCAGGACATGTACAGCTTAGAAGTATATGTCCAAATGTTTCATTACAATGCACCGTTCCCTATGGGCTGTCTAGAGCCTACCTTATGGATGACTTATATGTAATAAAAATTTAGTTTTAGCCCTAGAAAATGGCTTATTTTGCCGAGTTGAATTGCCATGTTCAAACTGCATACAGTCTGCAATTGCAGGCCTGAGACATGTTTTAGGGGGCTGTGTAAGTTGGTGGCACAATAAGTGCTGGAGGCCCACTATAAGCATTTAATTTACCACTATGCTACACCACTTTGGTAGGGACTTATAAGTACATTCAATTTGTCAATCAGATGTAAGCCACTGTTACCATGTTTTAGGGTGTGAGCACAAGCACACTAGCACTGGCTAACTGCACTAAAGTGTATAAAGGCTTATCCAGCAACACAGGAGGGGTGAAGGCAAAAAAGTTGGGGAAGACCACCTTAATGCTTAAAGGCCTTACACATCCTATCATACCAGAATATGCAATGCAATCACCTCACTAGAAAAAATGTCAAAGGTCACTTAACTGCCAACAGTTGAGCCACAGGACCACTAGTCAGTATAAGTTTCTGCTCAACCTCTAAACTGTATTAGAGCAAGTAATCTCTTTCTTAACTAATTACTATTGCCGGAATAATAAGAGCATGAGTGCTGGTAATATACATTCAACTTGAGAGTGTCCAGAATGCTCACTATCACTAACTTGGTCTCTTAGAATAATCAGCCTCCATAGAAAGGATACATAATGCAGCTGGTTAATAACATCAAACCTAATTGACAGGCAGTAAATCTGAGTCATTGTCATTATTTGCGGCCTGTGTGCATTGTGGATATCTGATTGTGGTGGAGACCTACTTTTCTGAACTTGAGAGGTACTTGAGTTTTCCAGTGTCGAAGAGGTCAGCAGTGCATGTGGAGTGTAGATGCTGCTTTGTGTGAGGATTTATAGCTGCAACGTATACACTACATGAAACACATCTGAAGTCAAGGCAAGCTGTGTGTTCCACTGGACCTTGGGACTCCCACAAAACTAGCAATGATAGCAGATGTTTTAGATTGATGGAGTACATATTCCTTATGTTTAATTTGCAATCAAGATATTTAGTTGTTGCGGCTGAAGCCTTCTTGCCAGGAGATTGGAAAGTTTTGCAACTTCACCTGGAATATTCAAATACTTGTTGAATTCACAGAGGTATTCTGGATAACATTTAAATTCAAGGACATAAACTTAATTTGATCTTTATTACTCTTGGAGTGACCTTTTGATGTATCAGGAACTCCCTTGCATATGTTCACAAGAGGAGAGAGAGGAATCCTCAACTTGTACAAACTGTCTTTATATTATTTGAGTCACATTTGTTATTGGTATTGTCAGCAATGGGGAAGTAGGTGTCTGTTCTTATGAGTAAAAACACAACACTGAATATGTAATCATTATATTACAGTTCATGAATTATGTACATTGGGAATCATTTAGCCCACATTCTTGATTTACCATTTACTGAAACTAAGAAGTATAAGAGTTGTCACCTACCATAGAGTATAGGTTATAAAGAGATTACCACAGAGTATGTCATCTGTCATTGTAAAAATAGTGAACTGTAATGCAAATGATAAAATACAAAATGTTATTTTTATAGACATCAATGACTGCTGTATATGTTGAATCCAGCAGTAATACAAGGCAAATTAAAGACATCTAGTGTCACTCTTTCTCTATCTTTTGTACTTTTTGTCTTTCTCTTGTCTACTATTCACCTAGTGTGATACATTTTCCATGGTCTTCAGTTGGTTCAAAGAAGTGCTGATACTAGCATTACTGCTTTTGCATCCTGATTATTACTCCATCAAATCACACTCTCACCTATTCATCCCTTAATTTTTTCTGGGATATATCCCTTATATTGAAATATTCCATTGCACTAGCTCTTGGAAAATGTTGTCCAGCTACCATTATCCATCCAGCCACCATTTCCAGTGACATTTCCTCAAGCTTGTTAGGAACAGGGTCTCTAGTTGGCAGCCAGTGTACACCCTGTCCAAGCAGTGACCCCCACTATAGTCAGGAAAAGGGAGATAACACAGGAAGAACACCACAAAAGCACTCTACAGTTTAGACAAATAGCCAATATTTACATAAATCAAACAATCAAACAAGAACAAAAAAAAAAAAAAAATCATCATATACAAATAAAGATATGTTATTTTAACCCCTTCGCTGCCAGGCCTTTTCCCCCTCCTGTGCCAAGCCTTTTTTGGCTATTTGGGGCAGTTCGCGCTTAGGCCCTCATAAACTTTTGTCCACATAAGCTAGCCAAGCCACATTTGCGTCCTTTTTTTCCAAAATCCTAGGGATTCTAGAGGTACCTAGACTTTGCGGGTTCCCCTGAAGGAGGCTAATAAATTAGCCAAAATACAGTGAACATTTTGTTTTTTTAAAAAAAATGGGAAAAAGTGGCTGCAGAAGAAGGCTTGTGTTTTTTCCCTGAAAATGGCACCAACAAAGGGTTTGCAGTGCTAAAATCACCAGCTTCCCAGCTTTCAGGAACAGGCAGACTTGAATCAGAAAACCCAATTTTTCAACACAAATTTGGCATTTTACTGGGACATACCCATTTTTACGATTTTTTGTGGTTTCAGCCTCCTTCCAGTCAGTGACAGAAATGGGTGTGAAACCAATGGTGGATCCCAGAAACCTAAACATTTCTGAAAAGTAGATAAAATTCTGTATTCAGCAAGGGGTCATTTGTGTAGATCCTACAAGGGTTTCCTACAGAAATTAACAACTGAAAAAGAAAAATATTGAAATTGAGGTGAAAAATTATTTCTCTACATTTTACTCTGTAACTTTTTCCTGCAATGTCAGATTTTTTAAAGCAATATACTGTTACGTCTGCTGGACTCTTCTGGTTGTGGAGATATATAGGGCTTGTAGGTTCATCAAGAACCCTAGGTACCCAGAGCCAATAAATGAGCTGCACCCTGCAGTGCGTTTTCACTCTATACCGGGTATACAGCAATTAATTTGCTGAAATATAAAGAGTGAAAAATAGCTGTCAAGAAAACCTTTGTATTTCCAAAATGGGCACAAGATAAGTTGTTGAGGAGCAGTGGTTATTTGCACATCTCTGAATTCCGGGGTGACCATACTAGCATATGAATTACAGGGCATTTCTCAAATAGACGTCTTTTTTACACACTCTCTTATATTTGGAAGGAAAAAAGGTAGAAAAAGACAAGGGGCAATAACATTTGTTTTGCTAAGCTATGTTTCCCCAAGTCTCCCGATAAAAAAGATACCTCACTTGTGTGGGTAGGCCTTGCGCCTGCGACAGGAAATGCCCCAAAACGCAACATGGACACATCACATTTTTTGAAAGAAAACAGAGGTGTTTTTTGCAAAGTGCCTTCCTTTAGATTTTGGCCTCTAGCTCAGCCGGCACCCAGGGAAACCTAACAAAACTGTGCATTTTTAAAAACTAGAGACCTAGGGGAATCCAAGATGGGGTGACTTGTGGGGCTCTGACCAGGTTCTGTTACCCAGAATCCTTTGCAAACCTCAAAATTTGGCTAAAAAAACACATTTTCCTTACATTTTGGTGACAGAAAGTTCTGGAATCAGAGATGAGCCACAGATTTACTTCCACCCAGCGTTCCCCCAAGTCTTCCGATAAAAATGATACCTCACTTGTGTGGGTAGGCCTAGCGCCCGCAACAGGAAATGCCCCAAAATGCAACGTGGACACATCACATTTTTTTTAAGAAAACAGAGGTGTTTTTTGCAAAGTGCCTACCTGTAGATTTTGGCCTCTAGCTCAGCCAGCACCTAGGGAAACCTCCCAAACCTGTGCATTTTTTTAAACTAGAGACCTAGGGGAATCCAAGATGGGGTGACTTGTGGGGCTCGACCAGGTTCTATTACCCAGAATCCTTTGCAAACCTCAAAATTTGGCTAAAAAAACACATTTTCCTCCCATTTTGGTGACAGAAAGTTCTGGAATCTGAGAGGAGCCACAAATTTCCTTCCACCCAGCGTTCCCCCAAGTCTCCCGATAAAAATTATACCTCACTTGTGTGGGTGGGCCAGGTGCCTGCAACAGAATAAGGCCAAAAACTTGTAGAGATAGAGGGGATAGCACAGGGAGTTGATAAGGACATATTCTTATTTTATACATCTTTAGGCTGACTCTGCTTTGGGGACCCACACAAGTGAGGTATCATTTTACTTGGGAGACTGAGGGGAACGCTGGGGAGTAGGAATTTTGTGCCGGAGCGGTGATCGTACAAATGAAAATCAGGAAAATATGCTTTTTTAAGCAAATTTTGAGGTTTGCAGAGGCATCTGGGTAAGAAAATGTTGGGGGATCCACGCAAGCCACATCTGCCTGCACTCCTTGGGGTGTCTAGTTTAAAAAAATATCTGGGTTTGGTAGGTTTCCCTAGAAGAAGGCCGCACCTAGGACCAAAAACATAGGTGGCCCCTCCCCCCCAAACACAGGTAGTTTTGTAATATATCATTTTGATGTGCCCACATGCGTCTGTGATGTGCCAAACACTAAAATTGTGAAAAGAAACGCACTTAGGTTATGTGAAAAAGACCCCTCACCCACCCACCAAGTTGGTGGCATGCTTCATCATCGGGGTCCCACCTGAGACACCTAGTGTGTCTCAAGTGTGCTGCGACGCCTGATTACAGCGGAGCAAGTTTTGTCATTTGTACCACACATACTGGTTGGAATTGGCCCGAGGGTGAGTGATGGTTCAGTAGATCAAATTTTATTAACAAGAGATTTCACAAAAGTGAAATGCACTGGTAATAACTGAAAGGCCAAAAAACGGAACCAATGACTCACAGCTCGTGAGCTGTAAAGCCACTGCAAAGCACCAACTGCTTTACAGTCCATTCACACACCTTTCATACATGACATGTACAAGACCATTCACGCCGCCAGCCACGGGCCCAGCACATTACAACACTCACATCGACAGACAGCGCCAGTCAAGGGCCCATCACTTTCAGACGCCCACATGCCTGATACAGCAATCACACCAGCTGATGAGTGTGTGGACTGGCATTTGGTTGGCACCGCCAGCCAAGCGCCACCCCACCCACACCGCCAGCCAAGTGCCACCCCACCCACACCGCCAGCCAAGCGCCACCCTAAGCACACCCCCAGCCAAGCGCCACCCCACGCACACCACCATCACTGTTTGTAAACAACAAAGAAACAACTAACTACTTATAAAATAAGTACATAACTACAAACACAAAAGCTCTAACTAAATACATGACAGTGATGCCAACCGTGAAACTCAACATATGAAAATAGAAATTACGCTCACGGTATTTCCCAAAAGTTTTTCCTTGTGTGGTAACTTCTAAAACAGCTGGGCACACACAGCCCAGGCTTTGAAGGGCATTCGGGGCACTACATCCGGCTCTCCCTCCGGATTAATCTCCGGGCACATACTCTACATTTCTTTGTGGGCAAGTCTTTTTTGGGAGTGGAAGGAATGTGATCTGGAAAGGGCTGATCTTTCAATCTAGCCACATCCTCCACCACTTCTTCTCTAGGAACTCTTGCCTGTTCCACCACAATAAGGCTTTCTATCACTGACTACTGAAATTTAACAAATGTCATCCTTGACTCAGGTGAACAATCCTTGAACACAATAAAAGCATTAAAAGTTGCTAAATGAAATAAATGTAGGGCCAACTTTTTATACCACACGTAAGACTTACGAAGAGCAGTGTAAGGTTCCAACCTCTGATCTACTCTATCAACACCACCCATGTGCCTATTGTAGTCCAAAATGCACGCAGGTTTGTGTACTTCCGCAACCTGACCCCAAACAGTCACAGGGGAAGTGCTCTCATCATGGATGGTAGACAGCATGTACACATCCCTCCTGTCTGAAAATTTCAGAGCTAGCAGCTCATTATTCCGCAAGGCACTGCACTGTCCCCTCTCAAGTTTTTTACAGACAAGCTCCCTTGGATAGCCTTTCAGGTTAGAACGGATTGTGCCACAAGCAACAGTGTCCAATCTAAACAACTCCTTGAACAACTGCACTCCAGTGTAGAAATGATCTACGTACAAATGGTGACCTTTGGTAAACAGTCGTCTACCAAGTTCGCACACAATTTTTTCGCTAACTCCAAAAGTGGCCGGACAACCAGGAGGGTCAATACTGGAATCCCTACCAGTGTAGATCTGGAAATTATACACATATCCTGTACTGCTTTCTGACAGCATTTACAATTTAATCTCATATCGTGCCCTCTTACTAGGAATGTACTTCTTAAAAACTAAACGCCGCTTGAAAAGGACCAAAGACTAATCCACACTTATCTATTTGCCTGGAACATAGACCTCTGAAAACCGATCTACAAAATGATCATGGACAGGCCTAATCTTAAAAAGATGGTCACAATCAGGGTGATCTCGTGGCAAGGCTAAAGCATTGTCTACAAAATGCAGCATACAAAGAAGAAGCAAATAGCGATTACATGTCATAGTTGCAGGAAATATAGCCGTTGCCATCAAGGGACTAGTAGACCAATAAGAAGCCAGTGATGGCTTCCTGATCAACCCCATAAAAAAAGTCAAACCTAAAAACTTTTTCATCTCTTCCAGATATGTGGGAACCCACTGAGTAGCTCTAGACTGATGCTTAAGTCTGGCAGCGTTGTCCCTCAAATATTGCTCTGCATACAAATTAGTCTGCTTCACAATCTCTTCCAAAAATACATTGTCCATAAACAAGTGAAAGAAATGGACAGGCAAAAAGTTTTCCGTATTGACTCTACACCCTGGGAGACCAGTAAATGCAGGTAACTGTGGCTGCTCCATGTTTGGGGCAATCCAGGTGTCAGGTCTTCTAATGGGAAACCCTTCAGCCCCAGGCTGCTGCACTCTTGGCACATTAATGTCCTCCTCTACAACAGGCCCTTCATCTGCACTGAGAGTAGCTTCCTCATCAGAAGAATACTCTCGGACAGAAAACTCACTGCCAGAATCTCCCACTTCCTCCTCTGCCTCAGATGCAGAGTCAGTCTCGTAATCAACTAGCACTAAAATAAGTAATAAACAAAGTGTAGCTTCATCACAAAGAGTTATGTACTAAAAAACTATACCACTCACTTGCCTGAAAAAGCTACTTACCAAGCAACTGCTCTGCACAGAAACAGCAATCACCAATGATATCCCACTAAAAAGCAAAAAGAAAAAAGCAAATTAGACATATGACAACACAAATATCATTGTGCTCAAATCTAAGGACAATTTCACACACAATACTGCATTTAGTACACCACCTACAAACATGTCATTCATGCATGTCAAAAATACTCCTTTGGAGTAAATTGCTTTCACTTACCTAAAACATGCAACTATGCAAACCGCAGGACAACTACTGCCAAAACCGCAAGGATCCACAGCAAAGGAAGCAAAAGCGTTGAACTAGAAGAAAAAGAAGAAATAAATTGTTATAATCACAAATACTTCGCCAGTTGACAAACACCCCACCACCAAGAACTTAGAAATTGGCCCTGGTACCTAAGTGGATTCTGCTTGGGGGCAGAAGGGAGTAAAAAAAATTGGCCGATCTGCCCCCAAGGGGGGCAGAAATGGGCAACAGCTCTGTGTCCCCTTTATGGGGCGACCCTTCCCAAAGGGGGCACCCCCAGCACAAAACAAAAAAAGGGGAACAAAATAAAAAAAATCCCTGGCGTATTGGTGGTTTCTGCCCTCCTTGGGTGCAGATGGGCCTACAAAAATAGGCCCATCTGTCCCCAAAGGGGGCCGAGATGGCCAATACGAACTTTCCCCACTTTGGGGGGGTGACACTTGCCCAAGGGGTGCCCCCAAACACACACCACACACACACCACACAATCCCTGTCGCCTAGTGTGCTCCGACCTCCCCGGGGGCCATATCGTCCAAAAACATGGCTGATCTGCCTTCGGGGGGCGAAACGGAAAAAAAAAATAGCACCCCAGGGGAGCGACCCTTGCCCAAGGGGTCGCCCCCAAAATAAACGTATAAAAGTAAATCCCTGGTGTCTAGTGGGTTTCGCCCACCCGGGGGCAGATCAGCCGAAAAATCCACCGATCTGCCACCGGGGGGGGGGAGGGTAAAATACTAAATAAAATAGACCCCCAGGGGAGCGACCCTCGCCCAAGGGGTCGCCCCCAAAATAAACATACCCAAAAAAATCCCTGGTGTCTATGGAGATTTCTGCGATCGTGGAGCAGGAATCCAGTGAAAACAGGCACAGGGGGAAAGGAAAAACCCTTTCCTTTCCCCCGTGTCTGTTTTCCGCCCCAAAACCCCCAAAAAGGGAGGGACTTACCAGGAGAAGTCCTCTGCCCTCGATGTGCTGGAAGCAAATGGCTTCCAGCGCGTCCCGGCAATACTTGATGACGTTGGCGCGCTGTGCACGCGCTGACATCATCAGATTGCCGGGGGGGTCGGGCGTGGAAGGGGAAGGGCTTCCCCTTCCATCCCTACCTTTTTTGCACATGGGGGGAGCGCTAGCGCTCGCCCCAGTTCCCGGGTGTAGGACGAGGTGACCTCGTCCAAGGCACCCGAGGGGTTAAATTAAAAAGAGTCGTAAGCCATAGGAATCAATGGATGCATTGTTTTAGCACAAAGTACCTGGTATGCGTAAAAAATAAAGCCACAGGGGTGAGTGTGCGCTGGAAAAGCAAGCGATGCTTCGATTTCTTACTCACAAGTGAGGCTGTGCTTCAATTCGTTTTCTACCGGATAAGCAACACGTCAGTTCTTTCCTCACAGGGAAGGGATGCTTCGATTTCTGGACAGGTTGCCTTGGGTCCGTGCAGTGATGTTGAATATTTGATGCTCAGAGACAATGCCCTGAAAATCCTGATGCACGGCAACAATGAATCCAAGCTCAGATGGTGATGTGTCGATTTCACAGGCGCTGCATTAAATTTTCAGCGAGGCACTGCATCGGTTTTTCTGTTGCTTGGCTCCAGTGTGTGGATTTTCACTCAGGTGCTGCCAACTTTTACTTCCAGGGGCCCAGGGACTAAATGTGGCACCACTTGGCAAGTCAGGGGGTCTCAGCAAGAGAGCCCAGGTGCTGGCAGATTTAGAGGGTCATTACAACATTGGCGGTAAAAGCCGCTTACCGCCGTGCAGAAGACTGCCAATACACCGATGCGGAATTCCGCCACAGTTATTATGACCCACATCTTGGAAACCGCTGAAATTCAGACACCCACACAAGTCCGCCACACCAAAGGTCAGTGATAAACTGGTGAAAACAAAACCTCCACCGTCACGCCAACAGAAACACGCCCATGCTATTACGACCCACGAATCAACGCAGCGGTCTTTCAACCGTGGTATTCCATTGGCGGTACACACCGCCGCGCTCAAAATACACACACATATACAAAACACCGCAACATTGGACGATTCCAAATACACACACCTGATACACATACAAACACCACTACCACACACCCAACACAATATAAAACACACACTCACATCACCCACAAACCCCTACGACCAAAAATTAAAGACGAAGGCCAGAGAGACACTACAGCAATAGACAACCCCACCACACAGAGGCACACAACACCATCACCCATACAACATCCACGTTCAAAACACCCCACACCACCACACAACACCACACAACACCACTCATCAACACATACACCACCCCATACATCACCTACACTACCCCATGTCAAGCCGAAGACACCCCAGGTGTTCCGAGGAGGAGCTCAGGGTCATGTTGGAGGAAATCCTACGGGTAGAGCCACAGCTATTTGGAGCACAGGTGCAGCACACCTCAATAGCCAGGAGCTATGGCGAAGAATCGTCGACAGGGTTAACGCTGTGGGACAGCATCCAAGAAATCGGGAGGACATCCGGAAGAGGTGGAACGACCTACGGGGGAAGGTGCGTTCAGTGGTCTCCAGGCACAACATCGCGATTCAGCGGACTGGCGGCAGACCCCCACCTCCTCCCCCACAACTAACAACATGGGAGGACCAGGTCTTGACCATCATGCATCCTGAGGGCCTCGGAGGAGTCGGTGGAGGAATGGACACTGGTAAGTCAAATCTTAACTATCATATCCCCCACCCTACCTGCATGCTATCACAACCCCCCACCCCCTCCCCTATCACTCCAAATCCTCACTAATGTACTAATAACACAAACCACACATCCCAACACCAAGCCCTGCATGACACAACTAAGCATGGACACCCAGCACTAAAGCATGCTCACTGCACATACCCATAACATCCCCCCAACCATCATCATACAAGCCCCCACACAGGAATGCTTGCACTGGGGTACACGCACACCCACCCATTGCACACCATGACACACACACATGCAATAATCATGCTCTTATACCCCGGCAGGACCACTACGTAACGTCACCACAAAGGAGGGTCCAGACATCTCCACTCCACCCACAGAAGAGGCCCACAGTGACGACAGCAGCTCTGGCTAACTGGATCAAGATGACCAGCCCGGACCATCATGGGCCTCGGGACAGTCGGTTTCCCTTGCACAGGCACAGCCCAACACTGACCTTCCACCCTCTGGTAACACCAGCACAGCACCCACCCAGCGGGCACATACCTCCGTCCCCAGGACACGTCAATCAGCGGTGTGTCCACCACTACAGGGAACCCAGGGTAACCCACCCCCCCAACAACAACAGGGACCTGGGAGCAGTGTGTTAGGGTTTGTGCACAGCAAAGAGCATGTCCCCTCTCACTGCACTAGTGGGTTCTGTAATAGCTCCCTTTTAAACTTACTATTCAAACCCTTTCTTGTTATCTCACCTTCCCCCCCCCTTAGGCTTCTGTGTATGTTGTTTAATGTGCTGTTTTGTTTACACATTGGGCCTTACTTTTACCAAGGCTTCTTTAAAACACTCCTCCCTAGGCCATGTGTTAATTCAACTCATTTGCATAATAACTGAAACTCTGCACACCTTTCAAGAACATGTGCAGCATGTGAGGACCACACCCAGCCCTTCAAACCACACCCAGCTTTGCTCACCTTTCAAGAACATGTGCAGCATGTGAGGACCACACCCAGCCCTTCAAACCACACCCAGCTCTTCGAACCACACCCAGCCCTGTCTATAAAAGGCAGCCCCCGAGCCTCACCCAGTGCTTGTGCTCGTCTACCTCCCGCTTACCTGAGAACAGATCCCTCGGCGCTGGCACTCCTGCTCTCTACAGACTTTCATTGGCTTCAATGGGCGCAGCTGCTGGCTCTTCCTTCTTCTGGTTTCCGGTTCCTCCTTGCCTCAGCCTCTCTCCTACAAACAACCTGCAAAAGAGAAAGAAGACAAGGTTAGACTGATCAGTATCTCTTGCCAGCAACAAGTAAGTGCAAAACTTTTTATTACCTGAAGGAACTTTGACAACAATTTCTGGATTCGTGTGTGGACGGTTTGAAGCAAGATACCTTCCACGAACATTGTGATTCAGGCTCTTTGTTGCAAGAATACCTTGCGGAGCTTTGTGAAACAAACATTGTTTTTTTTTTATGGAACTTTTAAGAATCGAACAGTGGAAACCATTAACAGCAAGGCAAACAGTAAATCAAGGACTTGCACAAATTACATGCTGTATTTTGATGTAAAAGTACAGTATTTGTTTTCCAAAAGATTCTGGAGATATGGGAAAAGTGAGTCTGCTATTGGGAATTTAGGCTTTAGTTATATTAAGATGAATGTTTGATATTGGTAATTCTGATAACGGTATTTGTTTAATGTTTTAGAAGCTTTACAGTAATAGAAAGCACATCCCAGAGCAGTAACACATTCCAAACCTGGAAACTCGAGACCAGGATCCAAGAGGTACTTTTAGAAGAGAATTTCTAATAAATAAAGGGATAGTCAGGAACCCATTTAGGAATAGGTTGCACTTATCTGTTCTTTGTTTATGTTTCATTAGGCACCAGTTTCTACAGAAGTCAGAAAGGGCCGCAGATTTGTGCAGCACTTCAACAGTGGAAACGCAAGAACGGTGTTGTCTCTCTTTTTTATTTTATCCACTTCCCCCCTACCCTTGAGCTTCTGTTCTTAGTGCACTGTGTTAAAAACTAGTGTGCTGGAACAAGCAGTTTCAGGGTGGGGTCGGATTGTCTTCAACCTCCATCAGAACTGAACAAGAACTCAGGTGAGCTGGGCTTTGACAGAAGCACAAGCCTTAAAAAATTTCAGTTCTGGTGGACGATGAATACCGGGGAAGAAATAGAGGGCATTGACGTCACGGATATGGCGCAGGCCCTAAATGAGGACTTGGCTCATAATGAATCAGTGTCTGGCATCTTACAACATATGCAAGAGGAAATAGAGAGATTAAAGATGGAGAATACCTCTTTAAAACAGGATTTAAGCAGGTATAAATTTAGGGGATCTCAGTGGAACACAGCTTTTACGCCTTTGTTTAAAACCACCTCAGAGACAGGGGCGCCATCAAAACATACAACTTTGCCTCCCCCAGTTGAGGTTACTGTTAATGTTCCTAATGCTGTGCCCTTAGCAGCACCTGAACGTTTTCATGGAGATAGTAACAAATTCCATGTTTTTATCCATCAATGTCAATTACACTTCGTTTGTAAGCCACAACAGTTCCCTACTGATGCTACGAAAGTGGCATTCGTCTTGTCTTATTTGGGTGGCACAGCAGCCAATTGGTCAATTCCTTTGGTGGATAGAGATGATCCCATCCTCCATAATTGGAATCAATTTAAACGTACCATGACCAGCCTTTTTGCAAAACACACTTTCATGCAGGCAAGTGATAATGAGCTTTTAAATCTTAAACAAGGTAACAAGGATTTATTGACCTATCTCACTAGTTTTAATCGTTTACTCACCGAGACACAGTGGCCAGAAGGAAAGCGTGTCTCCCTTTTTTATAAAGGTTTGAGAGACGAGTTAAAAGATGCGCTGGCTCATATCGTTGATTTGCCAGAAGACTATTCGGACTTTGTAGATTTAGTTGTGAAATTAGAACATAGACTAGGAGAAAGAAAGGGAGATAAATACAAACTGGAATCACGGTTAACTTTTATTAAACACGAGAAGAAAGACACAGATAATAAACTCCCTGAACCTGAGCCTATGCAAATAGGGACACTCAGAGGTCCACTCACATCAGAGGAAAAAGAAAGAAGGAGAAAACTTCAATTATGTTTATATTGTGGCAGGGCAGGTCACTTTGCCAGAGAATGTCCAGTAAAGTCTAAAACTCCACAAAAGGGTGCTGTTTCCTCCACCTCCTCAACTGAATCGGGAAACGATTAAGCTCGACAAGGGGAGAGGTTACTTGTTCGAGAAAACATTTTAATCAAACCTCTAATGCTGCAGCCTTCATGGTACCGCACATACCTAGACATTTCATAATTCAGGTCGTTTTAATTGTTACTACCCAAGTGAGGCATTCTCTCCCTGTCCTACTGGACTCAGGCGCGACAGGAAATTTTGTGGATAATAAGTTAGCTGAAAACTTAGGACTTCCTATGTGCCTAAAGCCTTGTCCAGAAGCAGTATGTGCAGTGGATGGGTCAGAATTGACCTCTGGATTAATCACAAAACAAACAAGTCCACTTGTTATGGTCTGTCAGAACGGGCACACAGAGGTGATTAGCTTTGATCTGATAGATACTCCTAATTTTGGTTTGATTCTCGGGGTACCCTGGTTAACAACTCATAACCCAAAAATTGACTGGGTGAACAGAACTGTTACTTTGGATTCCTCTTTCTGTAGAACCAATTGCTATCAAGAAGCAGGTACAGAACAGAGCACAATATTACACTGTGCTAGTGTTACACAAGATGAACCAAGTCTCCCTCCTGAATATTCTGACTTTAAAGACGTCTTTGATCCAGTAAAGGCTAGTGTGCTGCCCCCACATCGGTCTTATGACTGCCGTATAGATCTTATCCCAGGGGCCCCTTTACCTAATAACAGAGTATATGCTTTGACTGACGAAGAAACCAAATACTCTAAGAACTCAGAAGAACATACCCAACATGTTCGTGCAGTATTATCAAAGTTAAAAGAAAATCATCTTTTTGCTAAGTTAGAAAAGTGTACTTTTAATGTCAGCAAGGTGGACTTTTTAGGATACTGCCTGTCACCTCAAGGAATAACTATGGATGTAAAGAAAATCAGTGCTATTGCTGATTGGCCAGAACCATCCTCTGTAAAAGATATTCAGAAATTTCTGGGTTTCGCCAATTTTTATAGGAGGTTTATTGCACATTTTGCAGACATTGCGGCCCCAATAACTACCTTGTTGCGGAAAGGGCAACGATTTCTTTGGACTGATGAGGCGGCACACGCCTTTCAACTCCTAAAACAAAAGTTCACTTCAGCCCCAATTCTGAAACATCCTGATCCTGACTTGCCCTTTTTTGTTGAAGCGGATGCTTCACAAGTAGCTTTAGGAGGAGTTCTCTCTCAACGAGATATAGTAGATGGCCAGTTACATCCTATAGCCTTCTATTCCAAAAAGTTATTACCAGCTGAACAAAATTACACTGTGGCTGAAAGGGAACTACTAGCTATCAAAGTAGCCTTTTCAGAATGGAGGCATCATTTAATGGGAGCCAAGTACCCAGTTACAATCTTTTCTGACCATAAGAACCTACAGTTTTTTGGATCACTTAAAGCACTAACACCACGTCAGATGCGCTGGTTAAATTTTTTTAGCACATTTGACTTTGTTATAACCTATAGACCAGGTGCACAACAAATTCAATCTGATGTGTTATCTAGATACGGACATACCTCAGACATGAAACAAGATAAAATAGGAGAACCCATTATTCCTCCCCAAAAGTTTTTGGCACCAGTACAACAGAAGGATTTCATCACAGATCTATATAATGCACACATGCAAATAGCACCTCAGGATTGGTTAAAGGATTCCCATAACACAATACAACGAGGTTTATTGTATCACGACAACATGCTGTTAGTGCCCACCTCTGAATTACAAACACAGGTGATAATTTGGCATCACACCTCACCGTTGGCAGGTCATCCTGGTTGGGTAAAAACCCTGGAAAATGTGCAAAAACACTTTTGGTGGGACACTATAAGAAAGGACATTAAGCAATTTGTCACTACCTGTCCAATTTGTGCAAGACATAAATCTTCTCATAAGGCCCCTGACGGCTTGTTAATACCAATGCCAACACCCAAGCAACCTTGGCACACTGTGAGCGTAGACTTTATTGTAGGCTTACCACCTGTAAAATCCTTCACAACAGTGTTGGTTATAGTGGATTTTTTATCTAAAATGGCACATTTTGTACCATTACGGAAATTACCCACGGCGGCAGAATTTGCCGATATTTTTATAAGGGAAATTGTGCGTTTACATGGTTTGCCAAGCAAAGTGGTGTCAGATCGAGGGAGCTAGTTCAACTCTAGATTTTGGAAAAAATTATGTGAAAAACTGAAAATAGATGTGGCATTATCCACTGCTTTCCACCCAGAGACAGATGGACAGACTGAACGACTGAACCAAACCTTACTTCAAACGCTACGTTGTTTATTGGCTGATTATTCTAGTGAATGGTTGGAAGCTCTCCCTGTAGCGGAGTTTGTTTATAATAATACTGAGCATTCAGCTCTACTTTGCTCACCATTCTATTTCTTGCAGGGGTATCATCCAAGAGCTATACCCATTTTGTTAGAAGAGTCCCTGTTGCCTACAGTAACGGATAGACTAACGAGGTTAGGTGACATACAAGACAAAGCCAGGAAACATTTATTAAAGTACAAGGAAAGCATGAAAAGACAAGCAGACAAACACAGATCTGAGGCCCCAATGTATAAAATTGGTGACAAGGTATGGCTCTCCACAAAGAACCTAAACATAGAGGGATCCCAAAAGCTGCAACCACGTTTCATTGGACCCTTTAGTATAACTGCCATAGTAAACCCGGTAACAGTAAAATTAGATTTACCAAAAGAATATCCAGTACATACTACATTCCATGTGTCCTTGCTTAAGCCGTACAACCCAAAAACCCGACCTGAACCACCACCTCCACCCATACCAATTAAGGGAAATCTAGAATATGAAATGAAAAACATAAAAGACTCAAAAAGAATTAGTGGACGTCTGTTTTATTTAGTAGAATGGAAAGGATATGATGAATCTGAGAATTCATGGGAACCAGCATCATATGTACATGCCCCACAGCTGATTAGACGGTTTTATTTAAAAAACCCAGGAAAACCCCGTCCTGTAGGAGGGCCTTTGAGGGGGGCAACTGTTAGGGTTTGTGCACAGCAAAGAGCATGTCCCCTCTCACTGCACTAGTGGGTTCTGTAATAGCTCCCTTTTAAACTTACTATTCAAACCCTTTCTTGTTATCTCACCTTCCCCCCCCCTTAGGCTTCTGTGTATGTTGTTTAATGTGCTGTTTTGTTTACACATTGGGCCTTACTTTTACCAAGGCTTCTTTAAAACACTCCTCCCTAGGCCATGTGTTAATTCAACTCATTTGCATAATAACTGAAACTCTGCACACCTTTCAAAAACATGTGCAGCATGTGAGGACCACACCCAGCCCTTCAAACCACACCCAGCTCTGCTCACCTTTCAAGAACATGTGCAGCATGTGAGGACCACACCCAGCCCTTCAAACCACACCCAGCTCTTCGAACCACACCCAGCCCTGTCTATAAAAGGCAGCCCCCGAGCCTCACCCAGTGCTTGTGCTCGTCTACCTCCCGCTTACCTGAGAACAGATCCCTCGGCGCTGGCACTCCTGCTCTCTACAGACTTTCATTGGCTTCAATGGGCGCAGCTGCTGGCTCTTCCTTCTTCTGGTTTCCGGTTCCTCCTTGCCTCAGCCTCTCTCCTACAAACAACCTGCAAAAGAGAAAGAAGACAAGGTTAGACTGATCAGTATCTCTTGCCAGCAACAAGTAAGTGCAAAACTTTTTATTACCTGAAGGAACTTTGACAACAATTTCTGGATTCGTGTGTGGACGGTTTGAAGCAAGATACCTTCCACGAACATTGTGATTCAGGCTCTTTGTTGCAAGAATACCTTGCGGAGCTTTGTGAAACAAACATTGTTTTTTTTTTATGGAACTTTTAAGAATCGAACAGTGGAAACCATTAACAGCAAGGCAAACAGTAAATCAAGGACTTGCACAAATTACATGCTGTATTTTGATGTAAAAGTACAGTATTTGTTTTCCAAAAGATTCTGGAGATATGGGAAAAGTGAGTCTGCTATTGGGAATTTAGGCTTTAGTTATATTAAGATGAATGTTTGATATTGGTAATTCTGATAACGGTATTTGTTTAATGTTTTAGAAGCTTTACAGTAATAGAAAGCACATCCCAGAGCAGTAACACATTCCAAACCTGGAAACTCGAGACCAGGATCCAAGAGGTACTTTTAGAAGAGAATTTCTAATAAATAAAGGGATAGTCAGGAACCCATTTAGGAATAGGTTGCACTTATCTGTTCTTTGTTTATGTTTCATTAGGCACCAGTTTCTACAGAAGTCAGAAAGGGCCGCAGATTTGTGCAGCACTTCAACAGTGGAAACGCAAGAACGGTGTTGTCTCTCTTTTTTATTTTATCCACTTCCCCCCTACCCTTGAGCTTCTGTTCTTAGTGCACTGTGTTAAAAACTAGTGTGCTGGAACAAGCAGTTTCAGGGTGGGGTCGGATTGTCTTCAACCTCCATCAGAACTGAACAAGAACTCAGGTGAGCTGGGCTTTGACACAGTGGTAGTGGGCACACAGTCCAGGGGACGGAGGCACAGGAACACAGGGGAACTGGGAGGGCTGCTGTGCGACAGGGGGCGGACAGGCCAAGGGAACCCACCCTCCACGAGGCCCTCTCCTCCATCATGGGAGCATACCACCACTCCCAGGAGACGATGGCTACGGTCCTGGCCAAGTTTCAGGAGACCCAGCGCCTGCAGGACAAACAGTATTTGGAGTTCAGGGAGGAGCTCAGAACCATCAGCTCCGCCCTGGGCACCATCGTAGGGGTGCTGAAGGACATACAAAAGACCATGAGGGACACTGTGGCACTCCAAGGGGCCCCTGACACTAGCATGGATGATGAACTGCCCACCATCTCCGCCGGCGCTAGTGGACAGGACGCCCCGCCACAGGTCCACCACACCAGCACCCCACCCCCTGCAGATGGACAACCACCCCGCAAGCGGGCCCTGAGATCCAGGAAGAGGACAGAGCAAGATGGCAAGACCCCCACCAGGAAATGAGACCACCCTGTTTGTCCTCCCACTGTCCCACTTTGTTACCCTGTCCAGATTGGAACTGCCCCAGCTCCACTTCCCATGCCCATATGGGCAGTGTACCTGTGAGACTAATAGACTGGACACTGCCATGGACATTCGTCCACCATCACCCATCACCGTTTTGCCACCCCCTCCAATAAATAGCACTTAAATAAACACCATTGAACCACAAAACAATCTGGAGTCAGTCTGTGATTTTGAAAATGTGTGTTAGCAATGACAGTGACAAAATGCGTTTTCTAATGTTATGCCAACATACCTATGTCACACATCACAAGTCCATGAAGGATGCAAGCAGATGACACACGTTGGTAACCACACCTGTGAAACCGTAATGGAAATGTACAACTCAGTTAACAAATACTGTTACTAATTGACAGACAGGATAGAGGTAGAAGTGTGAAAGTGAATGTAATAGTAACAACATTTTCTCACCTGTGTGTCACTGGAAATATTGCTGTATGACTGACTCCCTGTTGTCTATGTCTTCTTCCTCAGCTTCCTCCTCATCACTGTCCACAGGCTCCACAGGTTCCACAGCTGCCACAACACCGTCATCTGGACCATCCTCCTGCAGAAAAGGCACCCTGCGTCTCAAAGCAAGATTGTGAAGCATTGAGCAGGCGATGATGATCTGGCACACCTTCCTTGGTGAGTAGAATAGGGAACCACCTGTCATATGGAGGCACCTGAACCTGGCCTTCAGGAGGCCGAAGGTGTGTTCGATCACCCTCCTAGTCCTCCCATGGGCCTCATTGTAGTGTTCCTCTGCCCTGGTCCTGGGATTCCTCACTGGGGTCAATAGCCAGGACAGGTTGGGGTAACCAGAGTCCCCTAATAGCCACACATGGTGCCTCTGGGGTTGACCCATCACATACGGGATGCTGCTATTCCGCAGGATGTAGGCGTCATGCACTGAGCCAGGGAACATAGCATTTACCTGCGAGATGTACTGGTCTGCCAAACATACCATCTGTACATTCATGGAATGATAACTCTTCCGGTTCCTGTACACCTGTTCACTCCTGTTGGGGGGGACCAGAGCTACATGGGTCCCATCAATAGCACCTATGATGTTGGGGATATGTCCCAGGGCATAGAAGTCACCTTTAACAGTAGCCAAATCCTCCACCTGAGGGAAAACGATGTAGCTCCTTACGTGTTTCAGCAGGGCAGACAACACTCTGGACAACACGTTGGAAAACATAGGCTGGGACATCCCTGATGCCATGGCCACTGTTGTTTGAAATGATCCACTTGCAAGGAAATGGAGCATTGATAGCACCTGCACTTCAGGGGGTATTCCTGTGGGATGGCGGATTGGTGAGATCAGGTCTGGCTCCAACTGGGTACACAGTTCCTATATTGTGGCACGGTCAAACCTGTAAGTGATGATCAAATGTCGCTCCTCCATTGTTAACAGGTCCACCAGCGGTCGGTACACCGGAGGATTCCGCCATCTCCTCAAATGTCCCAGCTGACGGTGCCTAAGAAGGACAACAGCGACCACAGAGTCAACAATTTCCCAGGTATGTACCCACAGCTACACAGAACACGACACCAAATACAAAACTCTTCCTGTCTGTGTGTGGAGTGTAGGCCTAGGTATGTGTGACACAGTAGTAAATGAAGCCATGTGGGCCCCTGAAATGGCGGCTGCCTGACCTCTAAAGTGGGACAATGGGATGTGAGGTATGTGCGCTGGCGTTGTACACCGTCACGGTAGGCGGTCGTAGACCACGGCGCAATGCTGCATTTGTTAACATTGGACCCTATGGGTCCCAGGAGCCAATGATGAAGTGCGTCGGCGGTGATGATACGCACCGCCGCGGACGTCACCGCCGCGGACGTCACCGCCGCGGACGTGACCGCCATTTTCTATCTGTTCAATCACTCGATACCTGATCTTCGACAGGAGAGGACCTACACTGCAAGTGCTGCTGTGACCTCGGTCTGGAAGAGACAATGGCTGCTGCGTCTGGGGAATGGGCCCCTGCCTTCACTGCTCAGGAGTTGGATAAGCTAGTCGACGGGGTCCTCCCCCAGTACACGCTACTCTACGGTCCTCCAGACCAACCGGTAAGTACACAGGGAGCACGTTGTATGGGCTATGCTGGGTGGAGAGGGCTGGATGTCAGTAGGAAGGGGGCAGAGTTCAGCGACCATGAAGAACTGTCAATGCATGTGCCACATGGCAAGGGTAGGGATGGGGGCCACTCACATCGACGGTGCAGTTGGTAATGACTTCTCTTCTTCACCTGTACATGTCATGTAGGTCAGTGCCCACCAGAAGAAGGACATTTGGCGTGCCATCGCCAAGGACGTCCGGACCCTGGGGGTCCACCAGAGACGGGGCACCCACTGCCGTAAAAGATGGGAGGACATTTGCCGCTGGAGCAAGAAGACGGCGGAGGCTCAGCTGGGGATGGTCTCCCAACGTGGGAGGGGTGCCCGTCGCACCATGGCCCCCCTGATGTTCCGGATCCTGGCGGTGGCCTACCTTGAGTTTGATGGGCACTTGAGGGCATCACAGCAGACACAAGGGGGTGTGTACAACATCATTCAGTGGACTTTGCGCTCAGTGGAGGGGTCTGGGTGGGGGAGGAGGGCTGTGGGTTTCCCTAGGCCAGGGCAAGTTACGTAGGCTAGGCCCCTCCGTAATGCAGGCCGTGTGGCACCCCACCTCTGTAGAGTGCCAAGTACAGGTATTAATGCCCCTGTTTCATCTATGTGTGCAGATATCCACCAATGCCATGTAGGCCATATCCCAGGAATTGCATCTGTACAGGCCAAGAGCACGGCGTAGTGCAGGGGGCTGCTGTGTCTGTATTGTCCGCCAACGGTAGTGGTAAGCCATCCACTCAACCTGTCTTTCTTCTGTCCCCCCCCCCCTTTTGTGCTCTCCCTGTTCTTTTGTGCATCAGCATCATCAGGCGGAGGTACAGTGGCACCGGAGCACAAGGGAGCTGCCTCCCACATGGCCATGGAGGGCCACACCACAGACTCTGAATACACCAGTGGGACGGAGGGCGAGGGGAGCTTGACGTCGGTCACCAGATCAGCAGACAGCGACACGGACTTGTCCGCCGATGGGAGCTCCCTTGTGGTGGAGGCACCATCTGTGCCCCCCACTTCTACAGGTACAGCCGCCACCCCCCCTACCAGCACCGCCCTCCCGCAAGCCCCTCAGCCTTCGCTCCGTGCCCGCTCACCCAGGAGGGTGGGCATCACCTTCGCCCCAGGCACCTCAGCCCCTGCCCCTGTCACCCCTGCTGCCCTCAGTGAGCAGGCCATTGACCTCCTCAGGTCCCTCACTGTTGCGCAGTTTACCATTGTGATTGCCACTCAGGGTGTAGAAAGGGAGTTGCAACACGGTAATGCATTCCTGGAGGTCATTCATTCTGGTCAGGCTGCCCTTCATCGAATCCTGCAATCTCTGGCCTCAGCACTGATGGCAGCCATTTTCCCTGTGTCTAGCTTCCCCCCTCCAACTTACTCCACCCAGACCCAGTCCCCTGTACCCCAGCCCATCCCAAGCACACCATCAGACAAGCATGCACACACCTAAACACTCAAAAGTAGCTCAGGCAAACATAAGCACCACACAACCCACAGGCACTCACACAAGCATCACCCACATACAGACACAGCAACATCCACTGCCTCCACTGTGTCCCCCTCCTCGTCATCTCCCTCCTCCCTCCCAGTGTCGTCTACACTCTCACCTGCATGCACTATATCTACAGGCACTAGGACTCGCACCAGAACACCCAGCACCACACCCCGCTCACCTGCACTCACCACCCCCACTACCATTTACACCTCCCCTGTGTCCACTCCTAGTGTGTCTGTGACGCCCCCTCCCAAAGTACACAAACGCGGGCACCCACACACCCAACATCCATCCACCTCACGACAGCCTCCAGTACCTGCACCTGCACCCAAATCACCTAAAGTTACACCTCCTACAACCACCTCCTCTTCCTCCACTCCCAGACCCCCTCCAGCTACCCATCCCAGTGTTCGTCAGAAACTCTTTCTCAGCAACGTTGACCTCTTTACCACCACCCCCACCCCTCAAATTCATAGGTCCTGCAGTAGCACCTCAGCCAAAAAATGTCCGGTACCAGTGGTGCGTGTCAAAGGTGTGTGGAGTGCACCGGCCACCAGGGCAGCCAGTGTGACACAGAGCCAAAGCACTGCCAGTCCACCCCCTGTAAAGCACCTTAAGTTGAAAAGTGGCCGACGGGAGAGGGTGAAGACTCCTGCCGGCAAAACAGCTCACAAGGGTCCCGGGGGGAGTGCCGAGTCAGCTGTGACGCCTACCAAGGTGGTGAAGGGGCAGAAGAAGTCTCCAAAGTCTGGTAAGAGCAGCACGGCGGAGAAGGCCGCCATCCTCCCCGCCGGCCGGGACGCCACCGCCAGCACTGTCGTCACAGGTCCGGAGACCACCGCCAGAGTCAGTGCCCTGGAGGGCAGCAGTATCATCACAGGTCCGGAGACCACCCCCAGAGTCAGTGCCCTGGAGGGCAGCAGTATCATCACAGGTCCGGAGACCACCGCCAGCGTCAGTGCCCTGGAGGACCCCGGCAGCGACAGCCCGGCTGGGCACTGAGGGACCGTAATGCCACACACCGCTGAACAGGTCAGAGACAGCAAAGGCAAGCACAGCTGAACAGGGCAAAGACCGCCATGGTGAAGACCGCTGAACAGGGCAAAGCACTGCTGAACAGGCCAGAGACTGCCATGGCACAGCACCGCTGAACAGGTCAGAGACAGCAAAGGCAAGCACCGCTGAACAGGTAAGAGACAGCAAAGGCAAGCACAGCTGAACACGGCAAAGACCGCCATGGTGAAGACCGCTGAACAGGGCAAAGCACCGCTGAACAGGCCAGAGACTGCCATGGCACAGCACCGCTGAACAGGTCAGAGACAGCAAAGGCAAGCACCCCTGAACAGGGCAAAGATCGCCATGGTGAAGACCACTGAAAAGGGCAAAGTACCGCTGAACAGGCCAGAGACCGCCATGGCACAGCACCGCTGAACAGGTCAGAGACAGCAAAGGCAAGCACCGCTGAACAGGGCAAAGACCCCCATGGTGAAGACCCTAGAACAGGGCAAAGCACCGCTAAACAGGCCAGAGACCGCCATGGCACAGCACCGCTGAACAGGTCAGAGACAGCAAAGGCAAGCACCGCTGAACAGGTCAGAGAAAGCAAAGGCAAGCACCGCTGAACAGGGCAAAGTACCGCCATGGTGAAGACCGCTGAACAGGGCAAAGACCGCCAAATCAAGCATTGTTAGCCCATGTGCAGCTGGGACAGTGACGGAACTGGGACCTTCACGGGGAGCATGATGCACTCTGGGCACCAGTCCCCCTCCAGAACCAGTGGAGACCTGCATCCACTCTGTCTGTCCTTCACAGGATGAAGCACTCTGGGCACCAGTCCCCCTCCAGAACCAGTGGTGGCCTGCATCCACTTGAGAGCCTGTGGCTTTGCACTTCCCAGGATGGAACAGTGGGCAACCCACCCACTGTAGAGACTTGAGAGACTGTGGCTTTGCACTCCCCAGGATGGAACAGTGGGCAACCCACCCACTGTAGAGACTTGAGAGACTGTGGCTTTGCACTCCCCAGGATATGGTAGAGGACAACCCACCCACTGTAGAGACTTGAGAGACTGTGGCTTTGCACTCCCCAGGATGGTACAGTGGGCAACCCACCCACTGTAGAGACTTTAGAGACTATGGCCCTCATTCTGACCTTGGCGGGCGGCGGAGGCCGCCCGCCAAAGTCCCGACGTCAGGTTACCGTTCCGCGGTCGAAAGACCGCGGCGGTAATTCTGACTTTCCCGCTGGGCTGGCGGGCGGTCGCCTTCAGACCGCCAGCCAGCCCAGCGGGAAAGAGGCTTCCACGATGAAGCCGGCTCGGAATCGAGCCGGCGGAGTGGAAGCTGTGCGACGGGTGCAGTTGCACCCGTCGCGTATTTCACTGTCTGCGCAGCAGACAGTGAAATACATGTAGGGGCCCTCTTACGGGGGCCCCTGCAATGCCCATGCCAGTGGCATGGGCACTGCAGGGGCCCCCAGGGGCCCCGCGACCCCCCCTACCGCCATCCGGATCTCGGCGGTCCGACCGCCGGGATCTGGATGGCGGTAGGGGGGGTCGGAATCCCCGCGGCGGTGCAGCAAGCTGCGCCGCCGCGGAGGATTCAATGGGGCCGCGGTACACTGGCGTGACCCCGCCAGTGGTGCCGGTCCGACCGCGGCTTTACCGCCGCAGTCGGAATCCCCATTGGAGCACCGCCGGCCTGTCGGCGGTGCTCCCGCGGTCCTCCGCCCTGGCGGTCAAAGACCGCCAGGGTCAGAATGACCACCTATGGCTTTGCACTCTCCAGGATATGGCAGTGGGCAACCCACCCACTGTAGAGACTTGAGAGACTGTGGCTTTGCACTCCCCAGGATGGTACAGTGGGCAACCCACCCACTGTAGAGACTTTAGAGACTGTGGCTTTGCACTCCCCAGGATACATCAATGGGCATGGAGCCCCGTCGTGGATCTGGTGTGGTGCTGTAATCCGGCTGAGGTGCCCCCTCCTTCCCTTCCCCCTGAGGTGCCTGTTTTATTTCTATCTGATGCCCCTGCAGAGTTCTCTCCATTTGTGGACAGGTATCTAGTGTGGGCCTCACCCATGCATTTTGGGCCCAGTGGTCCACGGACATTGATATGTGCATACCTGCAGTACTACTCGTGATGTGTGATTTTCGATTGTTTATATATATCTGTATATATTTGGTTACTCTATTTTAATACATTCCAATGTTTGGACTGATTTCATTTTATCTTTGCATTCTTCCGGGGGGGTTGTGGGTTATTAATGTGCTGTTTGGAAATGCATTGGTGTGTGTGTTGTAGTGTGCGAGGGTCGGGTTGGGGGTGGGGGTGTTGCGTGTGTGTACCCCTGACTTTTGCCTCCCCCCTCCCCTATGTCGGAGGTGCAGTACTCACCGTTGTCTTCGACGCCTACGTTGCTGATGTTCGTACAAGAGCAGGTAGACAAGCGCAGGGAGTATTTGGAGTTCGGGCTCCATGGTGGCCTCCTTCCTCATGCCGTGAGTTAAGGTGAGCGTTTTCCCATTGCAAAAGCTGTTTCCGCCGTGTTTTTATCCACAGTGAATCCACCCCAGAAAAGGTGGCGGATTGGCGGGTTGTAATACTGTGGGCGGTACTTTGTCTTCCGCCTGTCTGTTGGCGGTGACCGCCGCGCTGCTTGTCTGTACCGCCGTGGCGGTCGGAGTGTTAATGTGGCAGTCTATGTTGGCGGTTTCCGCCACGGTCATAATTCCCTTTTTTGGTCCGCCGGCCTGTTTGCGGTATTACCGCAGCTTTAACACCGTCCGCCAGGGTTGTAATGACCCCCTAAGTCTTTGATGTCCCTGAGACTTCTTAACAGGAGACAAGCACAGTCTAAGGCCTTAGGGAAACTTCACAAGCAGGATACACAGCAAAGTCCAGTCTTTGTTTTCTCTAAGGCAGAAGCAGCAACTGCAGTCCAACCCAGCAAAGCACACACAACAAAGGCGCAATACTCCTCCACACAGCTCTTCAGCTCTTCTACTCGGCAGCAGTTCCTCTTGATCCAGAACTGTTCTAAAGTTGTGGGGTCAGCAGTCCAATATTTATACTCATTTCTACCTTTGAAGTAGGCAAACCTCAAAGGAAAGTATTTGTTGTGCACAAGACCATGCCTCTTCCTTACCCTGCCCCAGCCACACTCTAGGTGGTTGGAAACGGTATAGTGAAGGGACAGACACAGCCCTTTCAAGTGCAGGTAACAGCTCCTCCCTCCCACTTTAGCCCAGGAAGACTCATCAGGATATGCAGGACACACCTCAGCTCCCTTTACGTTACTGTCTAGAGTGAATTCACAAACAGCCCAACTGTTAGCCTGATCCAGACGTGGATTCAGCAGCCACTCAGAGGCAGGGAATGGTTAAGCAAGAAATTACCCACTTTCTAAAAGTGCAATTTTCAAACAGACAATCCATAAACCAACTTTACCAAAAGATGTATTTTTAAATTGTGAGTTCAGAGACCCCAACATCCCCATCTCTATCTGCTCCCAATGGGAAACTGTGCTTAAGATAGATTTGAAGGTCACCCCCATGTTAATCTATGGGAGGGATAGGCCTTGCACTAGTGAAAAACAAATTTGGCAGTATTTCACTATCAGGACATATAAAACACATCAGTACATGTCCTACTTTTTAAATACACTGCACCCCATGTGGCTACCTAGGGCCTACATTAGGGGTGCCTTATATGTACCAAATAGGAAGGTTTGAGCCTGACAAGTGGGTGCACTTGCCAATTCAAAATGGCAGTTCCAAACTGCCGACACAGACACTTCAGTGGCAGGTCTGAGACATGTTTACAGGGCTACTCATGTGGGTGGCACAATCAGTGCTGCAGGGCGCTAGTAGAATTTGATTTATAAGTCCTGGGCACACATGGTCCTGTATACTAGGGACTAACTAGTCAAAAAAATGTTCCAATCATAGGAAACCTGTCAGAATCACAATACACAGAGAGACCTAATGCACTTTAGCACTGGCTAGCAGTGGTAAAGTGCCCAGAGTCCTAAAGCCAACAAAAACAGGTCATAGAAAATAGGAGGAAGAAAGCAAAAGTTTGGGAATGACCTTGCAAAAAGGGCCAGGTCCAACGAAGCATTTTTGAACATCTTGGGCTTGATTCAAAAAGGGCCTCCAAAGTCACAGTGGAGGCCTTGCAGTTGTGGTGGAGGCTTCACAGCGTTGGAGTCACTTATTGTAGTTTTGGGTCCAAGGATATGGTCGTTCTGTTTCAAGCATCAAGACAGTACTTGAAGCAGCATGACAGTCCTCTTTTGGTAGCAGGGCACTCCTCTGGTGACAGGGCAGACCTTCTGAAGTCTTCCACAGGACCAGTAGCATACAGAAGAGTGGCTCTAGAGGTCCAATATGTATACTAGGTGCCTGATTTTGAAGTTGGGAATTCTCTATACTACCCACACAACTAGACCCTCACTTACAAGAATCTGACGCACCAGTGCTGATGATTCAGATTTCTTGTTGTTGGAAAATGGGTTATTGGTAAGGGCAGGTAAGTACCTATACTTAGCAATAAGCCACTAACCTCCACTTAGGTCCAGTTAGTTCTCAGTAAATTAAACCCAGCTCAACACTTAGGTGGCCATTACAACCCTGGCGGTCGGTGTTAAAGCGGCAGTAAAACCGCCAACAGGCCAGCTGTAAAAAAAATTGAATTATGACCGTGGCGGAAACCGCCAACAAAGGCAGCCACTTTAACACTCCGACCGCCACAGCGGTACAGACAAACAGTGTGGCGGTCACCACCAACAGACAGGCGGAAGACAATGTACTGCCCACAGTATCACCATAGGCCAATCCGCCACCTTTTCCGGGGCGGATTCACCGCGGATAAAAACACGGCGGAAACAGTCATTTCAAAGGGAAAACGCTCACCTCTACACACCTCATGAGGAACGACGACACCATGGAGCCAGAACTCCATATTCTCCCTGCGATAGTCTTCCTGCTCCTATACGAGGATAAGGGAAAAACACAGGGACACACACAACCAATATCACAAACCCCACCCCAACCCTCACCCACTACAACACACACACCAATGCATATCCAAACATTATAGTAACAACCCCCAACCCCCCCGGAAGAACGCAAAGACAAAAGGAAATGAGTTGAACCATTGTAATATATCAAAATACAGTAACCAAATATATACATATATATATATATATATATATATATATATATATATATATATATATATATATATATATATACATTAAACTAAATATACACCACGATTAGTAGTGCAGGTAATGCACCATCCATTGTCCATGGACCACTGGGCCCAAAATGCATGGGCGAGGCCCACACTAGATACCTGATCAAAACGGAGAGAACACTGCAGGGGCATCAGATAGAAATACAACAGGCACCTCAGGGGGAAGGGAAGGGGGGGCACCTCAGCCGGATGATTGCACCACGCCAGATCCACAAGGGGGCTCCATGCCCATTGATGTATCCTGGGGAGTGCAAAGCCACAGTCTCTCAAGTCTCTACAGTGGGTGGTTTGCCCACTGTACCATCCTGGGGAGTGCAAAGCCACAGTCTCTCAAGTCTCTACAGTGGGTGGTTTGCCTACTGCTGCATCCTGGGGAGTGCAAAGCCACAGTCTCTCAAGTCTCTACAGTGGGTGGTTTGCCCACTGCTGCATCCTGGGGAGTGCAAAGCCACAGTCTCTCAAGTCTCTACAGTGGGTGGCTTGCCCACTGTACCATCCTGGGGAGTGCAAAGCTACAGTCTCTCAAGTCTCTACAGTGGGTGGTTTGCCCACTGTACCATCCTGGGGAGTGCAAAGCCACAGTCTCTCAAGTCTCTACAGTTGGTGGCTTGCCCACTGTACCATCCTGGGGAGTGCAAAGCCACAGTCTCTCAAGTGGATAACAGTCTCCACTGGTTCTGGAGGGGGACTGGTGCCCAGAGTGCTCCATCCTGTGCAGGACAGGCGGAGTGGATGCATGTATCTACTGGTTCTGGAGGGGGACTGGTGCCCAGAGTGCTTCATCCTGTGCAGAACAGACGGAGTGGATGCATGTCTCCACTGGTTCTGGAAGGGGACTGGTGCCCAGAGTGTTTCATCCTGTGCAGGACAGACGGAGTGGATGCATGTCTCCACTGGTTCTGGAGGGGGACTGGTGCCCAGAGTGCTTCATCCTGTGTAGGACAGACGGATTGGATGCATGTCTCCACTGGTTCTGGAGGGGGACTGGTGCCCAGAGTGCAGCACTCACCCCGTGATGGTCCTAGCTGCGTCACTGCCCCTGCCGCTAATGGGCTAGCGGTGCTCGCCTTGGTGGTCTTTGCCCTGTTCGGCGGTGCTTGAGTTGGCAGTTTCTGACCTGTTCAGCGGTGCTTGCCCTGTTCAGCGGTGCATTCCATGGCGGTCTTTGCCCTGTTCAGCGGTGCTTGAGTTGGCAGTTTCTGACCTGATCAGCTGTGCTTGCCCTGTTCAGCAGTGCATTCCATGGCGGTCTTTGCCTTGTTCAGCGGTCCCTGGCCTGTTCAGCGGTGCATTCCATGACGGTCTTTGCCTTGTTCAGCGGTCCCTGGCCTGTTCAGCGGTGCTTGCCATGGAGGTCTTTGCCTTGTTCAGCGGTCCCTGGCCTGTTCAGCGGTGCTTGCCATGGCGGCCTTTGGCTTGTTCAGCGGTCCCTGGCCTGTTCAGCGGTGCTTGCCAAGGCAGTCCTTCATTGCCCAGCAGGCCTGTGGCGGCGGTCCTTCATGGGTCAGCTGGGCTGTGGCTTGCGGGGCCCTCCTGGCCACTGACGATTGGGCTGGCCTACTGGGCAGTGACTCTGGCGGTGGCCTCCTGGCCAGTGACGATTGGGCTGGC
Organism: Pleurodeles waltl; assembly: GCF_031143425.1. Classification (NCBI taxonomy): domain Eukaryota; kingdom Metazoa; phylum Chordata; class Amphibia; order Caudata; family Salamandridae; genus Pleurodeles; species Pleurodeles waltl. The sequence goes on from NC_090439.1 coordinate 402,571,168, forward strand.
CTCCTGGGCAGTGACTCTTTGGCCTCCTGGCCAGTGACGAATGGGCTGGCCTCCTGGGCAGTGACTCTGGCGGTGTCCTCCTGGCCAGTGATGATTGGGCTGGCCTCCTGTGCAGTGACTCCGGCGGTGGCCTCCTGGCCAGTGACGATTGGGCTGGCCTCCTGGGCAGTGACTCTGGCGGTGGCCTCCTGGCCAGTGACGATTGGGCTGGCGGTGGCCTCCTGGGCAGTGGGGATGATGGCGGTCTTCTCCGCCGTGCTGCTCCTCCCAGACTTTGGAGATTTCTTCTGCCCCTTCCCCACCTTGGGAGGAGTCACAGCTGAGTCGACATTTCCCCTGGGACCCTTGTGAGCGGCTTTGCTGGCTGGAGTCTTCCCCCTCTCCTGCCAGGCACTGTCCAACTTCTGGTGCTTCACAGGGGGGGGACTGTCTGTGCTGTGGCTCAGTGCCACACTGGCTGGCCTGGTGGCCGGTGCACTCCACATACCTGTAACAGGCACCACTGGTCCCTGCGATTTTTTGGCTGAGGTGCTAGTACGGGACCTATGAGTTGGAGGGGGGGTGGGAAAGAGGTCAAGGTTGGCCAGGAAAAGTTTCTTTGGAACACTGGGACAGTTAGCTGGAGGGGGTTTGGGAGTGGAGGAAGAGGTAGTGGTTGTAGGAGGTGTACGTTTGGTGACTTTGGGTGAAGGTGCATGCGCTGGAGGCTGTTTGTGAGGTGGATGGTTGTTGGGTGGGTGTGTGCCTGCGTTTGTGTATCTTCGGAGGGGGCATCACCGACACACTGGGAGAGGACACAGGGGATGTGTAAATGAGAGTGGGGGTGGTGACTGCACGTGAGCGGGGTGTGGTGGTGGGTGTGCTGGTGCGGGACATAGTGGCAGTAGAGGTAGTGCATGCAGGTCAGAGTGTAGACGAGACTGGGAGGGAGGAGGGAGACAACGAGGAGGGGAACACAGTGGAGGCAGTGGATGTTGGTGTGTCTGTATGTGTGTGATGCTTGCGTGAGTGCCTGTGAGGTGTGTGCGGGCTGGTCTGATGGTGTGCTTGGGATAGGCTGGGGTACAGGGGATTGGGTCTGGGTGGAGGAAGTTGGAGGGGGGAAGCTAGACACAGGGACAATGGCTGCCATCAGTGCTGAGGCCAGAGTTTGCAGGGTTCGATTAAGGGCAACCTGACCAGAATGAATGCCCTCCAGGAATGAATTTGTGTGTTGCAATTCCCTTTCTACACCCTGGATGGCATTCAAAATGGTAGACTGCCCAACAGTGAGGGACCTGAGGAGGTCAACGGCCTCCTCACTGAGGGCAGCCGAGGTGACAGGGGCAGGGGCTGAGGTGCCTGGGGCGAAGGTGATGCCCACCCTCCTGGGTGAGCGGGCACGGGACGAAGGCTGAGGGGCTGCTGGGAGGGTGGTGCTGGTGGTGCTGGTAGGGGGGGTGGCGGCTGTACCTGTAGAAGTGGGGGGCACAGATTTTGCCGCCACCACAAGGGAGCTCCCATCGGAGGACGAGTCTGTGTCACTGGTTGCTGATCCTGCCCCCACCGTGAAGCCCCCCTCGCCCTCCGTCCCACTGGTGTATTCCGAGTCCATGGTGTGGCCCTCCATGGCCATGTGGGATGCAGCTCCCTCGTGCTCCGGTGCCACTGTACCTCCGCCTGATGATGCTGATGCACACAAGAACAGGGAGACCACAAAAAGGGGGGGACGACAGACGAAAGACAGGTTGAGTGCATGGCTTACCGCTACCATTGGCGGACAATACAGACACAGCAGCCCCCTGCACTACGTCGCGCTGTTGGGCTCTACAGATGCAATTCCTGCGATATGTCCTACATGGCTATGGTCGACATCTGCACACATAGGTGACACAGGGGCATGTATACCTGTATTTGGAACTCTACAGAGGTGGGGTGGGGTGCCACATGGCCTGCATTACGGAGGGGCCTAGCCTACGGAACTCGCCCTGGCCTAGGGAAACCCACAGCCCTCCTCCCCCACCCAGACACCTTCAATGCACGCAAAGTCCGCTGAATGATGTTGTACTCACCCCCTTGTGTCTGCTGTGATGCCCTAAAGCACCCATCCAACTCAGGGTAGGCCACCGCCACGATCCAGAACATCAGGGGGGTCATGGTTCGACGGGCACCCCTCCCACGTTGGGAGGCCATCCCCAGCTGAGCCTCCGCCGTCTTCTTGCTCCAGCAGCGAATGTCCTCCCATCTCTTCCGGCAGTGGGTGCTCCATCTGTGGTGGACCCCCAGGGTCCGGACGTCCTTGGCGATGGCATGCCAAATATCCTTCTTCTGGTGGGCGCTGACCTACATGACATGTACAGGGGAAGAAGAGAAGTCATTACCAACTGCACCATAGAAGTGAGTGGCCCCCATCCCTACCCTTGCCTTGTCGCACATGCATTCACAGTCCTTCATGCACGCAGAACTGTGCCCCCTTCATTCTTACAACCAGCCCTCTCCACACAGGCATAGCCCATACAATGTGTTCCCTGTATACTTACCTGTTGGTCTGGAGGACCGTAGAGTAGCGTGTACTGGGGGAGGACCCCGTCCACGAGCTTCTCCAACTCCTCTGCAGTGAAGGCAGGGGCCCAGATGCACGAGCCATTGTCTCTTCCAGACCGAGGTCAAGGCAGCACTTGCAGTGTAGGTCCTCTCCTGTCGAAGATCAGGCATCGAGTGATTGAACACATAGAAAATGGCGGTCACGTCCGCGGCGGTGCGTACCAACACCACCGGCGCACATCGTCATTGGCTCCTGGGACCCATAGGGTCCAATGTTAACCAATGCAGTATTGCGCTGCGGTCTTCAACCGCCTACCGCGACGGTGTACAACGCCAGCGCAGTTACCTCACATCCCATTGTCCCACTTTAGAGGTCAGGCAGTCGCAATTTCAGGGTCCCACATGGCCTCATTACCAACTGCATCACACAGACCTAGGCCTTGTCGCGCAACACAAATAAAGGCCAGATTTTGTGTATGTATGGTGTTCTGTGTAGACTGTGGGTACATACCTCTGAGTTGTTTGACTCTGTGGTTGCTGTTGTCATTCCTAGGCACCGTCCGCTGGGACATGAGAGGAGATGGCGGAATCCTCGGTGTACCGACCACTGGTGGACCTGTCGACAATGGAGGAAAGACATTTGATCATCACCTACAGGTTTGACCATGCCCCAATCCAGGAACTGTGTGCCCAGTTGGAGCCAGAGCTGATGTCAGCAATCCGCTATCCCACAGGGATCCCCCCTCAAGTGCAGGTGCTATCAGTGCTCCGTTTTCCCTCAGGTGGAGGATTTGCCTACAGTTAAAGGTGACTTCTATGCCCTTGGACATATCCCCAACATCATAGGTGCCATTGATGGGGCCCATGTAGCTCTGGTCCCCCCCCCACAGGAGTGAACAGGTGTACAGGAACCGGAAGAGTTATCATTCGATGAATGTACAGATAGTATGTTTGGCAGACCAGTACATCTCCCAGGTAAATGCTATGTTCCCTGGCTCTTTGCATGACGCATACATCCTGCGGAATAGTAGCATCCCTTATGTGATGGGTCAACTCCAGAGGCACCGGGTGTGGCTATTAGGGGACTCTGGTTACCCCAACCTGTCATGGCTACTGACCCCATTGAGGAATCCCAGGGCAGAGGAACGCTACAATGAGGCCCATGGGCGGACTAGGAGGGTGATCGAACGCACCTTCGGCCTCCTGAAGGCCAGGTTCCGGTGCCTCCATATGACAGGTGGTTCCCTATTCTACACACCAAGGAAGGTCGATCATCGTGGCCTGCTGTATGCTTCACAACTTGGCTTTGCCACAACAGGTGCCTTTTCTGCAGGAGGATGGTCCAGATGACGGTGTTGTAGCAGCTGTGGAGCCTGTGGACAATGATGAATAGGAAGCAGAGGAAGAAGACATTGACAACAGGGACTCAGTTATCCAGCAATATTTCAGGTGACACACAGGTGAGAACACATTCCTGCCTACTACAAGTACTTTCACACTTCTACCTCTATCCTGTCTGTCGATTTCACCCAGTATATGGTAACTGAGTTGTACATTTCCCTTACAGTTTCACAGGTGTGGTTTCCAACATGTGTCATCTGCTTAGATTCCTCATGGACTTGAGATGTGTGACATAGGTATGTTGACATTACATTTGAAAACGCATTTTGTCACTGTCATTGCTAATACACATTTTCGAAATCACAGACTGACTCCAGATTGTTTTGGGGTACAAGGGTGTTTATTGAAGTGCTCAATATTAGAGGGGGGTTGTAAAATGGTGAGGGGTGATGGTGGAGGAATGTCCATGGCAGAGTCCAGTCTTTTAGTCTCCAGGTGCATTGCCCATATGGGCATAGGAAGTGGAGCTGGGGCAGTTCCAATATGGACAGGGTTACAGAGTGGGACAGTAGGATGACAATCAGGGTGGTCTCATTTCTTGGCGGGGGTCTTGGCATCATGCTCTGTCTTGTTCCTGGATCTCAGGGACCCTTTGCGGGGTGGTTCTCCATCTGCAGGGGGTGGGGTGCTGGTGTGGTGGTCCTGTGGTGGGGCATCCTGTCCACTAGCGCCGGCGGAGGTGGTGGGCAGTTCATCGTCCATGCTAGTGTCAGGGGCCCCTTGCAGTGCCACAGTGTCCCTCCTGGTGATAAGTATCTCTTTCAGCACCCCTATGATGGTGCCCAGGGCTGAGCTGATGGTTCTGAGTTCCTCCCTGAACCCCAAATACTGTTCCTCCTGCAGCCGCTGGGTCTCCTGAAACTTGGCCAGTACTGTTGCCATCGTCTCCTGGGAGTGGTGGTAGGCTCCCATGATGGAGGAGAGGGCCTTGTGGAGAGTGGGTTCCCTAGGCCTGTCTACCCCATGTCGCACAGCAGCCCTCCCCGTTCCCCTGTGTTCCTGTGCCTCAGTCCCCTGGACCTTGTGCCCACTACCACTGCCCCCAGGTCCCTGTTGTTGTTGGGGTGGTGGGTTATCCTGGGTTCCCTGTAGTGGTGGACACACAGCTGATTGACGTGTCCTGGGGACGGAGGTATGAGCCCGCTGGGTGGGTGCTGTGCTGGTGTTACCAGAGGGTGGAAGGTCTGTGGTGGCCTGTGACTGGGTGTGGGGATCTGACTAACCCGAGGCCCACGATGGCCCGGGCTGGTCATCTGGATCCAGTTGGACAGAGCTGCTGTCATCACTGTGGGTGGGATGGAGATGTCTGGACCCTCCTGTCTGGTGACGTTGAGTAGTGGTCCTGCAGGGGTATAAAAGCATGATTATTGCATCTGTGTGTATCATGCTGGGCAATGGGTGGGTGAGCGTGTACCCCAGTGCTAGCATTCCTGTGTGGGGGCTTGTGTGATGATGGTTGAGGGGGTTGTTATGGGTATGTGCAGTGGGCATGCTTTAGTGATGGGTGTCCATGCTTTGTTGCTGTATGCAGGGCTTGGTGTTGGGATGTGTGGTTTGTGTTATTAGTACATTTGTTAGGAGTTGGAGTGATAGGGGAGGGGGCGAGGGTGGGTGTCTGTGATAACCTGCAGGTAGGGTGGGGGATATGATAGTTAAGATTTGACTTACCAGAGTCCATTCCTCCATCGACTCCTGCGAGGCCCTCAGGATGCACAATAGTCAAGACCTGCTCCTCCCATGTTGTTAGTTGTGGGGGAGGAGGTGGGGGTCCGCCGCCAGTCCGCTGTACCGAGATGTTGTGTCTTGAGACCACGGAATGCACCTTCCCCCGTAGGTCGTTCCACCTCTTCCTGATGTCGTCCCGATTTCTTGGGTGCTGTCACACTGCGTTGACCCCGTCGACACTTCTTCGCCATAGCTCCATCTTCCTTGCAATTGAGGTGTGCTGCACCTGTGATCCAAATAGCTGTGGCTCTACCCATACGATTTCCTCCACCATGACCCTGAGCTCCTCCTCAGAGAACCTGGGGTGTCTTTGCCGTGCCATGGGGTGGTGTAGGTGATGTGTGGGGTGGTGTATGTGGTGATAAGTGTGGTGATATGTAGTGGTGTGTGGTGTTTTGTGCGTGGAAGTAGTGTGGGTGATGGTATTGTGTGTCTGTGGCTGCTAGTTTGTGGATGGTGGTGTCTCTCTCTGGCCTTCTTTCTGATTTTTTTGTCATAGGGGTTTGTGGGTGATGTGGGTGTGTGTTTTATATTGTATTGGGTGTGTGGGAGTGGTGTGTGTATGTGTATCAGGTGTGTGTATTTTGAATTGTGCAATGTGGCTGTGTTTTGTAAGAGTGTATGTATTTTGATCTCGGTGGTGTGTACTGCCAATGGAATACCGCGTTTGAAAGACTGCCGTGTGGATTCGTGGGTCGTGATAGCATGGGTGTATTTCTGTTGCCGTGACGGTGGAGGTTTTGTTTTCTCCTGACCTTTGGTGTGGCAGACTTGTGTGGGTGTCTGAATTTTGTCGGATTTCGGGATGTGGGTCGTAATAGCTGTGGCGGAATTCCATGGCGGCGGCGGTGTGTTGGCAGTCTTCTGCACAGCGGTAAGCGGCTTTTACCGCCAATGTTGTAATGACCCCCTTAGTAGCTTGGCAACAAGGCTTAACTTAGGAGACAGAGTGTAAAGCATTCAAATATCACAAAACAGTAATTAAATAAAACACAGGAAAAAGTTAAAAAATCCCAAATCAATTTATAAAAACATAGGAAATATTTTTAGCTTTAAAATGACACAAAAATGAATAATATCAGATAAGGGGAACTGAACATATGAATTTCCTTGGAGTCCTCCTCAGATACGCTGGCTGGGAGGTCCCGGTCAACTTCCTACGTCTGGACTTAGGGGCATATTTATACTCTGTTTGCGCCGGAATTGTGTTGTTTTTTTGACGCAATTCCGACGCAAAACTAACTCCATATTTAGACTTTGGCGTTAGACGCGTCTAGCGCCAAAGTCCATGGAGTTTGCGTCATTTTTTTGCGTGGACACCTACTTTGCGTTAATGATATTCAAGGTAGGCGTTCCCATCTAAAAAATTGACTCCGAGGCATGTGCGCCGTATTTACACTCCCGGGCAAAAACAACGCCCGGGAGTGGGCGGGTCAAAAAAAATGACGTCCAGCCGCTTTTGCGTGGTTTTTTAGCGCCTGGTCAGGGCAGGTGTTAAGGGACCTGTGGGCTCGGAAGGAGCCCAGAGGTGCCCTCCCATGCCCCCAGGGACCCCCCCTGTCACCCTTGCCCACCCCAGGAGGACGCCTAAGGATGGAGGGACCCATCCCAGGGAACATAAGGTAAGTTCAGGTAAGTAATTTTTTTTTTTTTTTGTGGCATAGGGGGGCCTGATTTGTGCCCCCCTACATGCCACTATGCCCAATGACCATGCCCAGGGGACAGAAGTCCCGTGGGCATGGCCATTGGGCAAGGGGGCATGACTCCTGTCTTTGCTAAGACAGGAGTCATTTCAATGGGGGTTGGGAGTCGAAAAAAATGGCGCAAATCGGGTTGAGGCGATAATTTTGCCTCAGCCTGACTTGCCCCATTTTTTGGCGCCCAAGCTCCATATTCCCCTACGCCGGCGCTGCCTGGTGTACGTCATTTTTTTTTACGCTTCGGAATGGCGTTAGATTTTTTGACGCACAACTGCGTTGGCACAGTTGTGCGTCGAAAAGTATAAATATGGCCCTAAGTCACTTTTTTGGAGATTTTCTTCACCAGGACGAACTTGCAAGTCAGGCTGGGTCGCGGTTGAGGCAAGCTGGCTAGAGTTGCTACAGGGGGTCGGTCCCTCTGTGGAGCTTTTTTCCAAAAGTTTTCCAAACTTCTAGATCTACTTCCAGATGTTCTTTTAAGGTTCTTTTTCGGTCCACAGCTCAGCTGCTTGGTTTCTTCAGAGGTTGGTGCAGGGGACTCTGGTTAGCACGTTTTCACCTGTAGCAAACAGGGATTCCCTCCTTGAACCAGCTGAAGCCAGGCAAAGTCCTTTTTGTGGTGAAGCCCAAGTGTGCAGCTGGTGCAGTCCTTCAGAGTGCAGGGTCCAAGTGCAGGCCAGGGGTCCAGCAGGGCAGTCATTCTTCTCCTGTAGTTCTTCCTTGTTGGAATCTGAAGGGGATCTGAGGTGTGGGTGCAGGTCTGCCAGTTTTATCCGTGCTCCTGGGTAAGAAACAGGGGGGTCCTGGTTCTCCAATCAGGTGCAGGGTCCTTCCCCCTGTGATGACCACTTCCTGGGAAGTGTGGCAAAAATCTATCCCAGGGGTTCCTCAAAAATCCATCATGGCTGAAAGTGATTTTTGGAGGTTACATCTGGCTGAGCCCACCCACTGGTGTGGCTAAAAATCCTAAACACACCCCTCTCCTGCCCTCTCCTAATCTAATCAAGGGGTCACCTAATTGTCTGGGTTTGCAGGATGTAAGGGTGTTGCTGGGTTGCTCCAAATGTCCTTCTCTGCCTTTGAAGACCAGTTTGGCAGCCCTCCCCCTTCCTGCTTCACCATCTGCTGATGGGAGATCTCCTCCCCCAGGCACATCTCTTTGTGTGGAGCCAGGCCACTTCAAAACCTCATCAAGGCAGCCTGGCCAGGCTGCCAGAGGCTGGGCAATCAGAGCACAGCAGCAAAAACACTGCAGGACTGAAGTTGGCAACTTTTCAGGTAAAGTTTAGAACTCTTTACCTGAACAAGTTATATTGAATCCAACAACTGGAAGTTGTGGGATTTATTATAACAATTAATTTGATACCAAACATCTGGTATCTGTTACTTAAGGGGACTTTTAAAATTAAAATAAAGTATCCCCATTCTAGCCTATGGAGGCCATTCACTAGAATGAGGGAAAAACAAATTTGGCTGTTTTACCTCACCAGGGCTTTTAAAACTATTTTATAGGGTCCCTGCTTATAGTTACATGGCACCCCACCCTATGGGCACATAGGGTACACCTTAGGGGTGACTTATATGTAAAAATAAGGTAGTTTAAGACTTTGGAACTACTTTTAATTCCAAAGTCGAATTTGCATGTAACTTTAATTTAAAAGCAGCCAGCAAGGCAGGCCTGCCTTTAAAATGACACTGGGCACCTCAGCAGTGCACCAATGGGGGCACTAACTATGCTGGGGTCCCTAAACCTCCATGCCCTACCATATGCTAGGGACTTATAGGTAGGTTAATTTTGCCAATTATAATTAGCCTAATTTGCATATCCACTTTACACAGAGCACTGGCCCTGGGACTGGTAAGCAGTACCCAGGGCACAGCCAAGCGTCAGTAACCACCAGTACCTGTCCAAAACGTTTGGGGTGACCATGGCAAAAAGGAGGACTTTCCTACACTGGTGCTGCCCTACACCCCCTAATGACACCATGGATGCACATTATTTACAATACAGAGCTTCATGGTGCACATTTCCACATATTCATCAGAAATTCAGACACATCTGTTGGCGCTAAACTCATGCATTGGTGGACTAGCGAAAATAAAATTACCTTACTCCAGCAATGCAAGGAGGCCCCCATAGAGAAAAACCCTGTATCAATTTTACACCTGCTCTAAGCAGCAGTAAAATTCTGACGTAGTGAAGTCACAGAATGATGCAGTGAAATGTAAATTTCACTTCATCAGTTCTGCATGACTTTCTTGTGGCAGCGTCCAACCTCCATACATAACATCTGGTGCAGGTATAATGTGACGCAAGGGTTTACAAACTGATGCATTGGGCCCAATGCATCAGTTTGTATATCTGGAGCAGTGTAGTGCACTGCTAGTGCGACTACTACATAAAAAATGATGCATCAGTAGCACAAAGGTCTTGTAAATGAGACCCCTACTCCTAGAAAGTTTTTCTCTCCAAGAAGTCTTTGGTGACAAAAGACAGGTGTCAGGGTCGTTTGTATGGTGGAGTTACGTACCTTGAAATGTCAGTGGGCCAGGGAACACCTCCAACCCCATTCATCCTGGTAGGATGGCCATCCTGCCCATACATAGGCCCTCATTACATGTGTGGCATTCTTAAGACTTCCAAACTCACGGTGGTGGTCTTACCGCTGTGGTCCCGGCAGTAAAGACTGCCACATTACAAGTCAGGCAGTTTGCCTGAAGCCAAACCTCCACAACGCTGCTAGTACCGCCAGGGCTAGTACCTCCAGCCCAGTGGCAGCCATAAGACTGCCGGCGATATTACAACTTGGCAAACCGCCAGGCCCAGCACATGTACGTCCACACACCTGCAAACATCCTCCTCCCATCCACACACTTTCAGATACCCACCCAACCATCCACACACTTGCAGACACATACCCCCAGACTTGCAGACATGCACTCCCAACCGCACGCATACATCCAGACACCCCACGCCCTTGCACACAGACACGCACCCCCACTCATCAACACACTCCCTGACATACACCCTCACTTGCTCACACGCACCCATACAAACACCCCTACTCACATGCATCCCAAAACACACACCTACTCACTCACACCCCAACACCCCCTTCTCCTCTGCTTTCATTCAGACACCCACACCCTCCAGGAACACATACATACACACACACACTCACACACACCCATCCCATACACATACATGCACACACCACCCACATGTACACAACATCCCCTATCCCCCCATCGGATGGTCCACCTGCCTGTCTGGGAGAGGTGGTCGTCCAGGAGGGGGTGGGTGTCAGCTTTTCCACAGCCAGCGCCGCACCACCGTGCAGGAACCACTGTGCCATATTACATCTTGTAATGCAACAGAATGAGTCCTTTTGGCGTGGCATTGCTGGTGGTGGAACCAGCTCTCACCTGCCGTCGATCAGGCCAATGGTGTCGGATTTCCGCGCTTAACTGGGCAGAACTCCTGCGGTGAGTCCTGATATGGTGGTCTTCAAACCGCCAGACCGCCTGAGTCATAATAATAGCCATAGTCCATTTGAGGCACTAACTAGGAGGAATACACAAACCCCAAAACCAGAGCCATTCACAGTCATGAGACTGAGGCTGCCTGCAGAAGGCACAAAAGGCTATGACATGAAAATGTCTTCTTTCTAAATTTTCAGAACTGTGGCTTAAAGTCTGACTTTACCAAATCTCTATCTGTTGTCACTTATTAAAAGAAATAAGATAACCCTATATTAGTTAATGAGACAGATAGGCCTTTACAGCAGTGAAAAACAACTTTACGAATTGTTCACTACCAGGACATGTAAAACTCAAGTACACATGCCCTACTTTTTACATACAATGCACCCTCCCCTTTGAGCTTTTAGAGCCTACCATAGGGGTGACTTCTAAGTATTACAAAGGACGTTTTATGGCTGGCAAAAGCTCTATTTTGCCAGGATGAAATGGCAGTTTAAAACTGCACTACAGGCTGGAGTGGCATGCATGAGACATATTTTAAAAGGCTATTTCAGTGGGTGGCACAATGAGTGCCACATGCCCTCTAGTAGTTTTTACTTTACGGGCCCTGGGTGCACATAGTGTCATTTACTAGGAACTTACAAGTAAATGAATTGTGGCATTAGGTGCATGGCAATTCTACCATGTTTTAGGAAGCCAGCACAAGCACTTGACTCCTGGTTTGCAGGAAAATGTGCACAGAGTCCTAAAGCCAATTAAAACAGGTTCAGCAATAGAAGGCAACAATGTACAGGAGACCCTGCTAAATGTTCAGGTCCAACACGGTTTACTGTCTGAAATGCTCTGCATGCTAAATAATCACATTATTACTGGGTTCCACTAAGAATTAAGACTCTAGCATTCAGACTGGTTAAGGGCTACCGCCTAAGTTGGACAAGGATCTCAACCCTCAGGCTCATGCATTTATGTAGCCACAATGAAATAAAGGTAAACATTATTGTGTGTGGGAAATGTGATTTAATCTTTGCAGTAAGTTAAAGGTTCTGTAAATAATGATATTAAAGTTCCTGTTCTAGAATAGACCAGACAGATACCAAGAAAATCAGATAAAATAGAAGATCCAGGGCTGAAGCTGAATTCAACACTAGATTTCAATTGTATCAGTGGTAAATTTCCTCCAGTGTGAATTCATCCAGACTCCATGAATTACCAAACGGCTGTAAAAATGTGAGGATGAAAAATCGAAGTAACATATCAGGAGTGGAAGAAGCTGCATACCACCAGCAATTCGTTTAAACAGATTGTCAGTGCTAGTAGATCAGCATAGATGTTGCAAAATAATGGGCACCTGAAGGAACCTTGTGAAACACAACATATTTGTGGATACATTGCTTTAGATGCACATCAAGGGCCAGATGTAGCAAGCAGTTTTGCCCATTCTGTGTCTATGGGAAAATGTGTTCGTACATATGGCCCCAAGTCACTGATGAATAAACCCTTTCCTGGGGAAAAACAAACTGAGATACTGCTTGTCAAAGAAAAAAAAGCCATTTGTAAAGAATGACTTAGTCAAATGTAGCTCTCATCATCATCATCATGAAGATTTCTTTAGTGCTGTGTACTTGGACCTGAAGTGCTACAAAATGGATGTGCTATAAAAAAGGGATCATTGAAGACTACCTAACATAAAGGGGTTTAATGTGCTTTCCTGAAAGTAATATGCTGTTGCATGGATCTTTAATGGTCTAAAAGCTTATTCCTCAAGACACTGGCGATGGGAAGAAAGACTTACCCACCTGGTCTGTCATATTTGTATTTTGGAATATTAATCAAGCAATTGCTTGTAGAACTCAAAATTGTGCCCAATTTGTGGTGAGGGGAAGCATTTATCTGTGTGATAAGATGAATAATTTAATAAGACTGAGCAGCGACACATTTAGCCAACAGGACTAAAATTATCAGCCCAAGAACAGACTAATGTATTTACAAGATGAAAAGATAGTAGACAAGAGTCAGAAAGATATTGCACTTACTAATGCTTTGGTGATGCCTAATTCCTTTTTGATGGGTGGGGTTCCTGTCCAAAAACCGTGTATGCATTAAAAATGTGAGTCTGCAAAGCTAAGCACAGTTACCAGAGTATTTTGCTAGATGTAGACCAAGCACTGTGCCAGGTGATAGCTACCAACAACACACAAACCTGTTTGCTATCCATGCACTCAGTGGTTGTGGATGCCTAAACTTTTTACCTGATATTCTCATCTGAAATTAGAAAGAATGTCGATTAGGGTTTGAAATGCAGGCATGAATATCAGGGTCTTATATCTCATGACTTCACTTCTAAGATACAGAGGCAGCTTTTGAATACTATTTTAAAACATTTGAAATTGTATCAATTGGAGCTCTTGATAAGAGGTTTCCTAAATCACATGAAAGATAACTTAATTAAGCACACAAATGAATATTGTAAGAAAATCGATTTTTAGTTAGTTGAAGTGGATGGTAAACCAACATAAGTAGTAGTGTCACTATTTTTCAGTAAGTTAAACCTTAACCCAGTCCATGGTGGCTATAGTACAGAGCAGAGAGGCTTAAGGAAATGTGTAAGGCAGCGGTTCCCAACCTGTTGTCCGGGCACCCCTGGGGGTCCACGAAACCTCTTCAGAAGGTCCCTGACTTCTTAGAAGATTAAATATTATTAACAGATAATTAAAGTATTAATAAATAAAGTGGCTAAATGTACAACTGAAAATTTTAAAACATACATTAAATGTCAAGGAATTTGAAAAAAAAAAGATAAGCATTGTGATAAAAATTAAATTAGTATCCTCAGATTAATTTGCGGGAGCAGTGCAGGTGTAGCAAACAGAATATAGGGCGTTATTACGACCCTGGAAGTCTTGAGACCTGCAGGGTTGCAGTGGTGGTCGAACTGCTGCCAATGTGGAAGTCTGGCAGCCACATTACCACCGTAGCGGTCGTGCCACTGTCGGACAGCCAGCACTTGCCAGATCATGATTTATTGTCGGTCTGGCGTTGCTGGCGGTCCTAATCCACGAGGGCAGCGCTGCAAGCAGAGCTGTCCTGGGGATTACGAGTACCTTCTCTGCCGGCAATTACATGGCGGTAGCCCCACCATGTGAAGGCTGGCAAAGATGGGGTGCAGGGGACCCCATGGGGGACCCTACACTGCCCATGCACTTGGCACCCTATGCACCACAGTATTGCCTCTGGCTCAATTAAGAGCCGGTGTCAATGTTGTGGGCTGTTTCCTGCTAGGCCAGAGGGCAGACACTCTGGGGGTCATTCTAAGTCTGGCGGGCGGTGGAGGCCGCCCGCCAGACTTCCCCCCTCCAAAATACCGCTCCGCGGTCGCAAGACCGCTGAGGGTATTTTGGCTTTTGCACTGGGCTGGAGGGCGACCGCGAAAAGGCCGCCCGCCAGCCCAGTGCAAAAACCCTTCCCACTAGGACGCTGGCTCAGAATTGAGCTGGCGGAGTGGGAAGGTGCGACGGGTGCAGTGGCACCCGTCGCGTATTTCAGTGTCTGCAATGCAGACACTGAAATACAAAGTGGGGCCCTCTTACGGGGGCCCCACGACAACCCATACCGCCATCCTGTTCCTGGCGGGAGAACCGCCAGGAACAGGATGGCGGTATGGGCTGTCAGAATCCCCCATGGCGGCGCAGCAAGCTGCGCCGCCATGGGGGATTCCCAGGGCAGCGGAAAACCGGCGGGAGACCGCCGGTTTTCCTCTTCTGACCGCGGCTGAACCGCCGCGGTCAGAATGCCCTGCGGGGTACCGCCAGCCTGTTGGCGGTGCTCCCGCCGACCCTGGCCCCGGCGGTAAGGAACCGCCGGGGTCAGAATCACCCCCTCTGTTTCCTTCCGCTGACCCAGCAAGAAACTCGTAATGGGGCTGCCGGTAAGGGGACTGTACTAGCGGTAACCTGACTTCGGGAGTTTGGCGGACGGCCTTTTCCATCCACTAAACTCATAATGACCCCCATTGTATGGATGATGCCTTGGTTCAATTGAATTTAAAAAAGCTCCAACCTTCCTTTTAAAATTACATTTTTTATTCTTTTTTTATTTATAGTTGTTTGCAAATGAAATAAAATGTGTTATAATTTGTGTATGCACTTGATGAATGCTTGTTTTTGTGTATTGTTTTGTGGTTCCAATTATTGACAAAATTTAGGCTGGGGTCCCCGGCTTCCAGTAATGACTCAATGGGAGAGTCCCTGGATTCCAGTAATGAGTCAGTGGGGGTCCCTGGGTTGCAGTAATGATAGAGTGGGGGTCCTCAGAAGTCAAAAGGTTGGGAACCACTGGCGCAAAGCATTTAGAAGTACTAAAACATTTGAAAACTTGAAAGCACAACAAAATAAAAATGCCACCTCTGTTTATAAAAATAGAGACGATTTTAATGAACAAAGTGACTCTAAAACAATAGAAATCTAATAAGGGAAACCAGAGATTTTTCATTTTTTAAATAGAAATAGTGCCAAAAAGCACAAACTGCGGACAACTGGTTGCACTAAACCAGGACAATCTATGGTTTGAGGCTAACTGAGATGGAGTGCGGTTGAATGCACAGGATGGATTGACCCCGGTTGGAAATTTACCTTCAAAATTAGAACCATTCATGCAGGTGGAGTCCTCAGTGCGGCAATGCTACAAGCTATGGCCAAAGACCGGTTCATTGACAACAGATTTACTAATAATGAGATCTGGGTTCAGTCATCAATGAAGGCAGGAACTCCAAGTAGACAAAGGACCTGATTCTTACGCCGCCCGCCAAAGTACCCCCGCCAGAACACCGCACCGCGGTCGTCAGACCGCTGCGGTGATTCTGGGATTTCCACTGGGCTGGCGGGCGACCGCCAAAAGGCCGCCCGCCAGCCCATTGGAAATCAACCTTCCCACGAGGACGCCGGCTCTGAATGGAGCCGGCGGAGTGGGAAGGTGCGACGGGTGCTGTTGCAAAGCAGACACTGAAATACAAAGTGGGGCCCTCTTACGGGGGCCCCTGCAGGGCCCCACGACACCCCATACCGCCATCCTGTTCCTGGCGGCTCAGGATGGCGGTATGGGGTGTCAGAATCCCCATGGCGGCGCAGCGAGCTGCGCCGCCATGGAGGATTCTTATGGGCAGCGGAAAACCGGCGGGAGACCGCCGGTTTTCCTCTTCTGACCGCGGCCAAAGCGTCGCGGTCAGAATGCCCTGCGGGGCACCGCCAGCCTGTTGGCGGTGCTCCCGCCAACCCTGGCCCCGGTGGTCCATGACCACCGGGGTCAGAATGACCCCCAAAGTCTTGAGTTTGGAGATGTCAATCAGATACTGCTTGGCACTGGGAAGATTTCTTCCTTCTAAGTTATGGCTTGATTACGAGTACGGTGGTCCTAGTACTGCCAAACTCACTGTGCATACTTGGAGGTCCGACCGCGAGAGTATGATGCTGGCAGTTGGACCACCATAAGACCGTTGCCACCACCAGGATCTCCAATCCTGCAGCATTGGCGGTGGGAAGAGCTGTGGTCAAGCACGGCAGAGTTGATGTTGGCACCAACATGCTGATCACAACTTGTCTCCCCTGCCCTTTTAATGGTGGGGACACCATGTTGTGGGTAGTGCAAAGGCCCCCCTGTTAGCACAGTCAGAATGTACACTGTCTGCAATGGCAACAGTGCACATTCTGAATGTGCTGGTGGCGCAGACAGTGAGGTGGCATCGGCCTCAGCTCTTCCTTAGAGCCAAATTTGATGCCGCTGCACTGCCTCCGCCATCTGGCCCCACAGGAACATCATGATATGGTGGTGGGGAGGCTGCTGACTTGGTGGCGTCCTTCCCACTGCCGGATTCGCAGTCCAGGGTTTAGACCACCAAAATCATAATCAGGGCCTTAAACTCTTTTCTAGAAGTCAGATTTCCTCACTAGAGCAAGGCTGCAGGCCATATGTCGCTGGGAGTCTGGCCGCCGAATTGCGTTTGCTGCCTTGGAGAAGAATGTAAAGGGAGCTGCAGCAAATTCTATCAGCAATGCATGGTTGATGGATTAGCTAGCAGGTTGATCCTGGTCCCACAATGGTTCTCCAGTCACAAAATTAGCAAAAAGTTTCTAAGTCCCAGGTTTCAAGGTGGAGGCCAGAGGAGTACACTCTGACACCAATCAAAGGTTCCAGGACCACAGGAACAGAACTGAGGAATTAAGGCTCACTCCAACAAAGTCACCAGCACTGTGGAGGGCAGTTGGACTCTTCCTGGAAAGTGGTCTTCTTGCAGCTTTTGCACCCTTGTAGCTAAACAAGAGGTCAGCCAATTACCCCTTGAAGTCCACTTTTTTCTGGGTAGAAGTGAAAGTCAGTCCAGCCTTTAGGATTTTCCTCACTGATTTCAACAGCAGGGGCAGTCCTCCTGCATTCCGCAGGTCCTGTAGTGTCCTGTAGTGTTCAGAAGAGGATGTCTAGGTGTCTCAAATGTATGCCTGGCACCAACCTGTGTGTGGGGGTGACTCCTGGCCCCTCCCTAAGCAATAGGAAAAATTATCACAAGAATAACTCTACCCTTTTTTATAGCAATTTATGTGTTCTGAACTGCATCAATCCCACAGTGCTTCTTTGTGCCTAAGTACAACATGGGATTGGAGCATGGCAGCATAGGAAAGAAAAACAGGGGAGGTCCAGGTGAGGGCTACAACTGCCAATGACAGGGTATATATTTTCTGAAGAAATGCAAGGAGCTAGCCACTTCCCCCTAGGACATCCTCTATAGGAAAGGTTTCTATCCTCACATAAATGCGTTTGTCTCAGCTTTGGGTTCCAGTTCACAACTCAACAATGATCTGTTCAGCTCCTGGATGAAAGTTGGAAGATCAGGCAACAGGGCTTCTAGAAGCTTTAGGAAGGTAACATTTGATTTTTAAAAGAACCTTTTGTAAAACATTTGTTACAAAACTGATTTTACCAATGAAATGGATTTGTAGTAAAATATTAAACAGTCAGAAATTAAACTTTTCATCTAGTTCGTAGGTGAAGATAACTTTATTAACTGTAATGATCTATCCAAATATTTTCCTATGAAACTGGTTCAGTGAAAATAGCTTTTAGGACATTGTCACTCTAAGGACATGATTAACATTAAACTTGTATATGCCACACTTTTAAGTGTCATGCACTCTGTCTTATAGGCATTTAAGGCTACTTAGAGATGACTGATTAATATTTAAATGAAGGTTATTAAACAGGACAATTTTGACAGGTTGAATTTGCAGTGTAAACCTGCACAGCCACAATGACTGGTGGCAGGCCTGTAGTCATGCTTTGCTTTGTCAGTTTAGTAGTGGCACAATATGTGTGGCAGTCCACTATTAACATGTAATTTATAGGCCTTGGGTACACTTTGTACTATAGAGTAAGGACTTATAGGTAAGTTAGGTTTACCAATTATCAATTAGGAGTATACCCAATTTCTATATATTTTAGTAGTCGGGCCATATGCTCTGGGGCCTGGTTAGCAGAATCAATCCAAAAAAAAGATGATGTAATGATATAAAAAAAAGAGGCATTTTCATACAAATATTACTCATTGAAATTTTTTTGTATCTTCGAATGTGTTTTCATCTCACGTGAGTTAGTACTAAATTAAGTTGAGGAGGATCAAAGGAGACTTAAAATTTTCAATATAGAAGGGAATTATTTCAAATTTGTGTACTACATTTGGAGGTCATTTGTGGATTGATGTAAAACTCTACCTTTATGTATGTATTAATATTTGCATGGCCAAAGCCTAAATGTGGATCATCTAAGTCCTGAAAAGGAGTGAGACCGCTGTGGTACGATTCAAGATCATTTTCAAGAGACAGGTAATACGTTTGTTTCTCTAGTGCAGGAAGATGCTCTTCTATAATGAGGTATGTCTTCTTCAATTGCAATCTGAATTTGAGGAGGATTTCTGACTGTATTTTTGTACACACACATACCTACCTAGCAATACATAGTTGGGTCTTCCCTGACTGTTGTAGTGAGGTAGTGTGAGGTATTTTGCATAACATTTGCAAAGGATACCCAGAACCACCAATGCCAAGGGAACTCCAGGGATATTAACACTAGGTTGTATGTCAGCATATCTTTCCTATGCATGAGGGCCACCAACACTACACTGACATGTCCCCCTCATCTTCACCCACATGCTATAAACCTAAACACATTCCTTATGGTGTTCACTGCAAATCCAGCATTTAATGTTGGTGTATCCAAAGATAACACTGACCTGACCAGGAGTTTACTACAGCTGCCATAGTGCCCCTCCAGGCCTTGCCATATGCATGGGTTATCAACTCTTCCGGAGGCCTGGGCCTGAGCCCCCTATGTTGCCCTACCTATCACAGTGGCAACAACTTCTCCAGACTGGCTGAGTCTGACACTCAAAGATGCTACGAGCCAGAGTTTGTGACAAGGACTCAGCTCCAGCAATATATATCAAACCAGGATGTGCTCTCTATCATGTAAGTTAGACTGCATATTAAGAGGAAGGAAAATACACCAAGCACCAAATGAGAGTTGGGGAAAATGCTAGAGAGAGTACAGTCATCAGCCCCAGTGCACTCAACTTAAGCCTGGGCAGGTAAGTGTGTGTAAGTCACAAACTGAAATATCACTGCACTGGGTGCCCCAAAGCTATGCTTGCTCACCATGAACAGAGCCACACCAGAAAAAAGACTCCTGTAGATTCAAGAATTAAACATGCCTCTCACCCCAGCTACAGCATCGCTTGAGATTGCCATCTTTCCAAGCACCCAAATGGAAACTATGGAAGAAATACTAGAAAAGCATTTCATTGCCACAGGAGTTATAGAGGAGATGGAATGCCACATACGTTGGCAACTAGCTGAAGAGGATATCTTCAAACTATATTGCACCATTGTGGAAGCAAATTCAGATTATGGGAGTGATTTGTTACAGCAAGCTAAGAGAGGAATCAGTAGATGATTTTTAGGAAGGCTGAAGGAACTTACTCATAACAGAGGGACTGGAAGTGCGTAAAGGTCCAGCATACATGTTCCTAAATTGTACTTGAAATCATAGCATGCAGTTCCTTTGAAAGAGAGGGTTGAAGGTCTTGAGCCAGATCAACTAGACCAAGAGAAGGTCTGGTAACAGGAAGAGCTCAAGGAACAATAGAGTCCTGTTGCTCAGAAGCAAGAGCCCTCACACACCTATTTGGGTGTCATGCTTCATCCTTGGGCTAGGTCATTGTTGGGCTGGCGCTGCAATGCCCAACTGGCCCCTCAAGGGGGGCACTTTACCAGAGATCTTTTATATGTGCCAAGAACTAAGATAATGGAACAGGTGCTCAAGTTGTAGATTGGTGAAGGGAGGTGAAATGTAAAAAATAAGAGAGGCCCTACAACTAATTTTAATAAGGGGTCTCCCTTGTTATTGCTAAAAACAACTAAATAAGGCAACTAAATGATACAATGGTATCACAATATGTCCAAATAATGTTCAACATGTCTCTTGCCTCTACTGACACAACAGATCGTGGACATTTTTCAGGACCAGTAAACCTAATCTAAGTGAAGGTGTCAAAAATGCACTCAGCAGTAGTGGATAGCCAGTTACCAGTAGTCATCTTCCTACTCACCCAAATTCCGACCCATATACAGAAGTAAAAGGACACTAGAGATAGAAATAACATGAAGAACACTGTCACAATGAGTTTTGTAAACATCACTCATGATTTTCAAGAATTTCACGCCATGCAGGTGCAAAGTTGTTCTGGGTGGGGTGTTTGTAAATAAGACAAACAAAACAAACAAAACATAAAGATAGACTCCCATGGTGTCACACTGTAAGCACTTCAGTGAAGATGCAGTTCATAAATATGTAGTTTAAGCTCTTACAGATCCATCAGGTAAGTTATTGACAATACTCACACCAATAAGGTCAATCGAGTGTCACCTGGATAATCACAGAGAAATGCTAATTAGGTGCTCGAAAACTGAGGCACAAGAGTAAAAGAATAAACAAAACAAAGGGGATTATCTCGTGGCCATAGTATCAAGATCTCTGTTTTCTTAAAAATGATAAAGCAGTAACGGGATCCAGTCCCATACTTACAGGATATGAGCCATGCTTGCTGCTGCAATCTACCCCTCTCAGTGATGCCCGAAGACAAGGTGTTTGCAATGGGGGCTACTCATATTCATTTGGAAAGATTGGGAAATCAACCACCGCTGTCTCGTATTGACTGCTGGAAGCAGGCGAGGAACATATGACCCTCAGCATGCGTCATTTAGTGGCCATCATTTTTTAATATCTGTGCAAGTCATGAAAATACCCACAAGTTATCAGGGAGCAGTCCACTGAGTCCGAGTGAGAGATGGTGTGGGGGGGGGAGGCTCCTAGGACATGTAGGCATAAGAAAAATGGCATTTGCAATATCTGAACAAAATAAAATAAAAGCACTATTAGCATGATTAGGACATGAGTGCTGTATATACATATTGACTGCTGGGAGCCCAAGAGGGGTGCACAACCCTCAGCATGAATGGCATGATGGGCCCCCTTTCGGACTCCCTGGCTGAGTCACAAGGATACTCTTCAGATAGCTGGAAGCAACCCTGTGACTTCCAGTGAAAGATGATAGGAGCGGCTCTTAGAGAAAATAGGCAAATGAAAAAAGCCACTTACTATAGGATAGAGTAAAGTCAAAGCACCGTGAATAGTGCACACGCACCTACCTAAGGGTAGTGGTTTTTGGCTTGAGCCCCGTCTAACTATGGAGATCCAGTCTAAAAAGGTTTCTTCTATGTGCTTTGGCCTTTTAAGATCTTTTAGGAAGATTTTTAATCTTCTACCTCCCATGACTAGAAGAATCCTTATTCAGGCACTGATTCTCTCTCGCTTTGACTATGGTAACTCTCTTTTCCTTAGTTCTCTGGACTATGTGATAAAGAAACTCTAAGTTGTACAGAATGCCGCAGCCAGATTGCTCACTAATCTACCTAGGCATCTTTCTGCGAAACCAGCACTTGCAGCACTCCACTGGTTGCCTAAAAAAATAACGTATTCAATTTAAATCCTTGTGTCTGGTCCATAAAGCCCTACATTATAAGGGTCCCTTTTTTCTTAGACACTGCTTTTCTATTTATGCCCCCGCCAGATTTCTGCGTTCATCCACCTCCAGCAAGTCCACATAGCACGATTTAAGAGATCCTGGGGAGCCAATTTCTTTTCGGTCAGAGTTGCTCTGCTATGGAACTCCCTTTCTTCAGAGCTTCGCCATGAATCTTCCAAACGTCTGTTTAGGAAGAAGCTAAAAACAATTCTCTTTGTTGCTAATTCTTTGCCCTAATTCTTCCTATTCTTTTTTCTTTTTCCTTCTTAGGAGCTTTCACGTATCTCAGCGCTGGGACGCCCTAGGATAGCTACGCACTCTATAAATTCATAAAACTAAACTAAACTAAAGTCACGTTCCTTAACGCGCACCATTGTATTGTATTGTAAGCTCCTCAAGGTTACTTTCACATCTGTCTATAACCTCCTAACTGTCAAGGTGACCCTGGTGACAAACTGTCTAGAAGGATGTGCTCACTCAAACACATATATCAGCCCCCAGGCTACTCAGACCAGCCTCATCAAGGCAGTCGAAAGGGAATCAAAAAAAGCACTGTGAGCCCACTAGCATCATGTGTGATGAGTCAGGCAGCACAATAGTGTAGAGTAGATGGTAGCTACTATTTTAGAAATGTAGCGGCCATTCAGTCCTCATGAAGAGTGCCAATATCAATGTGTGACGGATCTCAAAGTAAGGCAACACAGACATTAATGTCAGATCTTGTTCAAATTGTGCAGGCTGTGTGATGCCACTAATGTCAGGTCAATGGATAAGGGGATTGTTACACTACTGATCAAAAAGGAAAAGGTGGCTAGCACTTTCGCTAGGTCATACCACAGGCTGCAATCTCTGTTCCACCTACTCTGTGGCCAAGTGAAAAATGAGGATGATGCTTTTGCTAAAGCATACCCCAAGTTGTTATCTCAGTTCTGTGGGCAAGCAGGGCTACTCGAGCAACAATGACGCCTGTGGTTTCAAGAAGCCCTAGTGTGGAGGATGTGTACTTAAAATGATCCTAGGGTGTTCCAACAAACAAACATCAGGTGTCTAGTCCCACCATGGGATCTCATCATTAAGATCATTTTTATATTTCAACAGGCAACAAACCCACCTTAATTCACACTGGAACAATTGCTGCTTCGACATGTACTGATGAGCCTCCAAAATCGTCCAGAGTAGACCATGTGCTGTGTCCTCCAGTTCCAAGAAGTGTGCACTTATTCTGGTTGTCAGCTTCTTGCACCTTAGCCTGCTGCAATGTTCCATAATCCTAATCTTCATTGGTCTGGTAGTCATACCTATGTACCTCAACAGGCAGGGGCAGGTGATCATATAGATAGTTTTTTATGTTGCCGGTAGTATTGCTCTTATGTAC
Organism: Pleurodeles waltl; assembly: GCF_031143425.1. Taxonomy (NCBI): domain Eukaryota; kingdom Metazoa; phylum Chordata; class Amphibia; order Caudata; family Salamandridae; genus Pleurodeles; species Pleurodeles waltl. The sequence goes on from NC_090439.1 coordinate 402,594,497, forward strand.
CCAAATCATAGTGTCATCCAAGTACAGTTCCTTTAAGAGTGCTGTGAGGTCACACACACTACAGGTGTCCTACTACCGGCTGAACTTCTCACAGAGAACTTTGTACTGGTTTACTTTTATTCTGGGGTCTCATGTATACAATCATGTCTTTTAAGTTTTTGTTTCTTTTATTGGCAAACCATGGGGTTTGCAGATCTAAAGACACTTTTCACAAAATTGGCCAGTATTTCTGAATTATTTTCTTAGTATAGTTAGAAGCAGGTGTAAAAGAGGTGACCACTGGTATCTGACAATACGCCACAGCACCGCACTGAACTAGGCAACCCACTGAAGGAGTCTGATGTTCTCTTCCACGTGATTTACTATATGTGCTGCAAGACATCAACCATTCTATCTAGCCAGTGGCTCTGTGGCACCACCACATAGCATTTCACCTCAGACTAAGAGCAAGCCCTAGTAAATGGATGAGGTATGTCTAGGGGGCATTTTTACAAGCCCCTTGCACCACTTAGCACCGCCATATCATCATTTTTTTTTACTCTACTGTGGCGCTAATCAGGCCCTCACCCTGTACCATATTTACAAGGTGGTTCAATGCTAGCATTGCGCCACTTTGTAAACCCTTGTGCCACATTACACCTGTGCCAGTTTTAATGTATGCAAGGGGGGTTTTCCTCCACAGGGAGGCCCAAAAGAAATGGTGCAGTGAAATTTACAAAAAGTCTCTGCATCATTCTAGCACTGTTCTGCCCAGAGCAGGTTTTAAAGTGATGCTAGGCTATTTCCTATGGGCCTTCCCAAGGTTTACTGGATGAGCTTCAGAGTTTTTGGTGCTAGTCCAGCAAAGCTCCACAATAGCATCAAAACGTTTGACTCTATTGTGCTATTGTGCGCCTTGGTGCGCTGTATTGTAAATACAACACTACTATGGTGCTGTCAGGGGAGGGCACAGGGCAAAGCAAAGAAACTGGCACATCAGAGTCGATATGCCAGTTCCTTGTAAATACACCCCTAAGTGTACATGGGCATTTCAAATCTAGGCATAATCGCAAGTGTCACTTTACCCCCAACTGTGGGTGATCTAGTGACTGAAATCAATGGAATATTCTGGTTTTCCAAAGCTGACCTCATCTCTGGTTACCACCAGCTCCTCCTTGACCCTAAGTCCATATATATTCCAACCATTGTGGCCTCTGAGGGACAAGTGACTCACTTTTTAGATCTCTAGTGCACTCGCAGTGTTTCAGAGCACAATCAGCGGTCCTCTCCAGGCCCACATCAATGTCAGTATGACATTTTGGCATATGCCTGCGTGATGGAGAAACATCATCTCTGACTCTAGTGTGGACTGAAGCATTACCCACAATCAAAAAAGAGTCAGTTCTTCAACCCCAACATCAGCTTTATTGGATACAAATCCTTAGCTGAGGAACTCACTCCAGCTACAGCAAAATAGAAGTGATGTGATCAACCTCACACTTTCATGCAATTACTGGAAATGAGAAGCTTAACTGGATTCAAGATTCATCAAGACCTTGATGTCATTGACTGCCACTCAAAGAAAGCTTACAAAGCGTCTACTACTTGGAACTAGGGTGAAGACGAACAAATGGCTTTTTACAACACAAAGGGTGATACAACAATATTTTGACCCTCAAAAATCTCGACTAGCACTCACTTCTGCTATGGAGGAAGAAGGAATGTAGTTTTTACAATCCTAAATAGCCATCATCCTCCAGGCTATAGGGGACTCAAAGATTGCCCTCAAGATGAAAATACGAGAAGTGGGGAAGATTGTCACTCTTCTGATGCAGGATCTTCATAATGCAGTGGAGAATGTGACAGAGGCAGAAGAGAGGATTTCAGAATTGGAAGACATCATCAAGGACCATGTTTCTCAAGTTTAAGGATCTGATGATCCGGACAAAGAATGCTGTAGGCCACACGTGCAGGAACAACTTGCACTTCATGGGTTTCCCAAAGGGTGGAGAGAGTGAGAACCCTGGATACTTCCAGACTATGTGGTTGAGTAAAATAATACCAATGTTGAGCTTTTTCCATTGTTTTGCTATTGAATGGGTTCAACATGATTTTGGTCCCCCCTCCTTGTGCCGTGACAAGGCCAATCATCACCAAGTCCCTCAGCTTCCAAGATTGTGACATGAGCCTACGTGCAACATGGACTGAGGGTGAAGTTAAATTCAAATCTCACATATTTCCTTAAAAAGGTCCATCAAAATAAATAATTTGTTTTTGAAGGCCTCATATTGGCATTAAGGTGGATAGTCAAACAACCGTTTTCAACTGACATGCTTTGCCAGAAAGTGAAAGAACTCACTAAGGACAATGACCATTAAGGTACTTTTGGAGACTGGCACCCAAAACTTGTAGTCACTGGAAAGGAGCAGTCAGAAATCCTCCAATAGCATCATCAGATAGGGAGCACACTTCCCATGGAAGACCAGACTCTGACCATGCGTGTTAAGGTTCACCTGTACATACATCTGGGCCCACATCATCCTCATCATGCTCAATTGCTGACATTGACACCACAGTAGTGCCAGCCTTAGCCTCTCATGAATTGGTATGTGACCAAGGTTGTTACGTTATCCTAGAGCCCAGAATGCCTAAATCTACTTTTAGCAACACTATCTGAGCCCAGGGACACCCACAGTAATATTTCTGAATTGTTTCTTGCTTAAGAGTCAACCCAGTGACAGAGACACCTTTCAGGCCACAGGGAACAGGGATACAGTTCTAGATCCCACACAGCAGATACTTCACTATTTTTGTTAATTACTGAAGATGCTATATTACAACTCATGCATAGGTCACGTAGCCTCTACTGTACATGAGCCAAGGCTATCACCAGGCCTTCCTAGTATCAATCACACAGGCCATAGATAACCCCCTATGTTGCCTTACTTGCCAGAATGTTAATGGTCCACTTGACAAAGCCAAATGGGGATTATTGATCAAAGTGCCAAACAACTCAGTATAGATTTCCTTCTGCTCCAGAAAAATCACCTTTATTGTAATGTGTATAGATGCCTCCAAAGATTTGGATACACCAGAGACTGCCATGCAGAACATAATTGGGTGTTCAGAGGGGTAGCAATACCTACACATAGATCTCTGCCCTTAGAAGTGGACCACGTACATACAGATATAATGGTGCGATAGTCTGGATAATTGGCTTATTATAGGCAAATCCAGTGGTACTCAGTTTGGTGTATGAACCACCACCACCACTCACTCAAGTGTTCTTCTTCCACTTGAGGGCAACACGTCTCTTTGTACCTCTAGACCTAGCAGTTATTGGGGGGCTTCAATGGCCTCATAAACATCTGGCTGGATAAAGCTGGGCCTCAATAGTGGACTGCAACACTCACACTGTGTTTGAAGCCTACATCATGGATCTAGGCCTCTGTCATGTATGACATTGTAAATGTGAACCTGAAGGATATCCCTTCTTATAGTGTGTTGGACTTTTTTACTTATGCAGGGTCATCCCCAATCTTTTTGCCTCCTGCCTCCTATTTTTTCTGACCTGTTGCTGTTGGCTTTTGAACTCTGAGCACTTTACCACTGCTAACCAGTGCTAAAGTGCATATGCTCTCCGTGTAAATTATATGTAATTGGTTTATCCATGATTGCCATATTTGATTTACTAGTAAGTCCCTAGTAAGGTGCACTGGAGGTGCTAGGGCCTGTAAATCAAATGCTACTAGTGGGCCTGCAGCACTGGTTGTGCCACCCACATAAGTAACTCTGTAATCATGTCTCAGACCTGCCACTGCAGTGTCTCTGTGTGTAGTTTTAATTGTAAATTCGACTTGGCAAGTGTACCCACTACACTCAGCCTATTATGACCGATGGCAGCTCTCCATCCTTTTATGGAGGGAGAGCCGCCAACAGCCATACTGGCGGGAGGCGGGGAAGTGGAGGTTGCTCCACCTCCACCGCCACGCCAACAGAACACCGTCCAGCGAATCACGTCCTGTGATTTGCTGTGGCAGTGTTCTGTTGGCGGTGTGGTGTCGGCGGAGCTGCCCACATGGCTCCCGTCCCCTCCCGGAGGATCGTCGGACCAGGTAAGTCGATCGTCCTTGAGGGGACGGGGGTGGGAGGGTGTTGTGTGGGTGCATGGGTGTGTGCGTGTGTGTATGTAGAGGGGGTGTGTGAGTGTGTGTATGCCTGCGGGGGTGTTGTGTGTATGGGAATGAGTGCGTGTATGTCTGTGGGCATGTCTGTATGGATGTGCGCGTGTATGTTTGAATGTGGGTGTGTGTGTCTGACTGTGTGTGTGGATGTAGGCATGTATGTCGGCGTGTGTGCGTGTGTGTAGGTGGTGCCTGCGTGCGTGTCGTGAGTGCTGTGATGTTGGGGGTCGGGGTGGGGAGGGGGGTCCTGCCACTGTTGGGGGGTGGCAGGGGTGGTGGGGGGGTAGGGGAGGGAGTTGGGGTGGGGGTGGGGGGCGGGGGAGACCCCTCTCAGTGCCAGGGAAGGAATTCCCTGGCACTGATAGTGCTTACCGCCATGGATTTCATGGCGGTTCAAACCGCTGGAAATCCACGGCGGTAAGCCGGGTCAAAATACCGCTGGCGGTCTATTGACGGCTGCCGGGCTGGAGACCCAGGTCTCCAGCCCAGCGGGCAGGACGGAGAACCGGCGGATGACCATGGCGGTAACCGCCATGGTCATAATTCCACAAAGTAAGACCGCCAGACTGTTGGCGATCTTACCGCCAGTTCTCCGCCTTCCGCCAGGGTCATAATGACCCCCATAGTAATGTGGTTTATATGTCCTGACAGTGAAATATTGCTAAATTCGTTTTTCACTGTTGCAAGGCCTGTCCCTGTCATAGGTTAACCTGGGGGCTACCTTTAAATCTGATTAAAGTTTAGATTCCCTTTGGGAGCGGATGGACATGTGGATTTTGGGGTCTCTGAGCTCACAATGTAAAAATACATCTTTTAGTAAAGTTGATTTTAAGATTGTGTGTTTGAAAATGGCACTTTTAGAAAGTGGGTATTTTCTTGCTTATGCCATTTCATTGACTCTGCCTGTTTGTGGACTCCCTGTCTGGGTCAGTTTGACAGTTGGGCTGGTTGCACCTCACACTAGACAGTGACACAAAGGGAGCTGGGGTGTAGCCTGCATATCCTGATGAGCCATCTGTGCTAGGAGGGAGGGGAGGAGTGGTCACTCACACCTGAAAGGGCTGTGCATGCCCTCACGCAATGCAGTCTCCAACCCCCTGGTGAGTGGCTGGGGCCTGGCCTGGGCAAGGCAGGATTTCACATTCAAATGAGACTTTACTGTGAAGTAGGCCTACTTTAAAGGAGAAATTGGGTATTAGAAGGGCACCCAAAACCATAGGCCTTTAGAAACACTTCTGGAACCAAGAGGAACCTCTGCCTGCAGAAGAGCTGAATAGCTGAGGAAGAAGAGCTGCCCTGCCTGTGACTGTGCTTTGTGGAGCTATCCTGCAGTTGCTGCTTCTGCCGGAGTAAGAGGGAAAAGACTGGACTTTGTGTGCCTTCCATCTTGAGAATAAATCTCCAAGGGCTTGATCTAGAGCTTGCCTCCTGTTGTTTGAAGTCTCAGGGACAGCAAAGACTTCTCTCTGCCAGCACCTGGAGTCTCTGGAGAGACTCCTACTCTGCCTTGTGGTGCCCATCCAGTTCCTGGGACCCTGAAAGGAGAAGCTGGCAGCCTAAAGACAAGGAAATCCACGCACAGAGCACTGTGCGGGGAAAAGATTGACGCGACTCCGATCTGCGGCTGAAAAAACGACGCACCGTTGGCTCCGCAGCTGAGAAAACAATGCTCGCAGGAAACGCAACCGAAGAATCGAAGCACGGAGCAGGAGAAACGACGCACAGGTTCTCTGACGGAGGCTGGGTGATCACAACCTGCGCTGCGGGATTTCGGATCAGCGTGCGGCTGGATTTCCGACTCACGTACCGCTGTGCGGAGTTATTTTTGACGCACACCCACCCGTGCAGGGGTTATTTTTTACGCACACCAGGTACATTTTCACACTAGCAGCACTAATGTGTGTTTAAAACTACTTAAAGATGGCTTGTGTATTGTGGATTTTTTGTCGTTTTGGTCTTGTTTTGTTTAGATAAATATTTCCTATTTCTCTAAACTGGTGTTGTGTCATTTTGTAGTGTTTTCATTAAGTTACTGTGTGTGTTGGTACAAATACTTTACACCTAGCACTCTGAAGTTAAGCCTACTGCTCTGCCAAGCTACCAAGGGGGTAAGCAGGGGTTAGCTTAGGGTGATTCTCTTTTACCCTGACTAGAGTGAGGGTCCTTGCTTGAACAGGGGGTAACCTCACTGTCAACCAAAGACCTCATTTCTAACATAGTGCACACATCTTTTTGTGATTTGACTATTTCTTCATTCCCCACACCTATTCTGGTCAGCTAGTGTGAGAAAGTACCCTCTTTCTAGCATGGTTACCCTAATTATTGGCCTGTTTTTCAGTGTTTGTCAGTGTGTTTTTACTGTCTCACTGGGATCCTGCTAGTGATGACCCCAGTGCTCATAGTTTGAAACCTATTTGTCAGTGTGTTTGTGATTGTCAGTATGCTTGACTGTGTCACTGGAGTTCTGCTAACCAGAACTCCAGTGCATATGCCCTCTCTGTTTACCAAATTTGTCACTATAGTTTAGTGACCCCATATTGCAATTCTGATTGCCACACTGTACCTCCCTTATTAGTGCCAAGAATATGGTACCTAGGTACCCAGGGCATTGGGATTCCAGGAGATCCTTATGGGCTGCAGGATGTATTTTGTCACCCACAAGGAGCTCATACAAACACTCTTTCAGGACTGCCATTACAGCCTGAGTGAAATAGTGTACACACTATTTCACAACCATTTGTCACTGCGCCAGGTCACTTATAAGTCATCTAGATGTCTAACCTTCATTTACTGAAGGGTAGGTGCAAGGTTACTGTGTGTGAGGGCACCCTTGCACTAGCAATAGTGCCCCCACATTGTCCAGGGCCAATTCCCCGGACTCCGTGAGTGGGGGAATACCATTATAAGCGTGCACTACATATATGACAATACATATATGTAGTTTTACAGTGGTAACTCCGAATATTGCTATGTGAGGTGTCTAATATTGTGAAATTGAACCGACAATCCAAATCTGGTATTCGGGGGGCAATTCCATGCACCTGGGGGCTCCACCATGGATCCCTGGTACTGCCAAATGAGCTCTCTGATGTTTCCACTGCAGCCCCAGCTGCTGCCACCTCACAGACAGGTACTGCCTCCTACGGATTGAGCAGCTCAATCCCAGGAAGGCAGACCAATGCATTTCTTTTAGGAGCGGGGTGCTACTCTCACTCTCCCATTGGAAATATGTGTTACAGGAATGGGAGGGGAATCCTCACAAGGCCTCTGAAAATGCTTTGAAGGGCACAAGCCATGCCCTCCTTGCCTAATCCAGTCTACACCAGTTCGGGGACCCCGATCCATGCTCTGGCAGGGGAGCAGCTTGGGACCATCCATGAAAGGAACAAAGGAAAGGGTAGTGACCACTGCCCTGTCCATCATCGACCCAGGGGTTGTGCCCAGAGCTCCTCCAGACTGTCCCTGGCGTTAGCCATCTTGGATTCCAAGGTGTGGGGACCCTCTGGGAGTATCTGAGTGGCCAGTGCCATCAGGTGACATCAGAGACTCCTCTTGATAGGTCCATACCTGGGTAGGTAGCCAATCCACCTCTCAGGGCTATTTAGGGTCTCTCCTCTGGGTGTTTCCTCAGATTCAGTTTGCAAGATTCCTCCAGGACTCCTCAGCATCCTCTGCTTCAGCTTCTGACTGTCGGATCAACCACAGACTGCTCCAAGATCTGCAGTAACTGCACCAAAGTATCCAGGAAGGCTCCTGTGACCTACAACTTCAGCTCCAGCCAGCAACTGCAACAGTTTCAAAGGTGTGCACGCTCAGGAGACTACCTGTCTTCACCCTGCACCAGAATAAATAAAAGAATCTCCAGTGAAGTGATGGAGTCACTTCCATGCTTTAGTAGGCACCTCTCTGCTATGATGACTGGTCCTCTGGGACTCCTCTCCTGTCGACGAGCATGATCCCTGGAGCACAGGTGGTGGACCAAAGTGATCCTGACTGTCCACAGGTCCAGCTGTCCAAAGTTGGTGAAGGTAAGAGCTTTCCTCTTGTGTAGCGACAGTACCCCTGTGCACTGTGTCTTCTGCAGCTCCTTGGGCTTCTGTGCACTTCTTCCAAAAGTTCTTCGTGCACAGCATAGCCCAGCTCCCCAGCACTCTATCCTGTGACGCACAGCTCTCTGAGTTGTTCTCCGGTGGCGTGGGATCCTCCTGTGTAGTGCTGCAATGACCGCACTTTGCATCTCCTTTTTCCCCATGTCCTTGGACTTCTGTGGGTGCTGCTTGGTCCTCTGTGGGCTCACTAAAGTGCTGAGAGACGCCTCTCTCTCCTCAGTCTGCGTTGAGACCTCCAAGTCCCTCCTGGATCCTGGCAGCTCCTCTTTGACGGAAAACACGTACTTGCGTAAACCAAGGCGTGTTGCAGAATCAAGCGATGCAAACAGCCTGATCTAACAACTCGACCAGGGACATCGCTTGCACCAAGCAGGAAGCTGCAGCTATCGTCTTTGGTGCATTTCTGTACTTTTCTTCCAACTGTAGAATCCACTTTTGTACCTTCTGCCGGGTGGGCAGGGGCTCCTGTTCTTCCTGGACTCTTCTTCAACTTCTGGACTTGGTCTCCTCTTTTCACAGGTCTTCAGGTCCAGGAATCCATTGTTGGTTTTTTGCAGTCTTGCTTGGTTCTTGCATAATTCTTCATCACGACTTGCAGTGTGTTCTGAGGAAACTTGCTGTACATTACTCCTGCTTTCCTAGGCTCTGGGTTGAGGTACTTTACTTACCTTTGGTGTTCATTACACTCCCTGTGCCACTCTACACACTACACTTACCTAGGGGGGAACTCGACATTCGCATTCCACTATTTTAGTATTTGGTTTGTGTTACCCCTAGGCCTATTGCAGTCTATTGTATTTTTCACTGTTTATACTATTCTATTACCGTTGAAGTACCTGATTTTGGTTACTTGTGTATATATTGTGTATAATACTTACTCCAGAAGGAGTATTACTCTAAGATATTTTTGGCCTTGTGCCACTAAAATAAAGTACCTTTATGTTTGGTAACACTGAGTATTGTATTTTATTGTGAATAAGTATTGTGTGACTATAGTTGTCTTGCAAAAGCTTTGCATGTCTCCTAGTTCAGCCTTGGCTGCTCTCCTACAGCTACCCCTAGACAGCCTAAGCTGCTAGACACTGCCTCCATTTCACTAATAAGGGATAACTGGACCTGGTATAAGGTGTAAGTACCTTAGGTACCCATTACAAACCAGGCCAGCCTCCTACAGCTAGTAAATGTCTCACTTCATTACCAGGGCTTTCCGACCAAGCTCTGATAGAACTTCATATAAGGAATGCATGGTCCCATGCTCCTCCCTCCCACCATAGCAGCTCAACACATAGTGGTTGATGAAGCAGGACTTCTGAGAGAGACTCAGGGACACTCCTTTAACAACACTTACAACTCACTGCAGACTCTGTGACTTCACCACGCATTCTATAGGGTTCATAAAAGGTGGCGACTAGCGGAAATGTGATATCCGAGTTAGCTCTTCAAAGAAATGAGACAGAGGAAATTACAATGTTGCAGCGGGGCATAACTCATCAGTAATTTGGACAGATGCTCTCATAACTTTAACAGAGCTGTGCTTCAACTTAAACAAGTCCAACTAGATAATTATAGGACAGTATGGCAGGCCTCATAGATACAACTTTATGACCATGGCAATAAAACAGGCAAGCTTTTGCAATGGTGTAGCTGTGTTTATGATAGATACAAACACATAGCTCAGAATGAGCATGCCTATGGCATGGTCCACAGAACCTCTACTAGTATAGCGGAGGCCATGTCTAGGTACTTATGCTAAACTAGATAGCAACTATATACCTGAGTCAAGAGGCCATGTGCACAATTACATGGCAGTGCTCTAATGCCCTTGACCCACTCATGACCAAACACTCAACCTGAACGACTGAATACCTACAGATGAAATTTCACAAGCCATTTCCCAACTAGCAAATCATAAAGCCTCATACCCTAACAGTCTCTTAAAGGAGTTTTTTAAGTGTCAAACTGATGTACTCATCAGGTTCCTCTTAGAGTCATATAAGAAGGCCAGAGATATAGGCACCTACTTCCAGAGTTACAGGTAATACACATCAAAAACATACTTGGACCTGACAAAGATTTAGATAGTTTTGTCTCCCTTTTTAACAGAAAATGCAAAATACTGGGCAAAATCTTACCAACAGGCCTCCTTACAGTTATCAGCAACCCCGGTACCTAAAGATCACAGCAGTTTCATGCCCCACGACTCCACCAGACGCAATATCTGTTGGTTACACAATGCTATTGCACTCGCTACTCAACTGTAGTGACAGATCTCTATAATACACATTTACTTTGAAAAACGTTTGATAGCATCTCATTACATTATCTGCTCATATTACTGCATTACCTGGAGTGTGGACCCACATACCTCTCCTATGTTAACCTCTAATACTCAGCTGTAAAAGCTTGGGTCAAAGTGGGAGGGAAAATATTTTACTCATTTGCATTAACCCCTTCACTACCAGGCCTTTTCACCCTCAGGTGCCAGGCCTTTTCTGGCTTTTTGGGGCAGTTTGTGCTTAGGCCCTCATATCTTTTAGTCCACATAAGCTATGCATTGCAAATATGTGTCCTTTTTTCCAACATCCTATGGATTCCAGAGGTACCCAGAGTTTGTGGGTACCCCTGGAGGAGACCAAGAAATTGGCCAAAATACAGCAAATATATATTTTTTTAAATGGGTAAAGAGGGCAAAATGGCATCAACAAAGACTTTGCAGTGTTAAAATCATCATCTTCCCAGATTTCAGTAACAGGCAGACTTGAATCAGAAAACCACATTTTTCAACACAATTTTGGCACTTAACTGGGACATAACCCAATTTTAATATATTCTGGGCTTTTAGCCTCCTTCCAGTTAGTGACAGAAATGAGTGTGAAACCAAAGCTGGATCCCGGAAAGCTAAACATTTCTGAAAAGTAGAAACAATTTTAAAATCAGCAAGGGGTAATTTGTGTAGATCCTACAAGGTTTTCCTACAAAAAATAACAGCTGGAATAAAAAAAATTGAAACTGAGGTAAAAGAAACACAAATTTGTCTCCACATTTTATTCTGTAACTTTTTCCTGCAGTTTCGTCTGCTGGACTTTTCTGGTTACGGGGATATATAGGGCTTGTAGCTTCATAAAGAACCCATGGTACCCAGAGCCAATAAATGAGCTGCACCATGCAATGGGTTTTCATTGTATACCGGGTATACAGCAATTCATTTGATGAATTATAAAGACAGAAAAATAGGTATCAAGGTAACGTTTGTATTTCCAAAATGGGAACAAGATAAGGTGTTGAGAAGCAGTAGTTATTTGCACATTTCTGAATTCCGGGGTCCCCATATTAGCAAGTGATTTCCAGTGCATTTCTCAAATAGATGTCTTTTTTACACACTGCCTTACATTTGGAAGGAAAACATGTAGAGAAATACAAGGGGTATTAGCACTTATTCTTCTATTCTGTGTTCCCCCAAGTCTCACAATAAAAATGGTTACCTCATTAGTGTGGGGAGGCCTAGTCCTGCGACAGGAAACGCAACATGGACACATCACATTTTTACATTGAAATATGACATGTTTTTTGCAAAGTGCCTAGCTGTGGATTTTGGCCTGTAGCTCAGCCAGCACCTAGAAAAAGCTACCAGGCCTGTGCATTTTTTAAACCTAGACACGACGGGGAATTCAGAATGTGGTGACTTGTGGGGCTCTCACCAGGTTCTGTTATCCAGAATGCTTTGCAAGCCTTAGAATTTGGCAAAAAAAACACTTTTTCCTCACATTTCGGTGACAGAAAGTTCTGGAATCTGAGTGGAGCCACAAATTACCCTCCACCCAGCGTTCCTCAAGTCTCACCATAAAAATGGTACACACTTCTATGGGTAGGCCTAGTGCCTCAACAAGAAATGCCCCAAAACACAACATGGACACATCACATTTTCCCAAAGAAAACAGAGCTGTTTTTTGCAAAGTGCCTAGCTGTAGATTTTGACCTCTGTCTCAGCTAACACTTAAGGAAAGCTATCAAACCTGTGCATTTTTGATAAGTAGACAACTGGGGGAATCCATGATGGTGTGACTTGTGGGGATCTCACTAGGTTGTGTTACCCAGAATCCTTTGCAAACCTCAAAATCTGGCAAGAAAATACTTTTTACTCACATTTCAGTGACATAAAGTTCTGCAATCTGAGGGGAGCTACAAGTTTCCTTCCGCCCAGCGTTTCCTAAAGTCTCCTGATAAAAATAGTGCCCGCAACAGGAACTGCCCCAAAACACAGCGTGGACACATCACATTTTCCCAAAGAAAACAGCTGTTTTTTGCAAAGTGTCTAGCTGTGGAATTTGGCCTCTAGCTCAGCTGGCACCTAGGGAAACCTACCAAACCTGTGCATTTTTTAAAACTAGATACATAGGGGAATCCAGGATCAGATGACTTGTGGGGCTCTCATCAGGTTCTGTTACCCAGAATCCTTTGCAAACCTCAATATGTGGCCAAAAAACACATTTTCCTCACATTTCTGTGACAGAAAGTTCTGGAATATGAGAGGAGCCATACATTTCCTGCCACTCAGCATTTCACCATGTCTCCTGATAAAAATGGTACCTGACTTGTGTGGGTGGACTCAGTGCCCGCAACAGAAAATGCCCCAAAACACTAAGTGGACACATCACATTGTCACAAAGAAAACAGAGCTGTTTTTTGCAAAGTGCCTAGCTCTGGATTTTTACCTCTGGCTCAGCTGACACCTAAGGGAACATACCAAACCTGTGCATTTTGTTAAACTAAACACCTAGGGGAATCCATGATGGGGTGACTTGTGGGAATCTTACAGGGTTGTGTTACCCAGAGTCCTTTGCAAACTTCAAAATTTGGCAAAAAACACTTTTTCCTCACATTTCGGTGACAGAAACTTCTGCAATCTGAGGGGAGCTACAAATTTCCTTCTGCCCAGCGTTCCCTAAAGTCTCCTAATAAAAAGGTACCTCACTTGTGGTAGTAGGCCTATTGCTCACAACAGGAAATGTCCCAAAACTTAATGTGGACACATCACATTTTACCAAAGAAAACAGCTGTTTTATGCAAAGTGCCTATCTGTAGATTTTGGTCTCTAGCTCAGCCGGCACCTAGGGAAACCTATCAAACCTGTGCATTTTTGAAAAACAGACATCTTGGGAAATCCAAGATGGAGTTACTTGTGGGGCTCTCACCAGGTTCTGTTACGCAGAATCCTTTGCAAACCTTAAAATGTAGCTAAAAAAACATTTTTCCCTCATATTTCGGTGATTGAAAGTTCTGGAATCTGAGGGGAGCCACACATTACCTTCCACCCAGCATTCCTCCAAGTTTCCCGATAAAAATGGTACCTGACTTGTGTGGTTAGGCCTAGTGCCCACAAAGGAAATTCCCCAAAACACTATGGGGGTCATTACGACCCTGGCGGAACAAGTCCGCCAGGGCCGTGGGACGCGGTGGCACCGCCGACAGGCCGGCGGTGCCCCGCGGGGCATTTTGACCGCGGCGGCTCAGCCGCGGTCAGAGAAGGGAAACCGGCGGTCTCCCGCCGGTTTCCCGCTGCCCCAAAGGAATCCTCCAAGCCGGCGCAGCATGCTGCGCCGGCATTTGGATTCCGACTCCCCCTCCCGCCATCCAGTTCCTGGCGGTTCTCCCGCCGGGAACCGGATGGCGGGAGGGGGAGTCGCGGGGCCCCTGGGGACCCCTGCCGTGCCCATGCCTATGGCATGGGCACGGCAGGGGCCCCCGTAAGAGGGCCCCTAAAAGTATTTCAGTGTCTGCAAAGCAGACACTGAAATACGCGACGGGTGCAACTGCACCCGTCGCACCTTCCCACTCCGCCGGCTCTATTACGAGCCGGCGTCATCGTGGGAAGGGAGTTTTCCCCTGGGCTGGCGGGCGGTCTTCACAAGAAAACTCTTCACTTGGAAAACTCTTACGACCGCGGAGCGGTATTTCGGAGGGGGGAAGCCTGGCGGGCGGCCTCCGCCGCCCGCCAGGCTCGGAATGAGGGCCTATGTGGACACATCAAAATGATCAAATACAAAACTACCTGTTTTTGCGGGGGCACCTGCCTTTTTGTTCCTGAGCTCAGCAGCCATATAGGAAAACCTACCAAACCTAAACATTCCTGAAAACTAGACACCGAGAGAGTCCAGGGAGGTGTGACTTGCGTGGATCCCCCAGTGTTTTCTTACCCAGAATCCTCAGCAAACCTCAAATTTAGCTACAAAATCATATTTTTCCCACATTTTTGTGTGGGATCACCGCACCAGGGAAAATTTCCAACCACCCAACGTTCCCCTCAGTCTCCCGGTAAAAATGATACCTCACTTGTGTAGGTGGGCCAAGTGCCTGTGACAGTGAAGAGCCAAAAACATGTAGACATTGAGGGGGAACCAAAGCGGATCCAAAAGAGCAGTTTGGGAAAAAAAAAAAATTTAGGCTGACAAGTGGGGCAGAATTTTTATCGATATAGATGTGACAATGCTGGGTGGTAGGAATTTTGTGAATTCCTGCAGATTTATTATGGAAGGTCCCATCACTAAAATGTAGGAAAATGTGTTATTTCCAGCAAATTTGGAGGCTTGCAGGGCACTGTGGGTAAGAAAATAGTGCAGGGTGCATGTGAAGCACCTGACTGTGGAATCACCCAGATGTTTAGTTTTCAGATGTGTCTAAGCCTTGTGGATTTTTCTTCATGGCAGCGTCCAAAAGTCCAAAAAGTTCAGCCCACACCATTCCAAGTGGGACGATTTCGAGAGTTATGGTCCAAATGTAAAACCAAAACCCAAAATAATCAAATGTACTCCTGCTTGCCATGAGATCAAATGTTTTAGTGTGCAGGGGAGAGCTGAAAGACTGTTACTCCCTTCAGTTGGGGTGGTGGCATAACCATTCCCAGACCGGTTGGTAGCCACCACCCCACTATTTTGTTTTTATTTCCTTGCATCTAATGGGCTTTCTGCTCTCCCAGGAGTGGATTTGGGGTAATTGCCACATCTGCCCACCGGTGGGTAGAACAATGTTGGCCCCATTTATTTGGGGTGGGGGTATGGCCATACCCCCCACCGTTTAAAAAAAAAAAAAAATCTTCCTTGGTCTCTGGTGGGCTTTTGGCCCTTGGGGGCAGATGGGCATTCCAAAAATAGGCTGATCTGTCCCCAAGTGGGGCAGATGTGGCCAACAGTAATGCGCCCCCATGGGGAGCAACCCTTGCCCCAGGGGCTGCCCCCCCCCAAACGAAACACACACATACACACACACACCAATCCCTGGTGCTTAAGTGGTTTCTGCCTCCCCTGGGGGGG
Organism: Pleurodeles waltl; assembly: GCF_031143425.1. NCBI lineage: Eukaryota > Metazoa > Chordata > Amphibia > Caudata > Salamandridae > Pleurodeles > Pleurodeles waltl. The sequence continues at coordinate 402,610,076 of NC_090439.1, forward strand.
CAGATCGGCCTAATACAAATAGGCCGCTCTGCCCCCAAGGGGGACAGAAATGGGCTAAAATAAATTTACCCCAAGGTGAATGACCCTTGCCTAAGAGGTCACTCCCCTTTTGTGAAATTGACCCAAAAAAATCCCTGGTGTCTAATGGTTTCTGCCCCCCGGGGCAGATTGGCCTTATAAAGATAGGTCGATCTGCCCCCAAGGTGGGGCAGAAGTGGCCTAAAAATACTTTTCCCCCCAGGGGACCAACCTTTGCCTAAGGGGTCACTCCCCAAGTCTAAAAAAACACAAATACAAATTTAAAAAAGATCCCTGGTGTCTAGTGGTTTCTGCCCCTCTTGGAGGCAGATTGGCATAATAAAAATAGGCTGATCTGCCCCAATGGGAGCACAAATTGCCTAAAGACATGTTGCTTCCCCAGGGGTGAGACCATGCCTAAGGGGTCGCTCCCCATAGCTAATAAAATAAAAGAACCAAAAAAAGTAACCCTGGTTTCTAGCGGTTTCTGCCCGCACAGGGGACAGATTGGCCTAATTAGAACAGGGCGATCTGCCCCAAGGGTGGGCAGAAAAGGCCTAAAACTAATTTCCCCCACCTGGAGAGTGGCCCTTGCCCAAGGGGCCACTGCCCTTATTCATATATATAAAAAAAATCTCCCTGGTGTCTAGTGGGCATTTTGCAATCGTGCAGCCGAAATGCTGAGTGAGACATTGTAGGAGGCTGGCCTGGTTTGTAGTGGGTACCTAAGGTACTTATACCTTATACCAGGTCCAGGTATCCCTTATTAGTGAAATGTAGGCAGTGTTATAGCAGCTTAGGCTGTCTAGGGGTAGCTGTAGCAGAGCAGCCAAGGCTAAAATAGGAGACATGCAAAGCTCCTGCAATACCACTATAGTTATACAACACTTATTCACAATAAAAGATTATACTTAGTGTCACCAAAAATAAAGGTATTTTATTTTAGTGACACAAGGCCATAAATATTCTAAAGGCAATACTCCTTCTGGAGTTAAGTATTATACAAAATATATACACTAGTAACCAAAATCAGGTAAGTAAACAGTCATAGATTAGTGCAAACAGCACAAAATACCATAGACTGGAACACACTAGGGAACACAAACCATATTCTAAAATAGTGGAATGTGAATGTCAAATTCCCCCCGCGGCAAGTGTAGTGTGTAGAGGGGTGCTAGGACTGTAGGAAAACACCAACTGTAAGCGAAGTACCCCACCCCAGAGCCCAGGAAAGCAGGAGTAAAGTACAGCAAGCTTCTTCAGAACACATTACAAGTCGTGATGAAGAATTATGGAAGAAGCAAGCAAGACTGCAAGCAACCAGCGATGGATTCCTGGAACTGAAGACATGTGGAGGAAGGAGACCAAGTCCACTCGAAGAAGAGTCCAAGAAGAAGAGGAGCGCCTACCAACCTGGAAGAAGGTGCAAAAGTGGATTCTCCAATTGGAAGAAAAGCACAGAAATGCACCATAGAAGATAGCTGCGGGTTCCTGATTGGTGCAAGAGATGTCCTACGTCAATTTGTTGGATGTAGGATGTCTGCATTTCTGGATTCTGCCAACAAGCATTGGTTCACACAAATATACAGTTTGCCTCATAGAAGAGCTGCCTGCACCCAGGAGGGACTCGGGGTCTCAACTTGGACTGACGAGACAGGGCAGGCTCTCAGCACTTCCGAGAGCCCTCAGGAGACCAGGCAGTGCCCACGGGAGTTCCAGAACATGGGGACAAAGGAGATACAAAGTGCTGTCATTGCAGCACTACACTGGAGGATCCCACGCCGCCGGAGAACAACTCAGAGAGCTGTGCATCACAGGATGGAGTGCTGGGGACCTGGGCTACGCTATGCATGAATAACCTTTGGAAGAAGTGCACAGAAGCCCAAAGAGCTGCAGAAGATGCATTGCACAGGGGTACTGTTGAAGCACTGGGAGAACAGCTGGACCTTTGGACAGTCTTGGTCACTTCATTCTACCACCTGTGTACCAGGGATCATGCTTGTCGACAGGAAATGAGTCCCACAGTACTAGTTGTCATCGCAGAAAGGTGCCTGCTGAAGCAGAGAAGTGACTCTGTCTCTCCTCAGGAGATTCCTTCGGTTCTTCTGGTGCAGGGTGAAGACAGGCAGACCTCAGTGCATGCACACATTGGAAACTGTTGCAATTGCTGGAGCTGAAGTTGCAGGTCACATGAGCCTTCCTGTATACTATGTTGTGGTTACAGAGGTTCCTGGAGCAGTCTGCAGTTGATCTGACGGTTGGAAGCTGAAGCAGAGGATGCAAAGGAGTCCTTGGAGAATCTTGGAAAGCGAATCTGAGGAAACACCCAGAGGAGAGACCCTAAATAGCCCTGAGAACTGGTTTGGCTTCCTACCCAGGTATGCACCTATCAGTATGGGTCTCTGACATCATCTGCTGACACTGGCCACTCAGAGGTCTCCAGAAGGTTCGCACACCTTGGAATCCTCTGGGCACCATCCCTGGGGTGGTGATGGACAGGTGAGTGGTCACTCCCCTTTCATTTGTCCAGTTTCACGCCAGAGCAGGGACTGGAGGTCCCTAAACTGGTGTAGACTTGAATATGCAAGGAGGGCACTGTTTGTGCCCTTCAAAGCATTTTCCAGAGGCTCTGGGAGGATACCCCTCACATTCCTGTAACACGTATTTCCAATGGAGAGGGTGTAACACCCCTCCCGGAAGGAAATGCATTTTTCTGCCTTCCTGGGATAGAGCTGCTCAATCCCCAGGAGGGCAGAAAGCTGTCTGTGAGGTGGCAGCAGCTGGGGCTGCAGTGAAAATCTCAGAGAGCTGGTCTGTCAGTACTGGGGGTCCATGGTGGAGCCCCCAGGGTGCATGGAATTAGTCCCCCAATACCAGATTTGGATTGGGGGTTCAATTCCATTATTTTAGACACCTCACATCGGAATATTCAGAGTTACCAATGTGAAGTTACATATACGTATAGACATATATGTAGTGCACACTTATAATGGTGTCCCTGCACTCACGAAGTCCGGGGTATTGGCCCTGGACAACGTGGGGGCACCTTTGCTAGTGAAAGGGTGCCCTCACACATAGTAACTTTGCACCTAGCCTTCAGTAAATGAAGGTTAGACTTATAGGTGACTTATGAGTTACCTGGTGCAGGGAAAAATGGCTGTGAAATAGTGTGTGCACTATTTTACAAAAGAAATGCTGCGGCCCATAAGCATCTCCTGGAACCCCAATGACTTGGGTACCTAGGTACCACATACCAGGGACTTATAAGGGGGGTCAAGTGTGCCAATCACAATTGGAATATGGAGTCACTAAACTATATTGACAAATTTGGTACTGGCTAGCAGGATCCCAGTGAGACAGTAAAAACACACTGACAAACAGGCCAAAAATTGGGGTAATCAAGCTAGAAAGAGGCTACTTTTTTACATAACCCCCCAAACGTAGGACAATAAAGCTAACCTTGGCCAGTTGAGACTTTATCGTCTAAGTGGCGATAAGTGGAGAGTAGATCTGCAATAGAGTGGTTAACCCCTGTATCATCCACTGTATCGTTACTTCCCTGTGGGTATGTTACCCACCCTATTTGGACATTTGCACCTAGAAAAGAGTGCATGTGTATTATATCAGATTCTCTATTTGTAAGTTTTAAAGTGGGGCAGTGGACTGTTCCACTGAGCCTATGTCAAGTCAGGGCTGCTGTCCTAAGGATGAGAATGCTTGACAGGGATGCTGTCTCAGTAAAGCCATAGCTGGGCAAAATGATTGTCCATATGGCTGAAAGAGAGAACAGGGTTGCTGTTTCTCTTGGGTTGGAACAGGGCAGGGCTGCTGTCCTATAAGCTCCACACTAGGACAGGGGTGCTGTCCTATGTATTCAGAGGTAGTGCAGGGCTGCTGCACTAAAGTTTCTCTGGGAGGGCTGGAGGGTTGCTCCCTATTTACTAAAACAGTACAATGTTGTACCTTTGGTTTAGTGGTTCCACAGAGAGGCACTTTTACCTCTGGGAGTCTAGCTGTGGTAGCTGTGGCCTCCATTGGTACAGGTTCCACCCCAGGAGAAGTTGCTCCCACCACAGAAATGGTATCCTTAGTGGTAGGGTGGGGAAGGGATACTTTGATACCCTTTTTGCCTGTTGGTTGAGAGGGATCCTGAGACTTCAGGCCTCTTTCTCTTCTTTACTTTTTCATTTCACCTGAAATGAGAGGAAGCAATTCCTCATTGATACCCAGCATGAATATGGATGCATGGGTCCCAAACTCTACCTCAGCCCACCCTGAGGCTTCTAGGTCATTACCTATGAGACAGTCTACAGGTAAGTTAGGTAATACCCCTACCTGCTTTGGGCCAATAACTCCATCCCAACTAAGTTGCACTACAGCTAAGGGGAGAGGCTTAGTGGAGTTATTGACATCAGTAACCTGGTACTTCCGCCCAAGGAGGTGTTGTGCAGGTGACACCATGTTTTCAGTCACCAAAGTGATACTGGCATCTGAGTCCCTGTACCTGTAGGCCTGGGCCTCAACATAATTTATTACAATTGACTGCTTGTACTTGTCCATTTTAAGGAGACAAGCAGCCAAGACGTCAAGGCCTGTGCCACCATGTGTGACAGAAACTGTCTTTGGAGTTTCTACACCTACCCCAGTTTCTAATGATGTACCCAAATGTGAACCCAACAACACCCTTTCTTTGAATATTGCCAGTAGTCCCACTACTATTACCACTACTGCTAGGGGCACTAGAGTTTGATGTATTAGCAGTGGTAGGCTCAGGGTCTTTACCTGGGTAGGTCTTATCCCCTGGCGTATGGCTTTTTCCTCTGCACACATTGCACCAGGGCTTTTTATTGTGTGTAGAGTGAGAAGAAGAGGAGATGATTTATTTATCCCCACCCCCAGAGGAGTGTTGTGGACCGTAAGAAGGATCTTTGTGTTTAATTTTATCCAACTGCTTATCCTGAGAATTTTCACCATATTTCTGCTTTTCTTTGTCACCCCCTTTATGAGATTTTCTGCTCACCCTTGTTCTGACCCATTTATCTGCCTTCTTTCCCAGTTCTTAGAGAGAGGTCAGATCGGAGTCCACAAGATGCTGGTGTAACAAGTAAGACACACATCTATTCAATATATGCTCTCTAAAAATCAGATTATACAGGTTCAGGTAATCAGACACCTTACCGCCATGTAACCAACCCTCTAAAGCTTTCACAGAACAGTCCACAAAGTTAACCCAATCAGGTGAAGACTCTTTCTTGGTTTCCTTGAACTTGATTCTGTATTGCTCTGTGGTGAGGCCAAAACCATCAATGAGTGTTGTAGTCCCTAACAGAGAGGAGTCTGTCCATCCATTTGTCAGAGAAGAACTACCTAAGTATGCCAGCCCACTGCTTTTGAGGGACCCTTTGAACCTTACAGGCCCTCTCAAGTGCAGCAAACAACTTTTTAATATCATCCCCCACCTTGTTTGGGGGAAATCTTTTGTGTACGTTTCTGGAGCTAATGCTGTCCTCCCTGACCTCATAAGTGCTGAAACTTTCAATGCTGCTGCCACCATGGGGAACTAACCACAACCCGTCTTTCTCTTTCTACAGCTAAGGTTTCCCTATCTAGGGCCGGCTGTTGCTGTTTCAGCCTCAGTCTGTCCTCCTCCAATCTCAGCTTTCTCAGTTTCCTATCTAGGGCATGATCCTCGGGATTGGATGTGTTAGACCTTTCAGAGACTGAGGTGATGTGACAATGAGCAGAAGTAGATCTCTCCCTAACTTGTGTAACCCTAGTGAGATGGCCTCTAGGTGTGAAGGGTGCCCTAGTTGTGTGAGACTCCTTCCCGCTACCAGCTACACTATGTGGTTTGTTAAGAGAAAGATCTCCCCTGCATCTTCAGGACCCTCTCCTGAATTTACCTGGTCAGAATCCCTCTCTCCCTCCCCTTCTGGTTGTACATGATCTTCAGAATGCTTCTGGCCATCTTGTAAGAGGAGATTCAAGATGAAACCCTTATTGGGATTCCTCCTAATCTCCAGTCTTCTTTCTAAACAGACACCCCTCAGACTTTTAAAGTTAAGATTTTCATAAGTGGTCTTGACAACCCTGGGGGTAGCCTCTATAGAAGACATAGGCCCTCATTACAACCCTGCGGTAGGTGATAAAGCAGCGTTAATACCGCCAACAGGCAGTTGGTAAAAAAAATGGAATTATGACCACAGCGGAAACCGCCAACACGGACAGCCACTTTAACACTCCGACCGCCATGGTGGTAGCAACAAGCACCACAGTGGTAACCGCCAACAGCCAGGCAGAAGACAATGTACTGTCCACCCTATTACAACAAGCCTATCCACCAGCTTTTCCGGGATGGTACCAACACCATCAAAAGCACGGTGGAAACAGCACACAGAAGGGAAACATTTCACCTCTGGACACTTAAGGAAGAACCACAACGCCATGGAGCCCGAACTACAGGTATTATCCATGCGCGTATACCTCCTCCTATACCAGGAACACGAACGGCAGTGAAGACAACCACAGTGAGTACCGCACCTAGCACACAAGGGAGGGGGGAGGAAAAAGAAAGTGACACACATACGCAACACACAGCACCCACACCCCCACCCCCAACAACATACACACAAACAGATGCAACAGCATTACATTTTCACCCTGTAACCCTCAGGAATAATGCAAGGACAAAAGGAAGTGAGTAAAGTCAGTGTAATAATATAAATTGCAAGAAATACGTCCTCAAAGCACAGAACAGTATCTACAATATATACGAATGTTGGGACACTGCCCAGTCCAAAATGTCCGTGGCCCACAGGGGCACATCACATAGGCCAAGGCCCCACTTGTCTCCTGCCTCAATACGGAGAGATCACTGCTGGGGTATCAGGTCAAAAATACAATGGCACCTTGGGGGAAGGGAAAGGGGGGGCACCTCAGCCGGAAGATGGTATAGCGCCACTGTTCTATGAGGGGGCTACATTCCCATTGCTTGGTCCTGGGGAGTGCAAAGCCACAGTCTCTCAAGTGGGTGGTTTGCCCTCTGCTTGGTCCTGGGGAGTGCAAAGCCACAGTCTCTCAAGTGAGTGGTTTGCCCACTGGTTCTGAAAGGGGCCTTGTGCCCAGTGTACTTCATCCTGGCAGGGACAGGGTAAGTGGATGGCTTTTTCCACTGGTTCTGAAGGGGGCTTTGTGCCCAGTGTGCTTCATCCTGGCAAGGAGGGATGAGTGGATGCCTTCTTCCACTGGTTCTGTAGGGGGCTTTGTGGCCATTGTGCTTCATCCTGACTAGGAGGGGGTGAGTGTATGCCTTCTTCCACTGGTTCTGGAGGGGGCTTTGTCCCCAGTGTGCTTCATCCTGGCAAGGAGGGGGTGAGTGGATGCCTTCTTCCACTGGTTCTGGAGGGGGCTTTGTGCCCTGTGATGCAGATCTTGGGGGGTGCAAGGTCACAGTCTCTCACCTGGGTGTCAGTAGCAGGGGCCAGGACACACCACAGCCCATGGAGGCGCAACTACTCACTGCCCGCCGGTGGTCATGGCTGCTCAGTGTTGGCAGTGGCGGGACTGACGGTGGTGCTGCCTGTGGTGGGGCAGGCTTCAGCCCATCCTCCGCAGCCTCAGACGGCTGCTCACAGGGGCTGCTGCTGCTGGCAGTGGTGCTGGTGGCGGTGCTGGCGGCGGTGCTGGCGGCTGGGCTGCCTGTGGTGTGGAGGCTCCAGCCCTTCACCCGCAGCCTCAGACTGCTGCCCACTGGGGCTGCTACTGCTGGCAATTGTGCTGGTGCCAGTGGTGGTGGCAGCGGCTGGGCTGCATGTGGTGGGGGGAGGCTCCAGTCCTTTCCCCGCAGCCTCGGATGGCTGCCCACTGGGGCTGCTGCTGCTGGCAGTGGTGGTGGCATTGGTGCTGGTGGCGGTGCGGGGAGGCTCCAGCTCTTCCCCCGCAGCCTTGGACGGCTGAAGTGCCATGGCTGGTGTTGTGTGCCTAGATGGTGCTACAGCACCATGCTCCATATCCATCCTGCCTGCGGTGTCCGTGCCTTTCTCATTATCCTTGGCAGCTGGTGTTACCTTCCTGTCCTTACCAGCTGGTGTTCCCTTCCTGCTCTTGCCAGCTAGTGGTGCCTCCTTGCTTCTGCCAGCTGGTGGTGCCTCCTTGCGTTTGCCAGCTGGTGGTGCCTCCTTGCTTCTGCCAGCTGGTGGTGCCTCCTTGCTTCTGCCAGCTGGTGGTGCCTCCTTGCTTCTGCCAGCTCGTGGTGCCTCCTTGCGTTTGCCAGCTGGTGCTCCCTTTTTGCCCTTGGCAGCTGGAGCAGGCACACTGGCTGTGTGGACGGGTGTCTTCACGGTGCCTCTCACAACTGCAGTGGCTGCTGAAACAACAGTGGCCGTGGGCTGGGTGACTGAGGTGCTAGCCTGGGTCCTGGCCCAAAGTGAAGGACGGGGGGAGGGGCTGGGAATAGGTCAAGGGTGGAGAGGAAAAGCTTTTTAGGGACACTGGGGCTGGAAGCAGGTGAAGGTTTGGGAGTGGAGGAAGAGGGAGTGGTGGTAGGAGGTATCTGTCTGCTGTGTTTGGGTGCAGGTGCATGGGCTGGATGCTGTCATGAGGTGGATGGCTGTTGGGTGTCTGAGTGCTTGCCTTTGTGTACCTTGGGAAGAGGGGGCACAGACCCAGTGGGAGAGGACACAGGGGACGTGGGCATGGATGTGCGGGTGGTGACTGCCAGTGAGGGGCTTGTAGTGATAGGTGTGATGGTGATGGGGGTTGTGGATGAGACTGTAGTGCATGCAGGTGTGAGTGGCGATACTACTGGGAGGGAGGTGGACGATGAGGAGGGGAACACAGTGGAGGCAGTGGATGTTGGTGTGTCTGCATCTGGATGGTGCTTGTGTGAGAGCCTGTGGGATGAAATGTGGTGCTTGTGTTTGCCTGAGCCACTTCTTTGTGTTGATCTGGGGTCATGATGGTCTGAAGGTTTGCTTGGGATAGGCTGGGGTTGAGGGGAATGGGACTGGGTAGAGGAAGTTGGAGCGGGGAGGCTAGAGACAGGGACAATGGCAGCCATCAGGGAGGATGCCAGAGCCTGGAATGATCTCTGTTGGGTTGCCGTGCCAGAGCGAATGCCCTCCAGGAATGCATTTGTTTGTTGCAAATGCCCTGCCAGACCCTGGATGGCATTCACTATGGTAGACTGCCCAACAGAGATGGATCGCAGGAGGTCAATAGACAGCAGGGCTAACTGGGGCTGGGCCGGAGGTGCCTGGGGCGAAGGAGATGCCCACCCTCCTGGGTGAGAGGGCACGGGAAACACGCAGAGGGGCTGCTGGGAGGGCGGTGCTGGTACGGGGGTGGCAGCTGTACCTGTAGTTGTGATGGCCACAGAGGTGTCTGCCACCGCCAGGAAACTTCCATCGGAGGAGGTGTCACTGTCAGAACTGTCCCCTCCAGTCTCCGCCGTGGTGCCTGTGAGAAAGTAGCCTCTTTCTAGCATGGTTACCCCCACTTTTGGCCTGTTTGTGAGTGTGTGTCAGTGTGTTTTTACTGTGTCACTGGGATCCTGCTAGCCAGGACCCCAATGCTCATAGATAAAAAACCTATATGTCATTATGTTTTGCCTGTCTCACTGGGATCCTGCTAGCCATGACCCTGCTGCTGATAGTTTCTGGCCTAATGTGTATGCCTGTGTAGTGCCTAACTGTGTCACTGAGGCTCTGCTAACCAGAACCTCAGTGCTTATGCTCTCTGCTTTTAAATTTGTCACTGTAGGCCAATGACTTCACTTACCAATTTCAATTGGCATACTGGACCCTCCTTATATGTCCCTACTATATGGTACCTAGGTACCCAGGACATTGGGGTTCCAGGAGATCTATATGGCCTGCAGCATTTCTTTTGCCATCCATAGGAAGCTCAGACAAACCCTTAACACAGGACTGCCAAAGCAGCCTGCGTGAAATAATGCACACGTTATTTCACAGCCATTGTCACTGCACTTAAGTAACTTATAAGTCACCTACATGTCTAACCTTCACTTGCTGAAGGTTAGGTGTAAAGTTCCTAAGTGTGAGGGCACCCTTGCACTAGCAAAGGTGTCCCCACATAGTTCAGGGCCATTTCCCTGGACTTTGTGAGTGCAGGACGCCATTACACGCGTGCACTACATCTAGGTCAATACCTACATATAGCTTCACAATAGCAACTCCGTAAATGGCCATGTAACATGTCTAAGATCATGGAATTGTCCCCCCATTCCAAATCTGGTATTGGGGAGCCAATTTCATGCATCCTCGGGGCTCCACTATGGACCCCCAGTACTGCCATACCAAATCCCTGAGGCTTGCACTGCAGCTACACCTGCTGCTACCTCACAGATAGGGTTCTGCCCTCCTGGGGTCTGGGCAGCTCAGTCCTCAGGAGGCAGAACAACCCATTTTCTCTGAGAGCAGGGTGTTACACCCTCTCCCTTTGGAAATAGGTGTAACAGGCTGGGGAGGGGTATCCTCCCCCAGCCTCTGGAAATGCTTTATGGGCACAGATGGTGCCCTCCTTGCATAAACCAGTCTACACCGGTTCAGGGACCCCTTCTCCCCTGCTCTGGCAGGAAACTGGACAAAGGAAAGGGGAGTGACCACTCCCCTGTCAATCACCTCCCCAGGAGTGGTGCCCAGAGCTCCTCCAGTGTGTCCATGACTTCAGACATCTTGCCTTACAAGGTGTGGGGGCACTCTGGATGGCTCTAAGTGGCCAGTGCCAGCAGGTGGCATCAGAGACCCCTCCTGATAGGTCCATACCTGATAAGGTAGCCAATCCCACTCTAAGGGCTATTTAGGGTCTCTCCTGTGGGTTCTCTTATGCTTGCAAGTTTCCTTCAGGAATCCTCTGCAACAACTTCAGCATCCTCTGACCTGAGATCAACCGCAGCCTGCTCCAAGAAATGCTGTTATTGCAACAAAGTGCCTACAAGAGACACTTTTCTTCAGCAACCTCAGCTCCAAGTCACCAACTGCAACAGTTTCCATGGTGTACATGCTCTGGGGACTCTCTGTCTTCATCCTGCACCAGAAGGACCGAAGAAATCTCCCGTGGAGTGACGGAGTCACTCCCCTGCTCCAAGCAGGCACCTTCCAAGGCAACGACTGGTACCTTGGGACTCCTCTCACTGTGACATGCATGCTCCTAAGGACACAGAGGGTGGACATCATTGACATAGACTGTCCTGAGGTCCTGCTGATGCAATTTGGAGGAGGTAAGACCTTGCCTTCACTGAGAACGATGGTACACCTGTGTTTTGTGTCTTCTTTGCCTCCTGAAGCCTCTGTAAACTCTTTGCAAAATTCCTTTGTACACAACCTGGCCCAGGTCCCCAGAACTCCATCCTGTGCTCTGGGGTGGGGTAATTTACTTACCTTTACTGTATTCTTACTCTCCCAGCGTTTCTGCACACACTACACCTGTCTAGGAAGGAATTTGTGATTCACATTCCACTTTTTTAGTATATGGTTTGTGTTGCACCTAGATCTATTTTCTCCCTTTGCATTCTATATGAGCTCCTACTGTTCTATGACTATTTACTTGTCTAATTTCGGTGCCTAGTGTATATACTGTGTATAATACTTACCTCCAGAAGGAGTATTGTCTCTAAGATATTTTTGGTACTGTGTCACCAAAATAAATACCTTTATTTTTCTTAACACTGAGTATTGTCTTCACTTGTGTATACGTACTGTGTAACTGTAAGTGGTATTGCATGAGCTTTGCATGTCTCCTAGTTCAGCCCAAGCTGCTAGAACACTACTACATTCACTAACAAGGGATAACTGGACCTGGTGTAAAGTGTAAGTACCCAAGGTACCCACTACAAACCAGGCCAGCGTCCTACAGTGCTCCCCTTGCCCTCCGTCCCACTGGCACCCTCACCGTCAGTGGATTCGGCCTCATGGGCCATGTGGGATGCAGCTCCCTCCGTTGCCTGTGCCTCTGCTCCTCCGCCATATGATGCTAATGCACACAAGGACAGGGTGACAAAACAAAAGGGGGGGGAGACTGGGGATAAACTTGGCCAATGCCAGCAACAACACCACTGTTGGCGTACACAACACACAGGGAACAGCCCTATGCACTACCCCATGCACTACCAGTTACAATGCTAGTCCCTGGGACATGGAGTACAATACAGCTGAAGCCCACAGGACCCTGCCCAGTAGGAGATGTCCACTAGCATATTTGGGATTGGAGTGCATCAGACACTGCCCATCATGGAACCTACCCTGCCAAGTTCGTCCTGGCCAAGGGGCACCCACAGACCCACATCCCTCACCCAGATAGCACCTCAACACGCGCAATTTTCCGATTCGAAACTGTACTCACCCTCTCGAGCCTTCTGTGATGCATTCAAGTGCCCATCCAACTTTGGATGGGCCACTGCCAGGATGCGGAACATCAGGGGGGTCAGTGTATGACGGGCACCCCTTCCTAGTTGGGAGGCCATCCCCAGCTGGGCCTCCGCCGTCTTCCTTGCCCAGCGGCCCAGGTCCTCCCACCGTTTGCGACAGTGGGTGCTCTGCCTCTGAAGGATCACCAGGGTCTGCACATCCTTGGCGATGGCACGCCAAATACCCTTTTTCTGATTAGCGCTGACCTGCATAAAAAGATACATAGAAAAAGGTATTAGTCACACCGTCCGGCCTGTTACTCTTATGACCCACTGTATCCCTCCAATTCCCTTACGCACAGACATTGACCACCAGACATGCAGCACTCTGCCCAGGACCCCTCAGCCACCCCCCACCTTACACGAGGCTTACACACACAGCACTCCATGCATTCATGCCCCATGCATTGTGCTCACAGTGTACTCACCCGTTGGTCTGGAGGACCATAAAGTAAATGGTACTGGGGTAGGACCCCATCCACCAGTCTCTCCAACTCCTCCGAAGCTAAGACAGGTGCCCTTTCCCCAGACACTTGAGCCATGGTCGCTTCCAGACACAGGTCACAGCAGCACTTGCAGTGTAGGTCCTCTTCTGTTGAAGGTCAGGTAGCAAGTGAGTGAACAGATAGAAAATGGCGGTCACGTCTGCCGCCGTGCGTACCGTCACTGCCGGAGTACATCACCATTGACTACTGGAACCCATATGGCCCAATGATAACCAATGAGGTGTTGCATGGGGGTCGTCGACCGCCTCTCACAACGGCGCACAATGTCAGTGGGATTACCTCATTTCCACTTGTCCCTCAACACAGGTCAGGCGGCTGCCATTTTAGGGAGGAAGAGGCCATGGAACCTAACCTCGCCACAGCACACATAGGCACAATTACTACATGTTCACCTACTGTTTTTGTCACAACTTGCAAGGCATTTTACTCTGAAGATATGTTTGAATATGACCATCTGCTCACCATCTGTTCACCCTAGAGTTCAACTGCTGCAGATGAATAGGAGATGGAGACATACCCCTGTGTACAGACCCCTGGTGGACCATGCAACAATGGAGGACAGTCAATTTATCCTCACCTACAGACTTGATAGGGCCACAATCCAAGAGCTGTGTGCCCAATTGGAGCCAGACCTGATCTCAGCTATCCGTCACCCCACTGGGATCCTCCTTGTGCAAGTCTTCTAAGTGCTCCATTTCTTGGCAAGTGGCCCCTTCCAAGCGACAGTGGCCATGGCAGCAGGGATGTCAGCCTATGTTCTCAAACGTGCTGACCAGAGTGTTGCCTGCCCTGATGAAACACATGAGCTGCTACATCTTATTCCCCCAGGTGGAGGATTTGGCCACAGTGAACACTGACTTCTATGCACTGGGACATATCCCCAACATCATTGGTGCTATTGATGGTACACATATTGCCTTCATTCCCCCCCGGAGAAATAAACAGGTGTTCAGAAATCGAAAGAGCTTTCACTCTATGAATGTGTAGATAGTGCGCCTGGCGGACCAGTACATCTCCCAGGTCAATGTAAGTATCGTAGGTCTGTGCATGATGCCTATATCCTGAGGAATAGCAGCATCCCATATGTGATGGCTCAACTCCAGAGGCTCCAGGTGTGGCTAATAGGTGAGCCCATGGTCCCCACCCAGTGGATGTTGGTATATGGGTGTGGTGTTGGCCCTAAGGGTGAGTGTCTGGCTAACTTATATCCCTCAGTATTTGCAGATGACTCTGGTTACCCTAACCTCTCATGGCTACTTACCCCAGTGAGGAATGCCAGGACAAGGGCAGAGGAACGTTACAATGAGACACATGGACGAACAAGGAGGATCATTGAGAGCACCTTTGGCCTCCTGAAGGCCAGGTTCAGGTGCCTCCAGCTGACAGGTGAATCACTGTGCTACTCACCCAAGAAGGTCTGCCAGATCATCGTTGCATGTTGCACAACCTGGCCTTGAGACGCCAGGTGCTTTTTCTGCAGGAGGATGAGGCTGGAGATGGTCGTGTGGCACAGTGGAGCCTGTGGACATTGATGAAGAGGAGGCAGAGGAAGAGGATGTGGACAACAGAATAACTATAATACAACAGTACTTCCAGTGGCACACAGGTACGACACTGTAACCTCACCTTCCATTGCTGTTTTGTGATTTATTTCTGGTTGGCTGCTGTTCCCACTACACAGCCCACTTATTGTACTCTTTAACATGTCCATTTGCAGACATTTGTGCCCTCCAGAGGCTCCTGGTGTATTGACTGCAGCACATTACAGTTCATTACTATGTTTACATCACTGTACTGTCTATTTGCAATGTCTACAGATTGTTAAACAACTGCATCCTTAAATCATTTGACATACTCCATACATGTTTTTTTTCCAAGGGTGTTTATTTCAGTGCTAAGAAGTAAATGGGGATGTGCAATGGTCTTGGATGATGGTGGAGGAGAGTCCAGGATAGGCTACAGTCTATTGGTATCACATATGAGAGAGATCTGGGTCACTTTGAAGATATTGAGTGAACATTGTTACTGATGGTCGCTTGAAAGGCTGCAATCTCAACACAGTTTCAACTAATCCAGTTTAAGCATCTCCATCATACAGTATATACTGGACCCAACACCAACTATGGCAAGTGTATAGAAATCATGGTCTTGATTGCCTTCATACCTCAGGGAGGTATGCCTGTGTCAGGCCATTCTGAGACACTATTCAATATATACTGGGGGAGGTATTTGAAAGACTATTTGACCTCACTCTGAAAATGGCCCCATTGAATGTTGTAGAAGATGAGGGTTTGATGCAGGCTGGCAATCAAGCCCCCTAGCATGTGAGGGATGAGTTGTGGGTTTGGATTTATGCTGTACAATGGAGAAGCCAGTGGACAAGGCATGAGGCTGTCCACTGAAGCATAGTAGGGTTTGAGATGGTTGGATGTAGTATAGGGTTAAGGATGGATTGGGAATACACCTCAGAAGCTCCTGGTAACTATCTATCATCATGAAGGAACATAGTTTTATTGATTTATGGGGACTTGGTTTGAGATCACAAAATAACATATATTGATATTGTAAAGTCCTAAGACACAGGTACAGGTGGATTTACAATGGATGAGACCTCAATGCAACTTGACATTGTTTATACTATATTATAATGAAAAATCAATGAAAAGAATCTTAAAAAATAATATTTATTTTCAGTTGAGTATCAGCTAGGCCCCCACAAACCAATCAGTTTCCTTTTGAGGCACACAAGGGTGGCAACTCCAAAGGAGGAAGAAAAAGCAATAGAATCTGAAAGTATGTGAAAATTAAAGTCAGAAAATCACATACTTCCCCATTGTTGATGGGAGAGAATAAGAGTGTCATCAAAACAGATGAATGCATACAGGTTGCCATTTATTCATCCCAAAATGGACAGTTAAAGATAGTTATAGCTAATGTTTCATCCTGCACTCCTGAAACCCACCAACATCTTACATCCCTGTACAGTATTTATCTTAAACTACCAACATTGCCAGAAAGATCTTCTCCTCCATGACACTGGAATGGTAATTCCCCAGATCATCACACTCCAAGCACTGCACCTTGCTCATGCAGGTCATAAGGGGATCATAACCATTAAAAGCAAACTCTGCAATGAAGTATAGGTCCCCCAGCTGAGTGAACTAGTTGAGACAGTCATGGGAGGAAAATATGTTTTGAGGCATGAGCAAAGTGGGCTCCGCTACTGGGCCCCAGTTTTTCAACAGGGGGACTGAAGAACTAGGATCATTCTCAATTGTCTAACTGAGTAGACTGTGGTCTGCGTATGCTACTGCCCTGATAACAGTGGCTGTTTATTCAATGTAGGCTATTTCAATACCTTTTCCATTTGTTTTTTTTAACACTGAAACTGAGGTAATCTGTGGAGATCCACTACAGAAATTTTGCATCACAATGTTATACTAACATGTTTGTTCGTCTGATACATCAATAAAAATTGATATTGCAGAAGAAAATAGTACCTCATTTAGAAGTAATCGGAGAGGAACACTGAGATTATTTGTGAAAAAAAGGTATCACAGTATTGAGAGTACACATCCCAATACTGACATCTTGTACATCTATTGTCAGATTTAGATATCAAGGCCCGTATTTATACTTTTTGACGCTAAACTGCGCTAACGCAGTTTAGCGTCAAAAAGTTTAGCGCCGGCTAACGCCATTCTGAAGCGCCATGCGGGCGCCGTATTTATTGAATGGCGTTAGCCGGCTGGTGTGCGTGGAAAAAAACCACGTACACCAGGCAGCGCCGGCGTTGGGAAAAATGGCGTTAGGGCGTCTTAAAATGGGGAAAGTCAGGTTGAGGCAAAAAAATTGCCTCCACCCGATTTGCGCCATTTTTAACGACGCCCAGACGCCATTTACATGACTCCTGTCTTAGTAAAGACAGGAGTCATGCCCCCTTGCCCAATGGCCATGCCCAGGGGACTTATGTCCCCTGGGCATGGTCATTGGGCATTGAGGCATGTAGGGGGGCACAAATCAGGCCAAAAAAAAAAATATAAAAAAATAAAAAATTATACTTACCTGAACTTACCTGAATGTCCCTGGGATGGGTCCCTCCATCCTTGGGTGTCCTCCTGGGGTGGGCAAGGGTGGCAGGGGGAGTCCCTGGGGGCATGGGAGGGCAGCTGTGGGCTCATTTTGAGCCCACAGGTCCCTTAACGCCTGCCCTGACCCAGGCGTTAAAAAGAGGCGCAAATGCTGGGTTTTTTACCCCGCCCACTCCCGGGCGTGATTTTTGCCCGGGAGTATAAATACGACGCATTTGTGTCGCAGTCATGTTTTTGGACGGGAACGCCTACCTTGCATCTCATTAACGCAAGAAAGGCGTTCACGCAAAAAAATGTCGCTCATTCCTCATACTTTGGCGCTAGACGCGTCTAACGCCAAATTATAAATATGCATTAGTTTTGCGCCGAATTTGCGTAAAAAAAAACGACGCAAATTTGGCGCAAACGGAGTATAAATATGCCCCCAAGTGTCATATTTAGAACACAGTCCAGAGTGTGGCACAAACTTATATGTTGTTTTGTATATTCACCTACTTTATCTTTTAACACATTTAAATATTATTAAATTAGGCTATAGTCCACCCCATCACAAGAGTTTCCTAAACGAGAATCATTGCTGCAACATATTTATATAGAGCTTAATATTTCAGTTGTATATTCCCACAGGAAAAAATGTACCCATTAAGAGACTGATGTACTAGAAAGCAATTCACAAAAAGTAGTTGTGTATTTTTGCGAACAAACTCTGATTTTGTGAAGTGACCTAACTACTAATAGCATGCCTCACAAATCGTCACAGAAAGACCAGTCTAATACATTTTAATTTAACAGGTCAATATTTCTGACCTTTTGTAATTGGCTATAAACACCGACTTGGTGGCCTGCAAGGGACAGAAGACAATAGCTCTTTTTTATTTAAAAGTAGCTTGTATCCTTGAAGGAACCAGTGATGCTTAAAAAAATACACATTTTCAGCTGCCAACACAACCACAGTTGGGGAAAGGGTACCAAAAAGGTCTGTTTCTATTGTGAAGCAGTTCTCATCTCATTGAAGTGTCAATAACTTCTCAATGGTTTGCAACTGTGGTGAAAAATCCTTTATGCATTGTGTTGGACCAGGCCATTGCTGCAGGGTCACCCCACTTTTTGTTTTGCTGAATTTGCTTTTGGTGGTGTTAGGGCTTTTTGCACTTTAGCACCGCTAACCAGAGCTAAAGTGTTTGTGATCTCTCCTTAAAACATGGTTAAATTGGCTTATAGCCAAATGGCATATTAAAGTTACATGTAAGTCTCTTGTAGAGTGCTATACCATATCCCCAGGGCTGGCAAATTAAATGCTCCTAGTGGGCCTGCAGCACTCATTGTGCCACCCATGTAAGTAGAAGATGCCTCAGTCCAGCTATGGCAGCCTAAGTGCACTGTTATACTGACATATTGACTTGGCATTTAAACCTCTTGCAAAGCCTTAAGATGTCTTTCAATACATATGTCACCCCTATGGTAGGCTCTGGGTAGCCCATAGGGCGGGGTACAGTGTAATTAAAACGGTGGACATGTACTTTTAATTTTTAATGTCCTGATAATGAAAGACTCCTACATTTGTTTTTCACTACTGTGAGGACTACCCCTACCATAGGATAACATTGGGGATTCCTTATTACATTTGTTAAGCTGGAATACCGAATTGAGAGCAGGTAGCTGTATTTTGTTTGATGTTTATGAAATTGTAATGCTAAACCCTCTTTAATGCTAAAGTCATATTTTTTAGTGCAATTTTGAAAATGCCACTTTTTACAAAGTTTGCATTTTCCTGCCCTTAGCACATTTGTAAACAATACATACAACAGTGCCCTTAAAAGGAAAGGCCAACAGAGTTATCTATACAACATAGAGCAACATAGGTGAAAAATTATTTATTCATATAAATATATATTCTCATTCATGTACTTATATATATAATAAACATCATAAGATATTCATCCTTTACGGAAAACCCATCTCGTAAACAGCACACCGAAAGGCAAGTAGTGTGAGAAAGAGTGCTCGTGATAAATAGAAAGAAAATTAATACATATTCAAATAGATCAAAACCCTATACAGAAAACATTAAAAAATTCGGTTGGTTCTTTCTTTGCTGCATTGACTCCCTTCCAAATCCCCAAGGAGTCTAAATCACTTCCTTCAGTCGTCCAAAGATCCTATGCAGAAACCAATCCGAACTATGACATGAATATCTTATGATGTTTATTAGATATATAAGTACATGAATGAGAATATATATTTATATGAATAAATCATTTTTCACCTATGTTGCTCTATGTTGTATAGATAACTCTGTTGGCCTTTCCTTTTAAGGGCACTGTTGTATGTATTGTTTATTCTCCACCCAGCCCTTTGGGTTTATGGGTTACCCTCTGTTGTTTATAAGTACTTAGCACATTTGTGCCTGTAGCCTGTCTTGGGTCACACAAATGGATATAAATGATCATTAGACTTTGTGAGTTCCTCCCAGACAGTCAGGGATTATGTATGCCTCAATGGGCCATCTGCTGGCATAAAGGAGGAGAGTCTAGCTGAGTCCATCCACATTTGCAACTGAATAAAGTTTTCTCTGCCTTCCTACAAAGAACCTAATAACCCCAAACTATCACTGGAGCCAGCTTAGACGCAGGGCAGGGGAGGCAGAAAATGTCATGCACTTCAAAGCCAGTGCATAGAAGCATCTCACACTTTCCAGAACCATGGCACCACAGTAAAACAAGCATTTCCACTGTAATAGGTCTCACATATTTCAAACAATTGTCATATGTTGACAACAGCGCCCATGAGAAAAAACAAAACAAAATGAGAAGAAACTGAGAAAAGATGACTTAAACTAAAATAAAGTAGGCATTAAAAAATAAGACTTTGCAATTTTGTTTGTCCTATTGGGCACGTTTTTGTCAGTCACAAGCATTCTGTTTGCGACTCACTGGAAGTTAGAACAAAATAGTACCTCAGTCTCATATGGAGCAGCGGATGGGCCCTAATTACATTGAAATCAATTAGTGCTTGATCCCTGCTCCAATCAAAGGAACGGAATGATGCGAAACATGCCCTGAGGAACTTTGAGGCTGTAAAGAAGAGCACCACGCAAACCAACGAATGGTGAGCAACAGGTGGGCTCCAAGCCCTTTACTGAACACAACAATGTCTCCCATGTGAGATGCATGCGCTAGTGCATTTACTCGAAGGCTCAACCCTAAAAATTGAACCACAGACACTAACCCTACAGTACACCTCTCGACTTGTATATACTCTGCCAGGAAGAAGGAATGTTGTGATGTTAGAAAGACTGCCACTCCGCTGGACTTCTGCTCTTGAAGACTGCTGCCCTGTTACCCTGCTGCTCTGCTGCCTTCGCCCTGTGTACAAGAACTGGATCTTCATCCGTCTCAGTACAGAGTGATTCACATGGGCTAGTTTCCTGACCAGTTCAGAGCCACAGGGACACTAAGGACTCCTCCATCTCGAACCCACAATATTTTTCAACTTTGGCCTGGTCTTGTGTGACTAGATGTCCGCAGTTGTCACTTTGATCTTTTGAGCACTATTTTTAACTAATAAATTTAAAAAATCATAACTTCAGTTCTACATTTGTTGATCCCATTGAATTAACACATGTGAACACAAAGTTTTTCTCTGGCTTGTGATCTCTCTGAACTGAATTTTCCAGTTTGGGCATTTGCATGTTTTTCAAATGTTGACCCTAAATAGTGCAATTAATATTACCAATCCACTTTATTATCCCAAGTTTTGACTAAGATTTATGTATTACTTTTCAAATGAGGAGCGCTTCGATTCCATGTATAATATTTTGCAACTTACACGCTTGTTTATAGTTTTAGCTTAATCATAGAAGTGGATGCATCTAAAAGAGGTGAAGAACAGAAACACAATTTCCTAATTGCAGGTAATTGTGATATTATACATGGGAGATCTGTATTTTATTTATAATTACTGTTTTTTTTACAGACAGTTGTGCCATCAGAAGACTCCTATAAGAAAATTATGTCACTTCGTACTTGAAATACATTTTATTTATTGTTGCTATTAAGTAGAATAGACCTTGCCACCAGGACGAAGCAAGCTTTACAAAGGAAAGGTTGCAGATAAAAGTACAAGGAGTAATTAACAAATGATTAGGGAAAGAAAGGGAAACCCAGCACTACAACAGAATATAAGGAGGGTTGTTGATCCAAAGAGGTAAAAGATGCTTTCCAAAATAATAGAAGGCTCAGGTTTGTTCCGAGGGCATCAGGCAAATAGATCCAAAGTCTAGGGTCAGGCAGGATATGAGTTGGTTGGCAGTATTTTTCTTTTATTTTATTTGAGGGTTTTGAGAGAGCTCTCTCTCTCGCAAATTATTTGCTCCCAGTTGTATGGAGTTTGTCTCTGGGGTAACATTGAACAGCTCTATAGATAATGTTATGGTGATCCTTCGGATTTTGAAGTTGGTGCTGGCTCTTAGACCCAGTCAGTGTAGTTTCTCAAGGATTGGGTGAGATTATCCAACTTTTTGTTTTAGAGATGAGCCAGACTGCCACATGCAGAGTTTCTCCGAGAAGTGCAGTTGATGATTTTGCCAGACAGACAAGGAGAATTTTATCTCCATCCATAAGTGATTTATATGTGGGGCTTGATTTTACATAGGCAATGTAGATAGTATCATGGTGATATGGTTAGCTTATTGGTGTGTTTAGTTAGGTTGCTGTTGAAATCAATAACAAAACCAAGGAAGTTCGTTAAGGGCATTAGAGATAAAGTAATGTCCAAATACTGAATTGTGTTAAGCTGTTTTTCGAATGATGGAGTGGATTTGGTCATATAAAGTAGAAGAAAATCAATGCCATTGTCATATTAGTATACAAATATTTGCTTATCATGGACCACGGTGCTAAGATGCTCCATGTAGACTTTGAAGTGATGTGGCAAAAGAATTGAGCCTTGCGGTACTCCACATTGTACTCGGAAAGGAGAAGATCTTCAAGTGTTTACGACAAACAATGAAAATATTTGAACCAGTTGAACACTTTGCATTGGATACCAAAGTATCAGTAGACATACATTTCCGCTGTCTAATGTTTTTAAGCTATCATCTTGAATTTGTAGAGAGGGAGTCTCAGTGCTGCACTTGAATCTGAAGCGGGAGTGATAACTTAATTGATAAAAATGGCATCAGAGTGCTCCATCTTTCAGGGCGACCTAGACCAAGTGGCTGACTTCTCCCAGAAATCTTGAAAGAAGAAAGTGCGCAGATTCATTACACACTCTCAGTGTACCGGAAACAGGAACAATATAAGCTCATACCAAAACGTATTTTCCATAGTTGACAAAAAACTCATCCCACAGCCCAAAGGTGGATAGATCAATTAGTCCAAGCTTTTAAGCCGGTAACAAATTACATTCTTGGATTTTTTGTTTCGATGTTTGCGTGGTAAACGTACCATAAAAAGCCCGAACATGCAACAAGCTGGCTTTTGCCTTAGAACACATGAACTGCTGGAAGTGTCAACATAAATTTGTTTAATTTGGTACCTGGGCTAATATTAGAGGGGACTGGACAGCAGGTGAGGCCGCGGGCGGTAAAGTATCCTCAACCATACTTAGAAAAAATGTTACATAGCCCATCCTCAATTATGATATTATCAGTAAGCTGATACTCCATTGATCACATTAGCCTTGATTATGAGTATAGTTGGCATTTGTCTCATATCATAAATGTGCCACATACCACGGAGAACGTTATTTATTGACTTCAACAAATGATACCTAATATGAGTTGCTGGGAAATGCCATGTGGATTTTGGTGTTTATCAATCCAAAATCCCCATGATACAGGAGATACCCTATGGTTTGACCTGCCAAAATTTGACAATGAATGAGTTATTTAACGCATCTCATAATTATTTTAGGAGTTAAACAGGGATTTACAGAGGGGTCTGATTTAGGAGTTGTTTGTTATTGAACGCATTCGATAATTATTGGATGCATTAAATAACAGGCAACTCGTAATTCCAATCCGTGTATAACATGGGTTTACGCACGGGTCATAATTAACCACCCAGCTAATTTTCAGGGCCCTAAAGTCAGAACGTGGGGCTTCAAACGCATGTAATACATGTGCGGCCCTCACTGATCATCACATAATACCTTTACTCGGAAAAGAGCAACCTGGGTTGCTTAACTTGCAGATGAAATATTTTTTCAAAAGCAAAAGAAAACCTATGTGTGCATTGTTTATTTCTTAAAAGTACTTGCAGCTTGAAAAGTAGACAACCCATTGTCCTTGTAAGTTTATTCACAACAAGGTACCAACAACAAGCCCATTTTACCATCATTTTCAGTCCTCTGCATAAAGGACTTACGGACATACCCAACCTTTAGCAATTTACAGTATCCTAAAAAAACACTGTGGGCCTGATGTATACTTTTTTTAGCGCCGCAACTGCGTAATTGTTTTACACAAAAACGGCGCACACTTACAAAATTCTATTATATTTAGCACGTTTGTGCTGCTTTTGCATCCCAAAAATGACGCAAATGTGACGCTAAAAAAGAATAAATCAGGCCCCATAATCTGTGTTTTATGTTTTTGCAGCGCACTATTGAAGCAGCTATGTAAAAATTGATCTAATATTTTGTGAATAAAACAACCATGCATAAACCATGCAATGTTACCATTCTACAGTAAGGTAATACTCATTTTACAACACAAGAAAATTTTAACTACAGCCAGTAGAGATTCAGAAGACCCCACATCACATTTGTAAATATTTATGCAAAGCTCTTAACAAAAATAGCATACTGCAATTTGCACGAACAGCAGGTCTCCAGTGGGATGCTTCTCCCCGTTTGTCAGTGGGCCTGTACACACCTAAATAGAACAAGCATTTACAATGCAACGGGTCTCGCGTTTGCTCATGTTAGAGCTGATCGCGTTGTAAACTCCTAACCCGACTTTTCACATATCGGGCAAAAGTGCATTTATATACGTAACATATGTAAAGCGCTCGACTTCTGCCAAGTGAGATCGTGCTCGTAAATTAGAGAAAAAGAAGTCCACGAGCCCGATGGAAAACAGCGAGCCTCGCATGTTTTCTGTACTTGGTCGCTGCGCTCGAGGAGGGCTAGCCACCGGAAAAGGTATGACATATGCGTGCCTTCGACTAATGAAAGCAAGCAGATTTTATTAGGCAAGCCCACGAACCAATAAAAAACACCGACGTGATGTTGACAGGGCTCCGAGCCCTTTTTTGAACACTAAAGAGTCTCGCTGCGATACGCATGCGCGAGCGCATGCAACGCAGGCTCAACCCTAAAAAAGAAACTAGGCAACTTCCCAATCTTTCCACTGCCTTGTAAAGTCCTCTTTTTGTAACAGACATCAGCAGTACCTGAGAGACCCCCATCACAATTAAGCCCCTGAAGCCTATGCAAACTACACATTTGCGTAAAATGTAGCCCATTTGAATGTTATCATTTTTAGAGAGAGGTTTCCCAGTGTTTTAAAGCTAAAACCTTAAGCAATCATAAGCCAATATACCAACTACTGATGAACCAAAACAACAACCAATCAAATGTTTGCTTTTTAGCATGCACTATCATAGAACTCAGACTGTAAGCAACATCCGGGTTATATTAGCTTTTTGTGCGCATGTTTATAATGTTATATTAATGAATTCATGCAATGTACATATTGTGCTGAATCATGTTATGGCCTGGTCAGAGTCTTCGTTTTAGACTGCACATTTTAGCCTGGCATCTTTTTCTGATGGTGGATTTTTACATGATGTACATGATTTTACAACTGTACTGAGAAGATACTGTACATGCAGCATGTTCCTTCTAAGTGTTGCTGCCATGCAGTTTGTACACTCTGTCCAAGGCTAGGAAAACAGAGCGCAATGCCCTTGTATCATGATTGTCCATTGGAGTCTGCTCTGAAGCAACCGTCAAATCATAGCATCAGCTCTGCAACTCTGACACAATGCTATGTGAACAGAGTTTTCATTATATAAACTGCCTCTGTGTCACATTCTTCGAAGGAGCACCTCTTCTTGGATTATACAGAAATGTGTTGCATTGTGATCGAGATGCAGCCCTGCTTACTCTGACCCCCATACTGCAAGGGCCGATAGCCTGCACCTACATCAGAGCAGCTTCCTGGCCTCCCGATACATCTTACTTAGGCATGGGCAGTTAGGCTACCCCAAATTATCTGGAAGAGGGTACTCTGACCATGCTCTTGATAGTATAGGTTGTAACATATAGGAATGTCCCAACACAGTAACATTATCATGGTTGAATTGTTGATCCTCTTCACTATTCGTATAATGCTGGTTGCCATGCTTTTTAAATAAGAATACAATTGTTTCAATAAATGTTTGAAAATACATTTTCATATCTTACTTGTTTCTTACCTTGGGCATGCAAAGTGAAAACCAAAGGGTAGATTTGTTTCCACAATTCCCTTGGGAATCTGAGTAGTCATGTTTGAGGTTGCCGATCTCATCTGGTACTCTGGTAAGTTTATGATTTATCAAGAAATTGTGTAAACATTTCCTGATGGTATAGACGGACCAAGTCCCTATATCCTGATGTTGAGGTTGACGTGATACACAGTCCTACTTGATTCTTAGTAACCGTACACCAATATATTACAAACATTGTTCACATATTTAATTAATGGATCAGATAATTGAAAGCTCATGGTTGTGAGGTTTAATCATCCTTGTGGTACATGTGACCTTTGATGTCTGTTTTCAAGGCTAACTGGGCAATTTAGTTGTGTCAAAAAGTGCCTATTCCAAAGTGTTTAAAATATTTGGACTTCCAGACCTCCAGATGACCTGGATCAACCATTCAATGTAACCCACCCAAGCAGCAAACTCACTGGGCAAAAATCTCAGGTTGGTCTATCTCTGAATTTTTTGCCACCTAAAAATCGAGTTCAGCAGACATTTGTGACAAACCTATCTGACTCTTGTATGATCTCCCTAGATTCAACCTACTACTGTGACCCGCTGTTAGACTCTATTCTGTAAAAATGAGGTTAAGAGCTTGATTTAGAATTAGGCAGGCAGGGTACTCAAATGAAACAGAGAACCCTGTCAGCCATACCTCTGGTTCACTGGCCTGATTTAGAATTGGACACACCTTCAGATAGATGCCAATAGAGTACAATGTACTCAGTCTGCATAATCCTCCCTGTGATGACCCAAAGGAGTATAATTATCCTTGCAGTGAGGAACAGTAACAATTAAAAAAATGCCTCCCACACCATGGGAAAAACTCCCATGGTTTCAGGGCCACTAGTTATTTTGTGTCCAGTAACAAGCTCACACTTTAGAAGTTTGTTTTTGAAAAAGAAAAAAGTTTTAAACGCTTTTTGGAAGAGTTAACCACCAATAACAGCTGCACACCAAACTTTTAACTGGCTTTTTATGAAGCAACCTGATAGCAGTTCATACAAACTCAGAGAGTTCACTGCAAAGCAGGAAGAGAACTCTAAATTTGGGAGGCAGCGTAAAAGCAGGAAAGTGGCTGAAAGTCCTTCACCACCCTGATTGCCTTTACTCTGCCCCCAACATCTAAACCCATTCCTATTTCCGACGGTAAAACTCCTGAATCATTGAAAATGCAAAAAGTATCTGGCCAACAAAAAGACTACTCTTGGATCAAAATTTGACTTTTTTGCTTGGAGCTTATCCAAACAAAACCAACAGTTTCAGCTAGACCTCTCTCAATACCAATGAGACTTTGAATGAACTTTGCCAGATTTACCCTGCTGCTTTGCACCTCTGGAGGATTTTGACTTCCATTTTAGAAGTCAGAAGACAAAATCTTTGACTTGGTGAACCTAGTGTATCTCACACATGCTCCATTTTAGCCTGCCTGGAATCATACCTAGGTTCTGTTCAACCGCGAACACTGATTACTGATTGGTGCTTTACTTTTTTCTTTGTGCATTTTATTATAATCTTTAAAAATTCACACTACCACTACCCCTATTAGATTTTTGCAGTTTTTGTGTCATTTTATCTAGTTAATTTTTCTCTGTTATTATAAATTAGAGTGGGATTTTTATTGTGTTTTGTGTTTAACTTTTAACTGCTCTAGTACTTCTAAGTGCTTTACTCATTTTCATTAAGTTAAGCCTATCTGCATTGTCTTCTACCTACCAGGGCAAACTGAGCTTTAAATTGAGGACCTATCAGGTTAGTGACTTTTACTACTTGTGGTGGACTATGATTCACCTCAGTTAATAAGCTTCTTTAGTTTACTTTCCAGGAGAATTGTGAAATATGTGTATTGATATTTTTCTTAAAGCAGTAGTAATTTGATAACAGCCAGCAGGACCTTCTGGAAGAGTAAGGTATAGGCTCTTTTTCCACCAGATTTAATGGTGTTTGGCTTTCTTCAAGGACCTGGGCACATATTTCATTATTACTAGCTTCAGACTCTCACCCCACAACATGTCTCGGTAATATGCAGAATTGAAGGGAAACGGATGTAAGTCTATATGACAAATGGGTTAAGACCCATTTATTTCCCCTCGATTGTTTGGTTTTTGGACTCCATTGTTTTGGATTTCTGCCATGCATCTCACTGAGTTTCACTCACTTTAAGCCTTTAAGCACTGATTAAATTAATTTGCAGTGCTGACAGCTAGTGCCTTCTTTAAAGATAACAACAGCTGCTGTGCAGCTGGGATAAGATGGTCAGGGATTGTTGCATATGAGCAGGTGTGGGTTGAACAAGTGACACAATCAGCTTACTCAATCCGGCATATGTGCACAGGTAGCTTGTCACAAGGGGGACGCATCATGGTTTGGTACTGACATGTGCGAGACTAATAATATGATATGGTATTCATGGTGTGAATATGTACAGCTGTATTAATTTACTGAAACGTTTGTGCGTCACTGTATTGTACACTGTGGGTGAAATGTGCACCAAAATACTATTTCATTAAAGTAGCCCTAGAGACTAGGTCAACATGTCACTATGATGGCAAATCAGGATACCGAATGCCGACCCAACAGTAATGATCACATCTTTGCACAACATTTGCCCATTACAGTCATCCTATTTCTCTGAATCATCTTCAAATTAGATTCTAGAATTGATTCACCTTGTCTTGAGTTAAGTACTATACAGCCCAACGGAGCAAGAAAATACAGGCCAGAACTATCTATCTCCACAGAGCACTATCTGGGTCCAGGTGTGCATGGTCTCTTATTCCTTTAATTGTACCAAAATTCCTGGACTCAGGCAGAAAAATGCATGGAGGCATATATGTTCTCTCTCCTTATACTATTATGATTTTTCTCACAGGCTCCCACTTCCTCAGGATTGTGGCAAGAGCATGGGCGCTACAGTGCTCTCTGAATGGACTGTCTTCAGGGCACCCTCCAGTTCACCAGGGACTTAGATGCTGAGTGCCCACGTGATCTGAAAGTTGAAGGCTCCAGGTAGAAGGCCAGTGGCCTGGGAGCATCATATTGTGCTGAATCGCCTACATGTACATATGTCCATGGTGGTGGAGGGCAGCAAAGCACATAAAGACGAATCCACATGCAACTGTTAACAAGAGAAGAAAAGCTGTCAACTCCCACACCAACACCCAAACACTGTTGGGGTTGTGAAGGAGCTGGCCTGGGCACATAGGTGTGTACTCCTGCTTGGCCTCCAATGGCAGCAAATTCTCAGATGCCATGTAGGAGGGGCATAGGCATCTAGATCATAAATACAGGAAAAAACATGTTTTAATGCACATAAAAAAAAGAAATGTAGCAGCATTTTGTCTGAATGCAGCACATCAAAGACAGTGCGACAGGCCCAATCAACAGGCCAGACAATGCCCCATAACCTTTAACGGGGGGCTTAAAAATTAAACATTTGGGGATGTTGAGCCACAGGAAAGGACACCACCAACAGTTCAGGAGTGGTTTTGGGGGCTGTCAGGAGTGCAGCAGTCCCCATAGAAAACATACTTAAAAATATCATGTTGTGACATATGTCTCTCAGATGGTTGTACTGGTGACCCTGTGAGAGCTTTCTTATGTTCTCAAGTACTCTTGGATCTGTGAACTTTAGATTTAAGGATTTAGGGTGCGGGGACCTTGGTTGTTGGATATTTGATGCTGGTATTGATGTGGCAGCATGTAAATAGCAAAACCGTTAGTGTACGCTGGTCGACAAATATTGAGATGCTTTATTGATGATGATAAATATAACAGTGAAGCATTACATGTATTAATAAATGTTATTGTGGGATAGCACTATTCTGAGTGGCTTTAATGTGTTTACATTGGTTTATCATGACACCTTTATGCATTTATTATTGTGTTGGTGCCCTGGAACACTGACAAAGTCAATTGACTTGACTTTTAATAACTTCATCCTACTGTATGGTGTCTACTACACGTGGCAGTTAATATGGTTTTGGGTGTCATGGATTGCTATAGGTGTGAACTGTTAACAGAACGTAACCCTAGGTATTTCCAGCTGCTAACCTAGATATATTTGTAAATGAATGTGTCTTATTCAGTGTCTAATAAAGTACTTTCACTTGTTATTAGTAAAAGTACTGTCTGAACAGTAATTTATGGAGTGTTGTTTGCAGGATGTCTGCAGGCTGTTGAACTAGCTCACATTGCCTCCATAGTAGTCCTTGGACTGCTATCTTGCACTACACTGAGAGAATCAAGTACTCAGTTACCAGCACAAGAGAATTTGTGGCTTTATTGCTTGTGAAGCATCTACATCCTTTGGAATAACCCACATTTTAAATTCCTGACTTGTGGTACAAAATCTTGGATCACTTTAGAGAAACTGGCACAGTCCCTTCAGTTGCACAATCATATTATCACTGGAACATGCAGAAAGGTAGGAAAATATTTTGTCTCTTAGCACTCCGGGAACCTATCTCCATAAATCCAACTCAGCACGTCAGTGCTTACTCTATGTCACACTCAGTCCCTAGTTTGTAAAAATAAAAAGTTAGATGAAGATGCCCACACTTTTACACACTTAGCACTGTTCATTACCTGCATGCAAAATACCCGAAGCCTGATCCCAGGAAGTGAGCAGGCATCCAATCCGCAATCGTGCATGGCCTTCCTGTTTGCAGCCTGATATTGGCGGCTTTGTCCAACCCCTGTGGTCAGCCACCCCCCCCCGTACAGTCTTTTGTAGCGGTGTTGGCCACACAAAGCCGCCACAGACACTCGGCTGAAGCCCCCTTTCGTTATGTATTTTTTTAACCTCAAAGATGTCTTGCCGGAGCCAGTGCGGCCCCTACATGCCTATGGCACTCGCTGGCTCCTGTGAGTCTCCTGCAGGATTAAGGAAACTTCAATTTAAAAACAAAATTGGTCCAAGAGGTCAGGGTCCCTCTAGGAACTCCCTAAGGTCCAGGGGGGGGTCAGCGCATCACAGCACACACATACACACATACACATGTTATACCCTTATACATATTTTACCGTTATAAATATTTTAGCCATGTATATATATTTAACAGGTGTGACGGTCCCTCCTGGTAAGTATATTTAGAACCATGTTTCAATGGATTTTATTTTTTCATTTGCTAACTTAGGCATCATTTCATGACTCTTCACAAAACTTTCCTAAATAAATCATATTCGTCTTAGCTCTTTCCTTTAAGGTATGCATTGATCCATTAAAAAGAGACCAACAAAAAGAGGGGGCATCAAAATACACTTTTCCCAAGCAATTTTTCAATCGGCAAATTAGACACAGATTCTGCGAAAATTGCTGTGCTGAATTACACCAAATTTGGCAGAAAGCTACATTCTGGTCCAAAAAGTGTGTTTTGTGTGATCTGGTTTAATTCCTTTCAATAATTTTGGAGAAACTAAGGTACAACACGTACATATATATCATGCCATACAGATCTGATTGGCTGCTACAACATCAAGAAAGATGTGGTGGCTGCTAGTTTAGGACACAAGAGCTCTATCTCCAGTCCTGAATAAAGTTTAACAAAACATATAGGGGGAGGGTAGGGATTCCATGTTCCCCTAGGCCTGATCATAGATATTTAAAAAACATATTTTACTGTGATTTTGCATACGATCCACAGAAAAATTGGAAAGGAATGTGCCTTTTTAAAGGAAAACCCTCCTGAGGTAGGCCAGAGCCAGGAGAGGTGGCACAACATATTTTTCATGGGGAGCAAGCATGTAGATTAGTAAAATACTATCCAAATCAACCTAGAATGCATAACTGCACAACTGACACATGCTTTTTGCTCCCATTGGACCTCATCAGGGAAGTGTAGCTTTGTCTTGACACACAGGAGCACCCAATATAGGTTAAACCCAAGCACTAACAAGCTTTGAATGCTGCATAAGTTATGCTAAAGGACTCAAGGAATTGTGGGTAGTTCCCAAGTTCAGATGGAGACCTGCTCTGGATGGAGCACATCCACAACACATGCAACATTCGGAATCTGACCACCTCAAATGTCTGTTTTTCTAGCAGAAGTTTAAAATCTAAAAAGTGCAAAAATAATAAAACATTTTTAAAAAGAAATACATTATACATATTAATAATTCCCTATAAGTAAACATTAAAAACTTATATACAAATATTTATGAAACTTTAAATTTTGAAATTAATATAAACATGTGATTTAAATGTAATCAAAAACGAACAACAACAAAACAACACTACCAAAACTGTTATAATCTGATTTACTTATTTAACTCCAATTTCTGAAAATAAATTGAATGTGTTGCATTTTAGAGGGGCTAGATTTATTATTCACACTCAAATGTAAGTAAAAGCAAGGCATGGGTTGAACTTTGGAAGGGATAGAGTTATGGCTTCCTTTCCAAAGTAAGCAACAGTAGGGAAACTGTTTGATGTTGTAAGGGTGTTGTTTACAGTTCTCACTTCAATCTAAACAAAAGTTGGGAAATTGGTGGATTATGATTTACTACTGCCTCTCCAAAATATGTATTGTTAGGGCAAGTTTTAGATTTTTTAGGAGTTAGTTACTTTACCCACTCCAATGTAAGCAAAACCATGGAAAGTGTTGAACTTTGAAATGGTTAGATATACTCATTCCGATTCCCTATCGATTTTAAAGACATTTAAATACCAAACACAATAAAAATATTAGACCACATTGAATGTAAAAATATATATGCATTATAATTTAGAAAAAACGTAACAATACAAAAATAATTCAACACATATAAAACAAAATATATAAATGTGAACTAAATACACATTCCTCCCTGCTGCTAAAAAAGCCCATCAATATAAAACTGAAATAACTTGTAAATAAAACATTAATAGGACTAAAATAGTAATGAAATAAAACAAATACAATTAAAAAAATCATAAATATACAATTAATTTTAAAGTGTATAATTAACTACACTTATCAATGAATTAACAATTAATTAAAATGCAATAAATGCAGCAAATATTTAAAACAACCAATGATTAGTTGTACAATGTACATAATTAACTACCAAACAAATATTTAATTAAAATAGAACAATTAGTTAAAACAAATTGAATATTTCATTATTTAAATAACTTCCCACCCTATTCCCCGTCAAATCCAACAACGCACTACCAAATTATAAATTAGTAACTAAACTACCATATTTAATTAGCATAATAATCTTCAAAATAACAAACAATAATTGATAATTTAAAAACTTTCCCACCCTATTCCCCAACAAACCAAACAACTGCTACTAAATTGTACCGTATCCATTAAATGTACATTTAATTACGTATTAAAACTTACATTATATTTACAATTATTACAATTATAGTAATACCTAAACATAATATGATAAATACATAAATTGATTAATTAAAAACAATATTCAATAATCTATATTAAAGTAACAAATATTACAACAATAGTTAAAAAAAAATATATACATAAAATGTGACAAATGTACCTCATACATTCTATTTTTTAATATTTTTGGTTTGACAATATTTTTGATACAATATTTTGGTAATTTACTGGTCCAAGTGAGAAGGCACAGTTCACAGTGCACAGTGGATTCATACAGCCTTTACCAGTGCTCTAAAACAAATAAAATGTGCTAACCAGCAATCACTAACTTACCCCTTGATAAATACCTCTGTGTTATCAGTTTTTGGCATAAGAATATTAGGTTGTATCCAAGATGAGTCTGATGTAAGACAATTCTTGAAATTATTTTTCAACCGTGTCCAGGCTTGTACAGGTGGACGATGAGTTGTGTATCATCTGCGTAGATCACAAAGGAGAATCCAAGTGGCCTATTTATCCTAGCCACTTAAGCCAAGTAAATGTTGAACACTGTAGGGTTCAGTTAGGGTCCCTGAAATACTGGTTCCATTCACTAATATAGTAACTCGCCAAATATTATTCATGCTGGAAGTTTAAGCAGCCAGAGCATCAACTCCCCGAATATGTGCACCTCTGCCTTTGGCACGGAGACTACCAATATGGGCTACACATGGTGGCTGGCAGACCTTTAATTTTAGTGTATTTCGGCAGGAGTACAGACTCATTCAAATTAGTATGATCTTCATGTGATATGCATGTTCCCAAAATGACTCTTCTGGTGGTGTGTTAATAAGACTTGGAGTGGGGTTCAGACTATCTAAAATGGCAGTAGGTATTCAGGTGATTAATCCACCAGAAGCAGGTGAGACAGTCTCCATACATCATAAGACATCGGCAAGAAAAGGCATAGCAACCTGTCAAAATACTGTGAAATTGTTTGTTTGAAAATATAGACAACCTATGTTTGGATATGTTTTTTTTATCATAGTAATGGCATATAATTACAATACTCAAATAATACCATGGACAAGTCCATCACTTCATTTCTACAGATTCACATATTTAATTTGAAGTGTATTTGATATCACAATATGAAAATGATTGTGATAATCTCAGAAAAATGCTGGCCTTGACTGGCTTCCATTTCCCTTGACCAGTGAGGATGCGTTGGGCATGGACCTGGAGGGAGGGCACTGATGGGAGGAGGGGGGAATGGTGCTTTGTTAGCAATAACTCCTGATTTAAAAGTGTCTGCTTCAGAGTTCCTTGTGCATCCAGCTCCCAGGCAGCAATGAAAAAGTCTAGATAACTCTTGTAATTAAAGTTCTTGCTAGAGAGAGATATCAGAATTTTTTCTAGTTACAATTTTGTCTTGCCATAAGGTAGCACAGAGTGTTAATATGCCTGATGCACAGTGGATTCATACAGCCTTTACCAGTGCTCTAAAACAAATAAAATGTGCTGCAAAAGGGGTCTCTGGTTGGCAGTCAGTTTGCGCTCTGCCCAAGCAGGCACCCTAACTCTAGTCAGGGTAAAGGAGAAACACAGCTGGGTAACCCCTGCTCACCCCCTTGGTAGCTTTGCACGAGTAGAAAGGCTTAACCCCAGAAGCAATGTGTAAAATATTTGTACCAATATACACAGTAATACAGTGAAAACACTACAAAATGGATACCACATCAGTTTAGAAGAATTGGTAATATTTATCTAAATCAAACAAGACCAAAATGACAAAAATCCAACATACACAAGTCAAAATATGAATGTTCAAAAGAATAAGAGTCTTAATCCATAGAAAACAGTGAGAATGCTGTTGTTACAGAAAGTACCTGGTTTGTATAAAAAATAAAGCCGCACGGGCGAGTGTGCATTGGACAAGTCAGCGATGCGTCGATTCCTTACTCACAAGTGGGGCAGTGCATTATTTCTTCTCCAGTGTGGTCTTCAATCGCAAGAGAGTGATGCATCGATTTCCAGACGGGCAGTTTTTGCATCGATGTTTCACGTCCTAGATGTTGCATTCAAACTCCGGTCGCACGGTGGAAGGAAACCACACTGCATGCGGTTTGCGTCGTTATCAGCATCCTCAAGCGGGTATTGCATGTCATTTCTCCATCCACGATGCGTCAATATTCCAGCGGCGATGCAAGTGGAGCATTGATTTCAGATGAAAGTCCTGTGGCATGCCATTTATATGCTGTGTTGCGGATAGTGCACCTAAAGTTTTGCTGCACAGCGGACTTTGTGTGGGTTTCAGTCCTTTTCCACCAGCTTCACCTTTCAAGGGCCCAAGGACTGTTTATGGCAGAGGTTCCCAATCTGTGCGCCGTGGCACCCTGGTGCGCCTCCAAAACTACCCAGGGGCGCCACGACGTAAAGCCTCAATGTTCCCAGTGCAATTTCTTTTGTTTTTCAAGCTGGCTTTCAAACATGTTTTGCTAAGATGAAATTCCCTCTAGTACCACTAGATGGCAGTGCGACATGCAAAACAGCACAGGAATTGTTCCTAACTGTCAGAACAGTTAACACAAACTATGACCATTGCAGAACTAAAAACAGAGGCACGTGTTGGACTTAGGTATGTATGGTGTCACTTTTAAGGAAATTGTGGTATTGCTTTAATAATATATTTTATTTAATCCTGAAGGGCACTGTTTTTAGACTTGTTAATGTTAGTTGGGGGGAAGACTTTTTAACATCTCTTGTAGTGTATGAATAAGTTCTTAACTATGATAGTATGGAACATGTTTAATGCATAAATGTGTTTTTACTTTTGATATGGTGTTATGTGGACCTCAATCGGAGTTTTGTACCATAATAAGAACTGAATTGACACGAACTGTGACACACGACTAAAGTGAGAAGGAATCAGAGACTGAAGACAAATACTGAGGTCTGAGACAGGAGAGTGCAATGACTCCATCAGACGCTAGAAGAGACTGAAGCAGAGTTAAGATAATGGTGGCTGCTGGAACATTTAGTAAAGTACTTTAGTAAAGTACTTGAAAGTGAAATATAGTAGAGCTGATTAGAGGAGCTACATTCTTATATATCCAAAGTGGCTCCTTGACAACTAGAATGACTTGAAGAAGAGCTCCCTGTGCTGGAGGCAATTTTTAAGGAACAAAACATAGTTTTAAAGAAAATCATTATGTGGACCACAGTGCTGAAGAGCATTGTTTCTGTCTTAACCAATGAACGTTTTTTTTTTTATTAACCCCTTCACTGCCAGGCCTTTTCCCCCTCCTGTGCCAGGCCTTTTTTTGCCTATTTGGGGCAGTTTGCGCTTAGGCCCTCATAACTTTTTGTCCACATAAGCTAACCAAGCCAAATTTGCATACTTTTTTTCCAACATCCTAGGGATTCTAGAGGTACCCAGACTTTGTGGGTTCCCCTGAAGGAGGCCAAGAAATTAGCCAAAATACAGTGAAAATTTTGTTTTTTTCAAACAATTTGGAAAAAGTGGCTGCAGAAGAAGGCTTGTCGTTTTTCCCCTTAAAATGGCATCAACAAAGGGTTTGCGGTGCTAAACTCAGCAGCTTCCCAGCTTTCAGGAACAGGCAGACTTGAATCAGAAAACCCAATTTTTCAACACAATTTTGGCATTTTACTGGGACATACCCAATTTTTGCAATTTTTTGTGCTTTCAGCCTCCTTCCAGTCAGTGACAGAAATGGGCATGAAACCAATGCTGGATCCCAGAAACCTAAACATTTCTGAAAAGTAGACAAAATTCTGAATTCAGCAAGGGGGCATTTGTGTAGATCCTACAAGTGTTTCCTACAGAAAATAACAACTGAAAATGAAAAATATTGAAAATGAGGTGAAAAAAACATAAATTTTTCTCTACGGTTTACTCTGTAACTTTTCCCTGCAATGTCAGATTATCGAAAGCAATATACCGTTACGTCTGCTGGACTCCTCTGGTTGCGGGGATATATAGGGCTCGTAGTTTCATCAAGAACCCGAGGAACCCAGAGCCAATAAATGAGCTGCACTTTGCAGTGCGTTTTCATTCTATACCGGGTATACAGCAATTCATTTGCTGAAATATAAAGAGTAAAAAATTGCTATCAAGAAAACCTTTGTATTTCCAAAAAGGGCAAAAGATAAGGTGTTGAGGAGCAGTGGTTATTTGCACATCTCTGAATTCCGGGGTGACCATACTAGCATGTGAATTACAGGGCATTTCTCAAATAGATGTCTTTTTTACACACTCTCCTATATTAGGAAGGAGAAAATGTAGAGAAAGACAAGGAGCAATAACATTTGTTTTGCTAATCTATGTTCCCCCAAGTCTCCCGATAAAAATGATACCACACTTGTGTGGGTAGGCCTAGAGCCCGCGACAGGAAACGCCCCAAAACGCAACGTGGACACATCCCATTTTTTTTAAAGAAAACAGAGGTGTTTTTTGCAAAGTGCCTACCTGTAGATTTTGGTCTCTAGCTCAGCCAGCACCTAGGGAAACCTACCAAACCTGTGCATTTCTGAAAACTAGAGACCTAGGGGAATCCAAGATGGGGTGACTTGTGGGGCTCGGACCAGGTTCTGTTACCCAGAATCCTTTGCAAACCTCAAAATTTGGCTAAAAAAACACATGTTCCTCACATTTCTGTGGCAGAAAGTTCTGGAATCTGAGAGAAGCCACAAATTTCCCTCCACCCAGCGTTCCCCCAAGTCTCCAGATAACAATGATACCTCACTTGTGTGGGTAGGCCTAGCGCCCGCGACAGGAAACGCCCCAAAGCGCAACGTGGACACATCCAAATTTTTGAAAGAAAACAGAGGTGTTTTTTGCGAAGTGCCTACCTGTAGATTTTGGCCTCTAGCTCAGCTGGCACCTGGGAAACCTACCAAACCTGTGCATTTCTGAAAACTAGAGACCTAGGGGAATCCAAGATGGGGTGACTTGCGGGGCTCGGACCAGGTTCTGTTACCCAGAATCCTTTGCAAACATCAACATTTGGCTAAAAAAACACATGTTCCTCACATTTCTGTGGCAGAAAGTTCTGGAATCTGAGAGGAGCCACAAATTTCCTTCCACCCAGCATTCCCCCAAGTCTCCCGATAAAAATGATACCTCACTTGTGTGGGTAGGCCTAGCGCCCGCGTCAGGAAACGCCCCAAAGCGCAACGTGGACACATCCAAATTTTTGAAAGAAAACAGAGGTGTTTTTTGCGAAGTGCCTACCTGTAGATTTTGGCCTCTAGCTCAGCCGGCACCTGGGGAAACCTACCAATCCTTTGCATTTCTGAAAACTAGAGACCTAGGGGAATCCAAGGAGGGGTGACTTGTGGGGCTCGGACCAGGTTCTGTTACCCAGAATCCTTTGCAAACCTCAAAATTTGGCTAAAAAAACACATGTTCCTCACATTTCTGTTGCAGAAAGTTCTGGAATCTGAGAGGAGCCACAAATGTCCTTCCACCCAGCGTTCCCCCAAGTCTCCCGATACAAATGATACCCCACTTGTGTGGGTAGGCCTAGCGCCCGCGACAGGAAACGCCCCAAAGCGCAACGTGGACACATCCAAATTTTTGAAAGAAAACAGAGGTGTTTTTTGCGAAGTGCCTACATGTAGATTTTGGCCTCTAGCTCAGCCGGGACCTAGGGAAACCTACCAAACCTGTGCATTTCTGAAAACTGGAGACCTAGGGGAATCAAAGATGGGGTGACTTGTGGGGCTCGGACCAGGTTCTGTAACCCAGAATCCTTTGCAAACCTCAGAATTTGGCTAAAAAAACACATGTTCCTCACATTTCTGTGGCAGAAAGTTCTGGAATCTGAGAGGAGCCACAAATTTACTTCCACCCAGCGTTCCCCCAAGTCTCCCGATAAAAATGATACCTCACTTGTGTGGGTAGGCCTAGCGCCCGGGACAGGAAACGCCCCAAAGCGCAACGTGGACATATCCAAATGTTTGAAAGAAAACAGAGGTGTTTTTTGCGAAGTGCCTACATGTAGATTTTGGCCTCTAGCTCAGCCGGGACCTAGGGAAACCTACCAAACCTGTGCATTTCTGAAAACTAGAGACCTAGGGGAATCCAAGATGGGGTGACTTGTGGGGCTCGGACAAGGTTCTGTAACCCAGAATCCTTTGCAAACCTCAGAATTTGGCTAAAAAAACCACATGTTCCTCACATTTCTGTGGCAGAAAGTTCTGGAATCTGAGAGGAGCCACAAATTTCCTTCCACCCAGCGTTCCCCCAAGTCTCCCGATAAAAATGATTGTGTGGGTAGGCCTAGCGCCCGGGACAGGAAACGCCCCAAAGCGCAATGTGGACACATCCAAATTTTTGAAAGAAAACAGAGGTGTTTTTTTCTAAGTGCCTACCTGTAGATTTTGTCCGGTAGCTTAGCCGGCACCTAGGGAAAACTTCCAAACCTGTGCATTTCTGAAAACTAGAGACCCAGGGGAATCGAAGGAGGGGTGACTTGCGGGGCTCGGACCAGGTTCTGTTACCCAGAATCCTTTGCAAACCTAAAAGTTTGGCAAAAAAAAACACATGTTCCTCACATTTCTGTGGCAGAAAGTTCTGGAATATGAGAGGAGCCACAAATGTCCTTCCACCCAGTGTTCCCCAAAGTCTCCCGATAAAAATAATACCTCACTTGTGTGGGTAGGCCTAGCGCCCACGACAGGAAACGCCCCAAAGCGCAACGTGGACACATCCACATTTTTTAAAGAAAACAGAGGTGTTTTTTGCGAAGTGCCTACCTGTAGATTTTGGCCTCTAGCTCAGCCGGCACCTAGGGAAACCTACCAAACCTGTGCATATCTGAAAACTAGAGACCTAGGGAAATCCAAGGAGGAGTGACTTGCGGGGCTCGGACCAGGTTCTGTTACCCAGAATCCTTTGCAAACTTCAAAATTTGGCTAAAAAAACACAAGTTCCTCACATTTCTGTGGCACACAGTTCTGGAATCTGAGAGGAGCCACAAATTTCCTTCCACCCAGCGTTCCCCCAAGTCTCCCGATAAAAATGATACCTCACTTGTGTGGGTAGGCCTAGCGCCCGCGACAGGAAACGCCCCAAAGCGCAACGTGGACACATCCAAATTTTTGAAAGAAAACAGAGGTGTTTTTTGCGAAGTGCCTACCTGTAGATTTTGGCCTCTAGCTCAGCCGGCACCTAGGGAAACCTACCAAACCTGTGCATTTCTGAAAACTAGAGACCTAGGGGAATCCAAGATGGGGTGACTTGTGGGGCTCGGACCAGGTTCTGTTACCCAGAATCCTTTGCAAACCTCAAAATTTGGCTAAAAAAACACATGTTCCTCACATTTCTGTGGCAGAAAGTTCTGGAATCTGAGAGGAGCCACAAATTTCCTTCCACCCAGCGTTCCCCCAAGTCTCCCGATAAAAATGATACCTCACTTGTGTGGGTAGGCCTAGCGCCCGCGACAGGAAACGCCCCAAAGCGCAACGTGGACACATCCAAATTTTTGAAAGAAAACAGAGGTGTTTTTTGCAAAGTGTCTACCTGTAGATTTTGTCCGGTAGCTTAGCCGGCACCTAGGGAAACCTACCAAACCTGTGCATATCTGAAAACTAGGACCCAGGGGAATCCAAGGAGGGGTGACTTGCGGGGCTCGGACCAGGTTCTGTTACCCAGAATCCTTTGCAAACCTAAAAATTTGGCTAAAAAAACACAAGTTCCTCACATTTCTGTGGCAGAAAGTTCTGGAATCTGAGAGGAGCCACAAATTTCCTTCCACCCAGCGTTCCCCCAAGTCTCCTGATAAAAATAATACCTCACTTGTGTGGGTAGGCCTAGCGCCCGCGACAGGAAACACCCCAAAGCGCAACGTGGACACATCCAAATTTTTGAAAGAAAACAGAGGTGTTTTTTGCGAAGTGCCTACCTGTAGATTTTGGCCTCTAGCTCAGCCGGCACCTAGGGAAACCTACCAAACCTGTGCATTTCTGAAAACTAGAGACCTAGGGGAATCCAAGGAGGGGTGACTTGCGGGGCTCGGACCAGGTTCTGTTACCCAGAATCCTTTGCAAACCTCAAAATTTGGCTAAAAAAACACAAGTTCCTCACATTTCTGTGGCAGAAAGTTCTGGAATCTGAGAGGAGCCACAAATTTCCTTCCACCCAGCGTTCCCCCAAGTCTCCCGATAAAAATGATACCTCACTTGTGTGGGTAGGCCTAGCGCCCGCGACAGGAAACGCCCCAAAGCGCAACGTGGACACAT
This sequence comes from Pleurodeles waltl, assembly GCF_031143425.1. Lineage (NCBI taxonomy): Eukaryota > Metazoa > Chordata > Amphibia > Caudata > Salamandridae > Pleurodeles > Pleurodeles waltl. The sequence goes on from NC_090439.1 coordinate 402,651,158, forward strand.
CCAAATTTTTGAAAGAAAACAGAGGTGTTTTTTGCGAAGTGCCAACCTGTAGATTTTGGCCTCTAGCTCAGCCGGCACCTAGGGAAACCTACCAAACCTGTGCATTTCTGAAAACTAGAGACCTAGGGGAATCCAAGATGGGGTGACTTGTGGGGCTCGGACCAGGTTCTGTTACCCAGAATCCTTTGCAAACCTCAAAATTTGGCTAATAAAACACATGTTCCTCACATTTCTGTGGCAGAAAGTTCTGGAATCTGAGAGGAGCCACAAATTTCCTTCCACCCAGCGTTCCCCCAAGTCTCCCAATAAAAATGATACCTCACTTGTGTGGGTAGGCCTAGCGCCCGCGACAGGAAACGCCCCAAAGCGCAACGTGGACACATCCACATTTTTGAAAGAAAACAGAGGTGTTTTTTGCAAAGTGCCTACCTGTAGATTTTGTCCGGTAGCTTAGCCGGCACCTATGGAAACCTACCAAACCTGTGCATTTCTGAAAACTAGAGACCCAGGGGAATCCAAGGAGGGGTGACTTGCGGGGCTCAGACCAGGTTCTGTTACCCAGAATCCTTTGCAAACCTAAAAATTTGGCTAAAAAATCACATGTTCCTCACATTTCTGTGGCAGAAAGTTCTGGAATATGAGAGGAGCCACAAATGTCCTTCCACCCAGCGTTCCCCCAAGTCTCCCGATAAAAATTATACCTCACTTGTGTGGGTAGGCTTAGCGCCCGTGACAGGAAACGCCCCAAAGCGCAACGTGGACACATCCAAATTTTTTAAAGAAAACAGGTGTTTTTTGCAAAGTGCCTACCTGTAGATTTTGTCCTCTAGCTCAGCCGGCACCTAGGGAAACCTACCAAACCTGTGCATTTCTGAAAACTAGAGACCTAGGGGAATCCAAGATGGGGTGACTTGTGAGGCTCGGGCCAGGTTCTGTTACCCAGAATCCTTTGCAAACCTCAAAATTTGGCTAAAAAAACACATGTTCCTCACATTTCTGTGGCAGAAAGTTCTGGAATCTGAGAGGGGCCACAAATTTCCTTCCACCCAGCGTTCCCCCAAGTCTCCCGATAAAAATGATACCTCACTTGTTTGGGTAGGCCTAGCGCTCGCAACAGGAAACGCCCCAAAGCGCAACGAGGACACATCCAAATTTTTGAAAGAAAACAGAGGTGTTTTTTGCAAAGTGCCTACCTGTATATTTTGTCCGGTAGCTTAGCCGGCACCTAGGGAAACCTACCAAACCTGTGAATTTCTGAAAACTAGAGACCCAGGGGACTCCAAGGAGGGTTGACTTGCGGGGCTCGGACCAGGTTCTGTTACCCAGAATCCTTTGCAAACCTAAAAATGTGGCTAAAAAAACACATGTTCCTCACATTTCTGTGGCAGAAAGTTCTGGAATATGAGAGGAGCCACAAATGTCCTTCCACCCAGCGTTCCCCCAAGTCTCCCGATAAAAATTATACCTCACTTGTGTGGGTAGGCCTAGCGCCCGCGACAGGAAACGCCCCAAAGCGCAACGTGGAGACATCCACATTTTTTAAAGAAAACAGGTGTTTTTTGCGAAGTGCCTACCTGTAGATTTTGGCCTCTAGCTCAGCCGGCACCCAGGGAAATCTACCAAACCTGTGCAATTCTGAAAACTAGAGACCTCGGGGAATCCAAGGAGGGGTGACTTGCGGGGCTCGGACAGGGTTATGTTACCCAGAATCCTTTGCAATCCTCAAAATTTGGCTAAAAAAACACATGTTCCTCACATTTCTGTGGCAGAAAGTTCTGAAATCTGAGAGGAGCCACAAATTTCCTTCCACCCAGCGTTCCCCCAAGTCTCCCGATAAAAATAATACCTCACTTGTGTGGGTAGGCCTAGCGCCCGCGACAGGAAACGCCCCAAAGCGCAACGTGGACACATCCAAATTTTTTAAAGAAAACAGAGGTGTTTTTTGCGAAGTGCCAACCTGTAGATTTTGGCCTCTAGCTCAATCGGCACCTAGGGAAACCTACCAAACCTGTGCATTTCTGAAAACTAGAGACCTAGGGGAATCCAAGATGGGGTGACTTGTGGGGCTCGGACCAGGTTCTCTTACCCAGAATCCTTTGCAAACCTCAAAATTTGGCTAAAAAAACACATGTTCCTCACATTTCTGTGGCAGAAAGTTCTGGAATCTGAGAGGAGCCACAAATTTCCTTCCACCCAGCGTTCCCCCAAGTCTCCTGATAAAAATGATACCTCACTTGTGTGGGTAGGCCTAGCGCCCGCGACAGGAAACGCCCCAAAGCGCAACGTGGACACATCCAAATTTTTGAAAGAAAACAGAGGTGTTTTTTGCAAAGTGCCTACCTGTAGATTTTGTCCGGTAGCTTAGCCGGCACCTAGGGAAACCTACCAAACCTGTGCATTTCTGAAAACTAGAGACCCAGGGGAATCCAAGGAGGGGTGACTTGCGGGGCTCAGACCATGTTCTGTTACCCAGAATCCTTTGCAAACCTAAAAATGTTGCTAAAAAAACACATGTTCCTCACATTTCTGTGGCAGAAAGTTCTGGAATATGAGAGGAGCCACAAATGTCCTTCCACCCAGCGTTCCCCCAAGTCTCCCGATAAAAATTATACCTCACTTGTGTGGGTAGGCCTAGCGCCCGCGACAGGAAACGCCCCAAAGCGCAACGTGGACACATCCAAATTTTTTAAAGAAAACAGGTGTTTTTTGCAAAGTGCCTACCTGTAGATTTTGGCCTCTAGCTCAGCCGGCACCTAGGGAAACCTACCAAACCTGTGCATATCTGAAAACTAGAGACCTAGGGGAATCCAAGGAGGGGTGACTTGCAGGGCTCGGACCAGGTTATGTTACCCAGAATCCTTTGCAAACCTAAAAATGTTGCTAAAAAAACACATGTTCCTCACATTTCTGTGGCAGAAAGTTCTGGAATATGAGAGGAGCCACAAATGTCCTTCCACCCAGCGTTCCCCCAAGTCTCCCGATAAAAATTATACCTCACTTGTGTGGGTAGGCCTAGCGCCCGCGACAGGAAACGCCCCAAAGCGCAACGTGGACACATCCAAATTTTTTAAAGAAAACAGGTGTTTTTTGCAAAGTGCCTACCTGTAGATTTTGGCCTCTAGCTCAGCCGGCACCTAGGGAAACCTACCAAACCTGTGCATATCTGAAAACTAGAGACCTAGGGGAATCCAAGGAGGGGTGACTTGCAGGGCTCGGACCAGGTTCTGTTACCCAGAATCCTTTGCAAACCTCAAAATTTGGCTAAAAAAACACAAGTTCCTCACATTTCTGTGGCAGAAAGTTCTGGAATCTGAGAGGAGCCACAAATTTCCTTCCACCCAGCGTTCCCCCAAGTCTCCCGATAAAAATGATACCTCACTTGTGTGGGTAGGCCTAGTGCCCGCGACAGGAAACGCCCCAAAGCGCAACGTGGACACATCCAAATTTTTGAAAGAAAACAGAGGTGTTTTTGCAAAGTGCCTACCTGTAGATTTTGTTCGGTAGCTTAGCCGGCACCTAGGGAAACCTACCAAACCTGTGCATTTCTGAAAACTAGAGACCCAGGGGAATCCAAGGAGGGGTGACTTGCGGGGCTCAGACCAGGTTCTGTTACCCAGAATCCTTTGCAAACCTAAAAATTTGGCTAAAAAAACACATGTTCCTCACATTTTTGTGGCAGAAAGTTCTGGAATATGAGAGGAGCCACAAATGTCCTTCCACCCAGCGTTCCCCCAAGTCTTCCGATAAAAATTATACCTCACTTGTGTGGGTAGGCCTAGCGCCCGCGACAGGAAACGCCCCAAAGCGCAACGTGGACACATCCAAATTTTTTAAAGAAAACAGGTGTTTTTTGTGAAGTGCCTACCTGTAGATTTTGGCCTCTAGCTCAGCCGGCACCTAGGGAAACCTACCAAACCTGTGCATATCTGAAAACTAGAGAACTAGGGGAATCCAAGGAGGGGTGACTTGCAGGGCTCGGACCAGGTTCTGTTACCCAGAATCCTTTGCAAAACTCAAAATTTGGCTAAAAAAACACAAGTTCCTCACATTTCTGTGGCAGAAAGTTCTGGAATCTGAGAGGAGCCACAAATTTCCTTCCACCCAGCGTTCCCCCAAGTCTCCTGATAAAAATGATACCTCACTTGTGTGGGTAGGCCTAGCGCCCTCGACAGGAAACGCCCCAAAGCGCAACGTGGACACATCCACATTTTTTAAAGAAAACAGGTGTTTTTTGCGAAGTGCCTACCTGTAGATTTTGTCCTCTAGCTCAGCCGGCACCTAGGAAAACCTACCAAACCTGTGCATTTCTGAAAACTAGAGACCTAGGGGAATCCAAGATGGGGTGACTTGTGGGGCTCGGGCCAGGTTCTGTTACCCAGAATCCTTTGCAAACCTCAAAATTTGGCTAAAAAAACACATGTTCCTCACATTTCTGTGGCAGAAAGTTCTGGAATCTGAGAGGGGCCACAAATTTCCTTCCACCCAGCGTTCCCCCAAGTCTCCCGATAAAAATGATACCTCACTTGTTTGGGTAGGCCTAGCGCCCGCGACAGGAAACGCCCCAAAGCGCAACGTGGACACATCCAAATTTTTGAAAGAAAACAGAGGTGTTTTTTGCAAAGTGCCTACCTGTAGATTTTGTCCGGTAGCTTAGCCGGCACCTAGGGAATCCTACCAAACCTGTGCATTTCTGAAAACTAGAGACCCAGGGGAATCCAAGGAGGGTTGACTTGCGGGGCTCGGACCAGGTTCTGTTTCCCAGAATCCTTTGCAAACCTAAAAATGTGGCTAAAAAAACACATGTTCCTCACATTTCTGTGGCAGAAAGTTCTGGAATATGAGAGGAGCCATAAATGTCCTTCCACCCAGCGTTCCCCCAAGTCTCCCGATAAAAATTATACCTCACTTGTGTGGGTAGGCCTAGCGCCCGCGACAGGAAACGCCCCAAAGCGGAACGTGGATACATCCACATTTTTTAAAGAAAACAGGTGTTTTTTGCGAAGTGCCTACCTGTAGATTTTGGCCTCTAGCTCAGCCGGCACCCAGGGAAACCTACCAAACCTGTGCAATTCTGAAAACTAGAGACCTCGGGGAATCCAAGCAGGGGTGACTTGCGGGGCTCGGACAGGGTTATGTTACCCAGAATCCTTTGCAATCCTCAAAATTTGGCTAAAAAAACACATGTTCCTCACATTTCTGTGGCAGAAAGTTCTGGAATCTGAGAGGAGCCACAAATTTCCTTCCACCCAGCGTTCCCCCAAGTCTCCTGATAAAAATGATACCTCACTTGTGTGGGTAGGCCTAGCGCCCGCGACAGGAAACGCCCCAAAGCGCAACGTGGACACATCCAAATTTTTGAAAGAAAACAGAGGTGTTTTTTGCAAAGTGCCTACCTGTAGATTTTGTCTGGTAGCTTAGCCGGCACCTAGGGAAACCTACCAAACCTGTGCATTTCTGAAAACTAGAGACCCAGGGGAATCCAAGGAGGGGTGACTTGCGGGGCTCAGACCATGTTCTGTTACCCAGAATCCTTTGCAAACCTAAAAATGTTGCTAAAAAAACACATGTTCCTCACATTTCTGTGGCAGAAAGTTCTGGAATATGAGAGGAGCCACAAATGTCCTTCCACCCAGCGTTCCCCCAAGTCTCCCGATAAAAATTATACCTCACTTGTGTGGGTAGGCCTAGCGCCCGTGACAGGAAACGCCCCAAAGCGCAACGTGGACACATCCAAATTTTTTAAAGAAAACAGGTGTTTTTTGCAAAGTGCCTACCTGTAGATTTTGGCCTCTAGCTCAGCCGGCACCTAGGGAAACCTACCAAACCTGTGCATATCTGAAAACTAGAGACCTAGGGGAATCCAAGGAGGGGTGACTTGCAGGGTTCGGACCAGGTTCTGTTTCCCAGAATCCTTTGCAAACCTAAAAATGTGGCTAAAAAAAACACATGTTGCTCACATTTCTGTGGCAGAAAGTTCTGGAATATGAGAGGAGCCACAAATGTCCTTCCACCCAGCGTTCCCCCAAGTCTCCCGATAAAAATTATACCTCACTTGTGTGGGTAGGCCTAGCGCCCGCGACAGGAAACGCCCCAAAGCGCAACGTGGAGACATCCACATTTTTTAAAGAAAACAGGTGTTTTTTGCGAAGTGCCTACCTGTAGATTTTGGCCTCTAGCTCAGCCGGCACCCAGGGAAATCTACCAAACCTGTGCAATTCTGAAAACTAGAGACCTCGGGGAATCCAAGGAGGGGTGACTTGCGGGGCTCGGACAGGGTTATGTTACCCAGAATCCTTTGCAATCCTCAAAATTTGGCTAAAAAAACACATGTTCCTCACATTTCTGTGGCAGAAAGTTCTGAAATCTGAGAGGAGCCACAAATTTCCTTCCACCCAGCGTTCCCCCAAGTCTCCCGATAAAAATAATACCTCACTTGTGTGGGTAGGCCTAGCGCCCGCGACAGGAAACGCCCCAAAGCGCAACGTGGACACATCCAAATTTTTTAAAGAAAACAGAGGTGTTTTTTGCGAAGTGCCAACCTATAGATTTTGGCCTCTAGCTCAATCGGCACCTAGGGAAACCTACCAAACCTGTGCATTTCTGGAAACTAGAGACCTAGGGGAATCCAAGATGGGGTGACTTGTGGGGCTCGGACCAGGTTCTCTTACCCAGAATCCTTTGCAAACCTCAAAATTTGGCTAAAAAAACACATGTTCCTCACATTTCTGTGGCAGAAAGTTCTGGAATCTGAGAGGAGCCACAAATTTCCTTCCACCCAGCGTTCCCCCAAGTCTCCTGATAAAAATGATACCTCACTTGTGTGGGTAGGCCTAGCGCCCGCGACAGGAAACGCCCCAAAGCGCAACGTGGACACATCCAAATTTTTGAAAGAAAACAGAGGTGTTTTTTGCAAAGTGCCTACCTGTAGATTTTGTCCGGTAGCTTAGCCGGCACCTAGGGAAACCTACCAAACCTGTGCATTTCTGAAAACTAGAGACCCAGGGGAATCCAAGGAGGGGTGACTTGCGGGGCTCAGACCATGTTCTGTTACCCAGAATCCTTTGCAAACCTAAAAATGTTGCTAAAAAAACACATGTTCCTCACATTTCTGTGGCAGAAAGTTCTGGAATATGAGAGGAGCCACAAATGTCCTTCCACCCAGCGTTCCCCCAAGTCTCCCGATAAAAATTATACCTCACTTGTGTGGGTAGGCCTAGCGCCCGCGACAGGAAACGCCCCAAAGCGCAACGTGGACACATCCAAATTTTTTAAAGAAAACAGGTGTTTTTTGCAAAGTGCCTACCTGTAGATTTTGGCCTCTAGCTCAGCCGGCACCTAGGGAAACCTACCAAACCTGTGCATATCTGAAAACTAGAGACCTAGGGGAATCCAAGGAGGGGTGACTTGCAGGGCTCGGACCAGGTTCTGTTACCCAGAATCCTTTGCAAACCTCAAAATTTGGCTAAAAAAACACAAGTTCCTCACATTTCTGTGGCAGAAAGTTCTGGAATCTGAGAGGAGCCACAAATTTCCTTCCACCCAGCGTTCCCCCAAGTCTCCCGATAAAAATGATACCTCACTTGTGTGGGTAGGCCTAGTGCCCGCGACAGGAAACGCCCCAAAGCGCAACGTGGACACATCCAAATTTTTGAAAGAAAACAGAGGTGTTTTTGCAAAGTGCCTACCTGTAGATTTTGTTCGGTAGCTTAGCCGGCACCTAGGGAAACCTACCAAACCTGTGCATTTCTGAAAACTAGAGACCCAGGGGAATCCAAGGAGGGGTGACTTGCGGGGCTCAGACCAGGTTCTGTTACCCAGAATCCTTTGCAAACCTAAAAATTTGGCTAAAAAAACACATGTTCCTCACATTTTTGTGGCAGAAAGTTCTGGAATATGAGAGGAGCCACAAATGTCCTTCCACCCAGCGTTCCCCCAAGTCTTCCGATAAAAATTATACCTCACTTGTGTGGGTAGGCCTAGCGCCCGCGACAGGAAACGCCCCAAAGCGCAACGTGGACACATCCAAATTTTTTAAAGAAAACAGGTGTTTTTTGTGAAGTGCCTACCTGTAGATTTTGGCCTCTAGCTCAGCCGGCACCTAGGGAAACCTACCAAACCTGTGCATATCTGAAAACTAGAGAACTAGGGGAATCCAAGGAGGGGTGACTTGCAGGGCTCGGACCAGGTTCTGTTACCCAGAATCCTTTGCAAAACTCAAAATTTGGCTAAAAAAACACAAGTTCCTCACATTTCTGTGGCAGAAAGTTCTGGAATCTGAGAGGAGCCACAAATTTCCTTCCACCCAGCGTTCCCCCAAGTCTCCTGATAAAAATGATACCTCACTTGTGTGGGTAGGCCTAGCGCCCTCGACAGGAAACGCCCCAAAGCGCAACGTGGACACATCCACATTTTTTAAAGAAAACAGGTGTTTTTTGCGAAGTGCCTACCTGTAGATTTTGTCCTCTAGCTCAGCCGGCACCTAGGAAAACCTACCAAACCTGTGCATTTCTGAAAACTAGAGACCTAGGGGAATCCAAGATGGGGTGACTTGTGGGGCTCGGGCCAGGTTCTGTTACCCAGAATCCTTTGCAAACCTCAAAATTTGGCTAAAAAAACACATGTTCCTCACATTTCTGTGGCAGAAAGTTCTGGAATCTGAGAGGGGCCACAAATTTCCTTCCACCCAGCGTTCCCCCAAGTCTCCCGATAAAAATGATACCTCACTTGTTTGGGTAGGCCTAGCGCCCGCGACAGGAAACGCCCCAAAGCGCAACGTGGACACATCCAAATTTTTGAAAGAAAACAGAGGTGTTTTTTGCAAAGTGCCTACCTGTAGATTTTGTCCGGTAGCTTAGCCGGCACCTAGGGAATCCTACCAAACCTGTGCATTTCTGAAAACTAGAGACCCAGGGGAATCCAAGGAGGGTTGACTTGCGGGGCTCGGACCAGGTTCTGTTTCCCAGAATCCTTTGCAAACCTAAAAATGTGGCTAAAAAAACACATGTTCCTCACATTTCTGTGGCAGAAAGTTCTGGAATATGAGAGGAGCCATAAATGTCCTTCCACCCAGCGTTCCCCCAAGTCTCCCGATAAAAATTATACCTCACTTGTGTGGGTAGGCCTAGCGCCCGCGACAGGAAACGCCCCAAAGCGGAACGTGGATACATCCACATTTTTTAAAGAAAACAGGTGTTTTTTGCGAAGTGCCTACCTGTAGATTTTGGCCTCTAGCTCAGCCGGCACCCAGGGAAACCTACCAAACCTGTGCAATTCTGAAAACTAGAGACCTCGGGGAATCCAAGCAGGGGTGACTTGCGGGGCTCGGACAGGGTTATGTTACCCAGAATCCTTTGCAATTCTCAAAATTTGGCTAAAAAAACACATGTTCCTCACATTTCTGTGGCAGAAAGTTCTGGAATCTGAGAGGAGCCACAAATTTCCTTCCACCCAGCGTTCCCCCAAGTCTCCTGATAAAAATGATACCTCACTTGTGTGGGTAGGCCTAGCGCCCGCGACAGGAAACGCCCCAAAGCGCAACGTGGACACATCCAAATTTTTGAAAGAAAACAGAGGTGTTTTTTGCAAAGTGCCTACCTGTAGATTTTGTCTGGTAGCTTAGCCGGCACCTAGGGAAACCTACCAAACCTGTGCATTTCTGAAAACTAGAGACCCAGGGGAATCCAAGGAGGGGTGACTTGCGGGGCTCAGACCATGTTCTGTTACCCAGAATCCTTTGCAAACCTAAAAATGTTGCTAAAAAAACACATGTTCCTCACATTTCTGTGGCAGAAAGTTCTGGAATATGAGAGGAGCCACAAATGTCCTTCCACCCAGCGTTCCCCCAAGTCTCCCGATAAAAATTATACCTCACTTGTGTGGGTAGGCCTAGCGCCCGTGACAGGAAACGCCCCAAAGCGCAACGTGGACACATCCAAATTTTTTAAAGAAAACAGGTGTTTTTTGCAAAGTGCCTACCTGTAGATTTTGGCCTCTAGCTCAGCCGGCACCTAGGGAAACCTACCAAACCTGTGCATATCTGAAAACTAGAGACCTAGGGGAATCCAAGGAGGGGTGACTTGCAGGGTTCGGACCAGGTTCTGTTACCCAGAATCCTTTGCAAACCTCAAAATTTGGCTAAAAATACACAAGTTCCTCACATTTCTGTGGCAGAAAGTTCTGGAATCTGAGAGGAGCCACAAATTTCCTTCCACCCAGCGTTCCCCCAAGTCTCCCGATAAAAATGATACCTCACTTGTGTGGGTAGGCCTAGCGCCCGCGACAGGAAACGCCCCAAAGCGCAACGTGGACACATCCACATTTTTTAAAGAAAACAGGTGTTTTTTGCGAAGTGCCTACAAGTAGATTTTGTCCTCTAGCTCAGCCGGCACCTAGGGAAACCTACCAAACCTGTGCATTTCTGAAAACTAGAGACCTAGGGGAATCCAAGATGGGGTGACTTGTGGGGCTCGGGCCAGGTTCTGTTACCCAGAATCCTTTGCAAACCTCAAAATTTGGCTAAAAAAACACATGTTCCTCACATTTCTGTGGCAGAAAGTTCTGGAATCTGAGAGGGGCCACAAATTTCCTTCCACCCAGCGTTCCCCCAAGTCTCCCGATAAAAATGATACCTCACTTGTTTGGGTAGGCCTAGCGCCCGCGACAGGAAACGCCCCAAAGCGCAACGTGGACACATCCAAATTTTTGAAAGAAAACAGAGGTGTTTTTTGCAAAGTGCCTACCTGTAGATTTTGTCCGGTAGCTTAGCCGGCACCTAGGGAATCCTACCAAACCTGTGCATTTCTGAAAACTAGAGACCCAGGGGAATCCAAGGAGGGTTGACTTGCGGGGCTCGGACCAGGTTCTGTTTCCCAGAATCCTTTGCAAACCTAAAAATGTGGCTAAAAAAACACATGTTCCTCACATTTCTGTGGCAGAAAGTTCTGGAATATGAGAGGAGCCACAAATGTCCTTCCACCCAGCGTTCCCCCAAGTCTCCCGATAAAAATTATACCTCACTTGTGTGGGTAGGCCTAGCGCCCGCGACAGGAAACGCCCCAAAGCGGAACGTGGATACATCCACATTTTTTAAAGAAAACAGGTGTTTTTTGCGAAGTGCCTACCTGTAGATTTTGGCCTCTAGCTCAGCCGGCACCCAGGGAAACCTACCAAACCTGTGCAATTCTGAAAACTAGAGACCTCGGGGAATCCAAGGAGGGGTGACTTGCGGGGCTCGGACAGGGTTATGTTACCCAGAATCCTTTGCAATCCTCAAAATTTGGCTAAAAAAACACATGTTCCTCACATTTCTGTGGCAGAAAGTTCTGGAATCTGAGAGGAGCCACAAATTTCCTTCCACCCAGCGTTCCCCCAAGTCTCCTGATAAAAATGATACCTCACTTGTGTGGGTAGGCCTAGCGCCCGCGACAGGAAACGCCCCAAAGCGCAACGTGGACACATCCAAATTTTTGAAAGAAAACAGAGGTGTTTTTTGCAAAGTGCCTACCTGTAGATTTTGTCCGGTAGCTTAGCCGGCACCTAGGGAAACCTACCAAACCTGTGCATTTCTGAAAACTAGAGACCCAGGGGAATCCAAGGAGGGGTGACTTGCGGGGCTCAGACCATGTTCTGTTACCCAGAATCCTTTGCAAACCTAAAAATGTTGCTAAAAAAACACATGTTCCTCACATTTCTGTGGCAGAAAGTTCTGGAATATGAGAGGAGCCACAAATGTCCTTCCACCCAGCGTTCCCCCAAGTCTCCCGATAAAAATTATACCTCACTTGTGTGGGTAGGCCTAGCGCCCGCGACAGGAAACGCCCCAAAGCGCAACGTGGACACATCCAAATTTTTTAAAGAAAACAGGTGTTTTTTGTGAAGTGCCTACCTGTAGATTTTGGCCTCTAGCTCAGCCGGCACCTAGGGAAACCTACCAAACCTGTGCATATCTGAAAACTAGAGAACTAGGGGAATCCAAGGAGGGGTGACTTGCAGGGCTCGGACCAGGTTCTGTTACCCAGAATCCTTTGCAAAACTCAAAATTTGGCTAAAAAAACACAAGTTCCTCACATTTCTGTGGCAGAAAGTTCTGGAATCTGAGAGGAGCCACAAATTTCCTTCCACCCAGCGTTCCCCCAAGTCTCCCGATAAAAATGATACCTCACTTGTGTGGGTAGGCCTAGCGCCCTCGACAGGAAACGCCCCAAAGCGCAACGTGGACACATCCACATTTTTTAAAGAAAACAGGTGTTTTTTGCGAAGTGCCTACCTGTAGATTTTGTCCTCTAGCTCAGCCGGCACCTAGGGAAACCTACCAAACCTGTCATTTCTGAAAACTAGAGACCTAGGGGAATCCAAGATGGGGTGACTTGTGGGGCTCGGGCCAGGTTCTGTTACCCAGAATCCTTTGCAAACCTCAAAATTTGGCTAAAAAAACACATGTTCCTCACATTTCTGTGGCAGAAAGTTCTGGAATCTGAGAGGGGCCACAAATTTCCTTCCACCCAGCGTTCCCCCAAGTCTCCCGATAAAAATGATACCTCACTTGTTTGGGTAGGCCTAGCGCCCGCGACAGGAAACGCCCCAAAGCGCAACGTGGACACATCCAAATTTTTGAAAGAAAACAGAGGTGTTTTTTGCAAAGTGCCTACCTGTAGATTTTGTCCGGTAGCTTAGCCGGCACCTAGGGAATCCTACCAAACCTGTGCATTTCTGAAAACTAGAGACCCAGGGGAATCCAAGGAGGGTTGACTTGCGGGGCTCGGACCAGGTTCTGTTTCCCAGAATCCTTTGCAAACCTAAAAATGTGGCTAAAAAAACACATGTTCCTCTCATTTCTGTGGCAGAAAGTTCTGGAATATGAGAGGAGCCACAAATGTCCTTCCACCCAGCGTTCCCCCAAGTCTCCCGATAAAAATTATACCTCACTTGTGTGGGTAGGCCTAGCGCCCGCGACAGGAAACGCCCCAAAGCGGAACGTGGATACATCCACATTTTTTAAAGAAAACAGGTGTTTTTTGCGAAGTGCCTACCTGTAGATTTTGGCCTCTAGCTCAGCCGGCACCCAGGGAAACCTACCAAACCTGTGCAATTCTGAAAACTAGAGACCTCGGGGAATCCAAGGAGGGGTGACTTGCGGGGCTCGGACAGGGTTATGTTACCCAGAATCCTTTGCAATCCTCAAAATTTGGCTAAAAAAACACATGTTCCTCACATTTCTGTGGCAGAAAGTTCTGGAATCTGAGAGGAGCCACAAATTTCCTTCCACCCAGCGTTCCCCCAAGTCTCCCGATAAAAATGATACCTCACTTGTGTGGGTAGGCCTAGCGCCCGCGACAGGAAACGCCCCAAAGCGCAACGTGGACACATCCACATTTTTTAAAGAAAACAGGTGTTTTTTGCGAAGTGCCTACCTGTAGATTTTGTCCTCTAGCTCAGCCGGCACCTAGGGAAACCTACCAAACCTGTGCATTTCTGAAAACTAGAGACCTAGGGGAATCCAAGATGGGGTGACTTGTGGGGCTCGGGCCAGGTTCTGTTACCCAGAATCCTTTGCAAACCTCAAAATTTGGCTAAAAAAACACATGTTCCTCACATTTCTGTGGCAGAAAGTTCTGGAATCTGAGAGGGGCCACAAATTTCCTTCCACCCAGCGTTCCCCCAAGTCTCCCGATAAAAATGATACCTCACTTGTTTGGGTAGGCCTAGCGCCCGCGACAGGAAACGCCCCAAAGCGCAACGTGGACACATCCAAATTTTTGAAAGAAAACAGAGGTGTTTTTTGCAAAGTGCCTACCTGTAGATTTTGTCCGGTAGCTTAGCCGGCACCTAGGGAATCCTACCAAACCTGTGCATTTCTGAAAACTAGAGACCCAGGGGAATCCAAGGAGGGTTGACTTGCGGGGCTCGGACCAGGTTCTGTTTCCCAGAATCCTTTGCAAACCTAAAAATGTGGCTAAAAAAACACATGTTCCTCACATTTCTGTGGCAGAAAGTTCTGGAATATGAGAGGAGCCACAAATGTCCTTCCACCCAGCGTTCCCCCAAGTCTCCCGATAAAAATTATACCTCACTTGTGTGGGTAGGCCTAGCGCCCGCGACAGGAAACGCCCCAAAGCGGAACGTGGATACATCCACATTTTTTAAAGAAAACAGGTGTTTTTTGCGAAGTGCCTACCTGTAGATTTTGGCCTCTAGCTCAGCCGGCACCCAGGGAAACCTACCAAACCTGTGCAATTCTGAAAACTAGAGACCTCGGGGAATCCAAGGAGGGGTGACTTGCGGGGCTCGGACAGGGTTATGTTACCCAGAATCCTTTGCAATCCTGAAAATTTGGCTAAAAAAACACATGTTCCTCACATTTCTGTGGCAGAAAGTTCTGGAATCTGAGAGGAGCCACAAATTTCCTTCCACCCAGCGTTCCCCCAAGTTTCCTGATAAAAATGATACCTCACTTGTGTGGGTAGGCCTAGCGCCCGCGACAGGAAACGCCCCAAAGCGCAACGTGGACACATCCAAATTTTTGAAAGAAAACAGAGGTGTTTTTTGCAAAGTGCCTACCTGTAGATTTTGTCCGGTAGCTTAGCCGGCACCTAGGGAAACCTACCAAACCTGTGCATTTCTGAAAACTAGAGACCCAGGGGAATCCAAGGAGGGGTGACTTGCGGGGCTCAGACCATGTTCTGTTACCCAGAATCCTTTGCAAACCTAAAAATGTTGCTAAAAAAACACATGTTCCTCACATTTCTGTGGCAGAAAGTTCTGGAATATGAGAGGAGCCACAAATGTCCTTCCACCCAGCGTTCCCCCAAGTCTCCCGATAAAAATTATACCTCACTTGTGTGGGTAGGCCTAGCGCCCGCGACAGGAAACGCCCCAAAGCGCAACGTGGACACATCCAAATTTTTTAAAGAAAACAGGTGTTTTTTGCAAAGGGCCTACCTGTAGATTTTGGCCTCTAGCTCAGCCGGCACCTAGGGAAACCTACCAAACCTGTGCATATCTGAAAACTAGAGACCTAGGGGAATCCAAGGAGGGGTGACTTGCAGGGCTCGGACCAGGTTCTGTTACCCAGAATCCTTTGCAAACCTCAAAATTTGGCTAAAAAAACACAAGTTCCTCACATTTCTGTGGCAGAAAGTTCTGGAATCTGAGAGGAGCCACAAATTTCCTTCCACCCAGCGTTCCCCCAAGTCTCCCGATAAAAATGATACCTCACTTGTGTGGGTAGGCCTAGCGCCCGCGACAGGAAACGCCCCAAAGCGCAACGTGGACACATCCACATTTTTTAAAGAAAACAGGTGTTTTTTGCGAAGTGCCTACCTGTAGATTTTGGCCTCTAGCTCAGCCGGCACCTAGGGAAACCTACCAAACCTGTGCATTTCTGAAAACTAGAGACCTAGGGGAATCCAAGATGGGGTGACTTGTGGGGCTCGGGCCAGGTTCTGTTACCCAGAATCCTTTGCAAACCTCAAAATTTGGCTAAAAAAACACATGTTCCTCACATTTCTGTGGCAGAAAGTTCTGGAATCTGAGAGGGGCCACAAATTTCCTTCCACCCAGCGTCCCCCCAAGTCTCCCGATAAAAATGATACCTCACTTGTTTGGGTAGGCCTAGCGCCCGCGACAGGAAACGCCCCAAAGCGCAACGTGGACACATCCAAATTTTTGATAGAAAACAGAGGTGTTTTTTGCAAAGTGCCTACCTGTAGATTTTGTCCGGTAGCTTAGCCGGCACCTAGGGAATCCTACCAAACCTGTGCATTTCTGAAAACTAGAGACCCAGGGGAATCCAAGGAGGGTTGACTTGCGGGGCTCGGACCAGGTTCTGTTACCCAGAATCCTTTGCAAACCTCAAAATTTGGCTAAAAAAACACAAGTTCCTCACATTTCTGTGGCAGAAAGTTCTGGAATCTGAGAGGAGCCACAAATTTCCTTCCACCCAGCGTTCCCCCAAGTCTCCCGATAAAAATGATACCTCACTTGTGTGGGTAGGCCTAGCGCCCGCGACAGGAAACGCCCCAAAGCGCAACGTGGACACATCCAAATTTTTTAAAGAAAACAGGTGTTTTTTGTGAAGTGCCTACCTGTAGATTTTGGCCTCTAGCTCAGCCGGCACCTAGGGAAACCTACCAAACCTGTGCATATCTGAAAACTAGAGAACTAGGGGAATCCAAGGAGGGGTGACTTGTGGGGCTCGGGCCAGGTTCTGTTACCCAGAATCCTTTGCAAACCTCAAAATTTGGCTAAAAAAACACATGTTCCTCACATTTCTGTGGCAGAAAGTTCTGGAATCTGAGAGGGGCCACAAATTTCCTTCCACCCAGCGTCCCCCCAAGTCTCCCGATAAAAATGATACCTCACTTGTTTGGGTAGGCCTAGCGCCCTCGACAGGAAACGCCCCAAAGCGCAACGTGGACACATCCACATTTTTTAAAGAAAACAGGTGTTTTTTGCGAAGTGCCTACCTGTAGATTTTGGCCTCTAGCTCAGCCGGCACCTAGGGAATCCTACCAAACCTGTGCATTTCTGAAAACTAGAGACCCAGGGGAATCCAAGGAGGGTTGACTTGCGGGGCTCGGACCAGGTTCTGTTTCCCAGAATCCTTTGCAAACCTAAAAATGTGGCTAAAAAAAACACATGTTGCTCACATTTCTGTGGCAGAAAGTTCTGGAATATGAGAGGAGCCACAAATGTCCTTCCACCCAGCGTTCTCCCAAGTCTCCCGATAAAAATTATACCTCACTTGTGTGGGTAGGCCTAGCGCCCGCGACAGGAAACGCCCCAAAGCGCAACGTGGACACATCCAAATTTTTTAAAGAAAACAGGTGTTTTTTGTGAAGTGCCTACCTGTAGATTTTGGCCTCTAGCTCAGCCGGCACCTAGGGAAACCTACCAAACCTGTGCATATCTGAAAACTAGAGAACTAGGGGAATCCAAGGAGGGGTGACTTGCAGGGCTCGGACCAGGTTCTGTTACCCAGAATCCTTTGCAAAACTCAAAATTTGGCTAAAAAAACACAAGTTCCTCACATTTCTGTGGCAGAAAGTTCTGGAATCTGAGAGGAGCCACAAATTTCCTTCCACCCAGCGTTCCCCCAAGTCTCCCGATAAAAATGATACCTCACTTGTGTGGGTAGGCCTAGCGCCCTCGACAGGAAACGCCCCAAAGCGCAACGTGGACACATCCACATTTTTTAAAGAAAACAGGTGTTTTTTGCGAAGTGCCTACCTGTAGATTTTGTCCTCTAGCTCAGCCGGCACCTAGGAAAACCTACCAAACCTGTGCATTTCTGAAAACTAGAGACCTAGGGGAATCCAAGATGGGGTGACTTGTGGGGCTCGGGCCAGGTTCTGTTACCCAGAATCCTTTGCAAACCTCAAAATTTGGCTAAAAAAACACATGTTCCTCACATTTCTGTGGCAGAAAGTTCTGGAATCTGAGAGGGGCCACAAATTTCCTTCCACCCAGCGTTCCCCCAAGTCTCCCGATAAAAATGATACCTCACTTGTTTGGGTAGGCCTAGCGCCCGCGACAGGAAACGCCCCAAAGCGCAACGTGGACACATCCAAATTTTTGAAAGAAAACAGAGGTGTTTTTTGCAAAGTGCCTACCTGTAGATTTTGTCCGGTAGCTTAGCCGGCACCTAGGGAATCCTACCAAACCTGTGCATTTCTGAAAACTAGAGACCCAGGGGAATCCAAGGAGGGTTGACTTGCGGGGCTCGGACCAGGTTCTGTTTCCCAGAATCCTTTGCAAACCTAAAAATGTGGCTAAAAAAACACATGTTCCTCACATTTCTGTGGCAGAAAGTTCTGGAATATGAGAGGAGCCATAAATGTCCTTCCACCCAGCGTTCCCCCAAGTCTCCCGATAAAAATTATACCTCACTTGTGTGGGTAGGCCTAGCGCCCGCGACAGGAAACGCCCCAAAGCGGAACGTGGATACATCCACATTTTTTAAAGAAAACAGGTGTTTTTTGCGAAGTGCCTACCTGTAGATTTTGGCCTCTAGCTCAGCCGGCACCCAGGGAAACCTACCAAACCTGTGCAATTCTGAAAACTAGAGACCTCGGGGAATCCAAGCAGGGGTGACTTGCGGGGCTCGGACAGGGTTATGTTACCCAGAATCCTTTGCAATCCTCAAAATTTGGCTAAAAAAACACATGTTCCTCACATTTCTGTGGCAGAAAGTTCTGGAATCTGAGAGGAGCCACAAATTTCCTTCCACCCAGCGTTCCCCCAAGTCTCCTGATAAAAATGATACCTCACTTGTGTGGGTAGGCCTAGCGCCCGCGACAGGAAACGCCCCAAAGCGCAACGTGGACACATCCAAATTTTTGAAAGAAAACAGAGGTGTTTTTTGCAAAGTGCCTACCTGTAGATTTTGTCTGGTAGCTTAGCCGGCACCTAGGGAAACCTACCAAACCTGTGCATTTCTGAAAACTAGAGACCCAGGGGAATCCAAGGAGGGGTGACTTGCGGGGCTCAGACCATGTTCTGTTACCCAGAATCCTTTGCAAACCTAAAAATGTTGCTAAAAAAACACATGTTCCTCACATTTCTGTGGCAGAAAGTTCTGGAATATGAGAGGAGCCACAAATGTCCTTCCACCCAGCGTTCCCCCAAGTCTCCCGATAAAAATTATACCTCACTTGTGTGGGTAGGCCTAGCGCCCGCGACAGGAAACGCCCCAAAGCGCAACGTGGACACATCCAAATTTTTTAAAGAAAACAGGTGTTTTTTGCAAAGTGCCTACCTGTAGATTTTGGCCTCTAGCTCAGCCGGCACCTAGGGAAACCTACCAAACCTGTGCATATCTGAAAACTAGAGACCTAGGGGAATCCAAGGAGGGGTGACTTGCAGGGCTCGGACCAGGTTCTGTTACCCAGAATCCTTTGCAAACCTCAAAATTTGGCTAAAAATACACAAGTTCCTCACATTTCTGTGGCAGAAAGTTCTGGAATCTGAGAGGAGCCACAAATTTCCTTCCACCCAGCGTTCCCCCAAGTCTCCCGATAAAAATGATACCTCACTTGTGTGGGTAGGCCTAGCGCCCGCGACAGGAAACGCCCCAAAGCGCAACGTGGACACATCCACATTTTTTAAAGAAAACAGGTGTTTTTTGCGAAGTGCCTACCTGTAGATTTTGTCCTCTAGCTCAGCCGGCACCTAGGGAAACCTACCAAACCTGTGCATTTCTGAAAACTAGAGACCTAGGGGAATCCAAGATGGGGTGACTTGTGGGGCTCGGGCCAGGTTCTGTTACCCAGAATCCTTTGCAAACCTCAAAATTTGGCTAAAAAAACACATGTTCCTCACATTTCTGTGGCAGAAAGTTCTGGAATCTGAGAGGGGCCACAAATTTCCTTCCACCCAGCGTTCCCCCAAGTCTCCCGATAAAAATGATACCTCACTTGTTTGGGTAGGCCTAGCGCCCGCGACAGGAAACGCCCCAAAGCGCAACGTGGACACATCCAAATTTTTGAAAGAAAACAGAGGTGTTTTTTGCAAAGTGCCTACCTGTAGATTTTGTCCGGTAGCTTAGCCGGCACCTAGGGAATCCTACCAAACCTGTGCATTTCTGAAAACTAGAGACCCAGGGGAATCCAAGGAGGGTTGACTTGCGGGGCTCGGACCAGGTTCTGTTTCCCAGAATCCTTTGCAAACCTAAAAATGTGGCTAAAAAAACACATGTTCCTCACATTTCTGTGGCAGAAAGTTCTGGAATATGAGAGGAGCCACAAATGTCCTTCCACCCAGCGTTCCCCCAAGTCTCCCGATAAAAATTATACCTCACTTGTGTGGGTAGGCCTAGCGCCCGCGACAGGAAACGCCCCAAAGCGGAACGTGGATACATCCACATTTTTTAAAGAAAACAGGTGTTTTTTGCGAAGTGCCTACCTGTAGATTTTGGCCTCTAGCTCAGCCGGCACCCAGGGAAACCTACCAAACCTGTGCAATTCTGAAAACTAGAGACCTCGGGGAATCCAAGGAGGGGTGACTTGCGGGGCTCGGACAGGGTTATGTTACCCAGAATCCTTTGCAATCCTCAAAATTTGGCTAAAAAAACACATGTTCCTCACATTTCTGTGGCAGAAAGTTCTGGAATCTGAGAGGAGCCACAAATTTCCTTCCACCCAGCGTTCCCCCAAGTCTCCTGATAAAAATGATACCTCACTTGTGTGGGTAGGCCTAGCGCCCGCGACAGGAAACGCCCCAAAGCGCAACGTGGACACATCCAAATTTTTGAAAGAAAACAGAGGTGTTTTTTGCAAAGTGCCTACCTGTAGATTTTGTCCGGTAGCTTAGCCGGCACCTAGGGAAACCTACCAAACCTGTGCATTTCTGAAAACTAGAGACCCAGGGGAATCCAAGGAGGGGTGACTTGCGGGGCTCAGACCATGTTCTGTTACCCAGAATCCTTTGCAAACCTAAAAATGTTGCTAAAAAAACACATGTTCCTCACATTTCTGTGGCAGAAAGTTCTGGAATATGAGAGGAGCCACAAATGTCCTTCCACCCAGCGTTCCCCCAAGTCTCCCGATAAAAATTATACCTCACTTGTGTGGGTAGGCCTAGCGCCCGCGACAGGAAACGCCCCAAAGCGCAACGTGGACACATCCAAATTTTTTAAAGAAAACAGGTGTTTTTTGTGAAGTGCCTACCTGTAGATTTTGGCCTCTAGCTCAGCCGGCACCTAGGGAAACCTACCAAACCTGTGCATATCTGAAAACTAGAGAACTAGGGGAATCCAAGGAGGGGTGACTTGCAGGGCTCGGACCAGGTTCTGTTACCCAGAATCCTTTGCAAAACTCAAAATTTGGCTAAAAAAACACAAGTTCCTCACATTTCTGTGGCAGAAAGTTCTGGAATCTGAGAGGAGCCACAAATTTCCTTCCACCCAGCGTTCCCCCAAGTCTCCCGATAAAAATGATACCTCACTTGTGTGGGTAGGCCTAGCGCCCTCGACAGGAAACGCCCCAAAGCGCAACGTGGACACATCCACATTTTTTAAAGAAAACAGGTGTTTTTTGCGAAGTGCCTACCTGTAGATTTTGTCCTCTAGCTCAGCCGGCACCTAGGGAAACCTACCAAACCTGTCATTTCTGAAAACTAGAGACCTAGGGGAATCCAAGATGGGGTGACTTGTGGGGCTCTGGCCAGGTTCTGTTACCCAGAATCCTTTGCAAACCTCAAAATTTGGCTAAAAAAACACATGTTCCTCACATTTCTGTGGCAGAAAGTTCTGGAATCTGAGAGGGGCCACAAATTTCCTTCCACCCAGCGTTCCCCCAAGTCTCCCGATAAAAATGATACCTCACTTGTTTGGGTAGGCCTAGCGCCCGCGACAGGAAACGCCCCAAAGCGCAACGTGGACACATCCAAATTTTTGAAAGAAAACAGAGGTGTTTTTTGCAAAGTGCCTACCTGTAGATTTTGTCCGGTAGCTTAGCCGGCACCTAGGGAATCCTACCAAACCTGTGCATTTCTGAAAACTAGAGACCCAGGGGAATCCAAGGAGGGTTGACTTGCGGGGCTCGGACCAGGTTCTGTTTCCCAGAATCCTTTGCAAACCTAAAAATGTGGCTAAAAAAACACATGTTCCTCTCATTTCTGTGGCAGAAAGTTCTGGAATATGAGAGGAGCCACAAATGTCCTTCCACCCAGCGTTCCCCCAAGTCTCCCGATAAAAATTATACCTCACTTGTGTGGGTAGGCCTAGCGCCCGCGACAGGAAACGCCCCAAAGCGGAACGTGGATACATCCACATTTTTTAAAGAAAACAGGTGTTTTTTGCGAAGTGCCTACCTGTAGATTTTGGCCTCTAGCTCAGCCGGCACCCAGGGAAACCTACCAAACCTGTGCAATTCTGAAAACTAGAGACCTCGGGGAATCCAAGGAGGGGTGACTTGCGGGGCTCGGACAGGGTTATGTTACCCAGAATCCTTTGCAATCCTCAAAATTTGGCTAAAAAAACACATGTTCCTCACATTTCTGTGGCAGAAAGTTCTGGAATCTGAGAGGAGCCACAAATTTCCTTCCACCCAGCGTTCCCCCAAGTCTCCCGATAAAAATGATACCTCACTTGTGTGGGTAGGCCTAGCGCCCGCGACAGGAAACGCCCCAAAGCGCAACGTGGACACATCCACATTTTTTAAAGAAAACAGGTGTTTTTTGCGAAGTGCCTACCTGTAGATTTTGTCCTCTAGCTCAGCCGGCACCTAGGGAAACCTACCAAACCTGTGCATTTCTGAAAACTAGAGACCTAGGGGAATCCAAGATGGGGTGACTTGTGGGGCTCGGGCCAGGTTCTGTTACCCAGAATCCTTTGCAAACCTCAAAATTTGGCTAAAAAAACACATGTTCCTCACATTTCTGTGGCAGAAAGTTCTGGAATCTGAGAGGGGCCACAAATTTCCTTCCACCCAGCGTTCCCCCAAGTCTCCCGATAAAAATGATACCTCACTTGTTTGGGTAGGCCTAGCGCCCGCGACAGGAAACGCCCCAAAGCGCAACGTGGACACATCCAAATTTTTGAAAGAAAACAGAGGTGTTTTTTGCAAAGTGCCTACCTGTAGATTTTGTCCGGTAGCTTAGCCGGCACCTAGGGAATCCTACCAAACCTGTGCATTTCTGAAAACTAGAGACCCAGGGGAATCCAAGGAGGGTTGACTTGCGGGGCTCGGACCAGGTTCTGTTTCCCAGAATCCTTTGCAAACCTAAAAATGTGGCTAAAAAAACACATGTTCCTCACATTTCTGTGGCAGAAAGTTCTGGAATATGAGAGGAGCCACAAATGTCCTTCCACCCAGCGTTCCCCCAAGTCTCCCGATAAAAATTATACCTCACTTGTGTGGGTAGGCCTAGCGCCCGCGACAGGAAACGCCCCAAAGCGGAACGTGGATACATCCACATTTTTTAAAGAAAACAGGTGTTTTTTGCGAAGTGCCTACCTGTAGATTTTGGCCTCTAGCTCAGCCGGCACCCAGGGAAACCTTCCAAACCTGTGCAATTCTGAAAACTAGAGACCTCGGGGAATCCAAGGAGGGGTGACTTGCGGGGCTCGGACAGGGTTATGTTACCCAGAATCCTTTGCAATCCTGAAAATTTGGCTAAAAAAACACATGTTCCTCACATTTCTGTGGCAGAAAGTTCTGGAATCTGAGAGGAGCCACAAATTTCCTTCCACCCAGCGTTCCCCCAAGTCTCCTGATAAAAATGATACCTCACTTGTGTGGGTAGGCCTAGCGCCCGCGACAGGAAACGCCCCAAAGCGCAACGTGGACACATCCAAATTTTTGAAAGAAAACAGAGGTGTTTTTTGCAAAGTGCCTACCTGTAGATTTTGTCCGGTAGCTTAGCCGGCACCTAGGGAAACCTACCAAACCTGTGCATTTCTGAAAACTAGAGACCCAGGGGAATCCAAGGAGGGGTGACTTGCGGGGCTCAGACCATGTTCTGTTACCCAGAATCCTTTGCAAACCTAAAAATGTTGCTAAAAAAACACATGTTCCTCACATTTCTGTGGCAGAAAGTTCTGGAATATGAGAGGAGCCACAAATGTCCTTCCACCCAGCGTTCCCCCAAGTCTCCCGATAAAAATTATACCTCACTTGTGTGGGTAGGCCTAGCGCCCGCGACAGGAAACGCCCCAAAGCGCAACGTGGACACATCCAAATTTTTTCAAGAAAACAGGTGTTTTTTGCAAAGGGCCTACCTGTAGATTTTGGCCTCTAGCTCAGCCGGCACCTAGGGAAACCTACCAAACCTGTGCATATCTGAAAACTAGAGACCTAGGGGAATCCAAGGAGGGGTGACTTGCAGGGCTCGGACCAGGTTCTGTTACCCAGAATCCTTTGCAAACCTCAAAATTTGGCTAAAAAAACACAAGTTCCTCACATTTCTGTGGCAGAAAGTTCTGGAATCTGAGAGGAGCCACAAATTTCCTTCCACCCAGCGTTCCCCCAAGTCTCCCGATAAAAATGATACCTCACTTGTGTGGGTAGGCCTAGCGCCCGCGACAGGAAACGCCCCAAAGCGCAACGTGGACACATCCACATTTTTTAAAGAAAACAGGTGTTTTTTGCGAAGTGCCTACCTGTAGATTTTGGCCTCTAGCTCAGCCGGCACCTAGGGAAACCTACCAAACCTGTGCATATCTGAAAACTAGAGACCTAGGGGAATCCAAGGAGGGGTGACTTGCAGGGCTCGGACCAGGTTCTGTTACCCAGAATCCTTTGCAAACCTCAAAATTTGGCTAAAAAAACACAAGTTCCTCACATTTCTGTGGCAGAAAGTTCTGGAATCTGAGAGGAGCCACAAATTTCCTTCCACCCAGCGTTCCCCCAAGTCTCCCGATAAAAATGATACCTCACTTGTGTGGGTAGGCCTAGCGCCCGCGACAGGAAACGCCCCAAAGCGCAACGTGGACACATCCACATTTTTTAAAGAAAACAGGTGTTTTTTGCGAAGTGCCTACCTGTAGATTTTGTCCTCTAGCTGAGCCGGCACCTAGGGAAACCTACCAAACCTGTGCATTTCTGAAAACTAGAGACCTAGGGGAATCCAAGATGGGGTGACTTGTGGGGCTCGGGCCAGGTTCTGTTACCCAGAATCCTTTGCAAACCTCAAAATTTGGCTAAAAAAACACATGTTCCTCACATTTCTGTGGCAGAAAGTTCTGGAATCTGAGAGGGGCCACAAATTTCCTTCCACCCAGCGTCCCCCCAAGTCTCCCGATAAAAATGATACCTCACTTGTTTGGGTAGGCCTAGCGCCCGCGACAGGAAACGCCCCAAAGCGCAACGTGGACACATCCAAATTTTTGATAGAAAACAGAGGTGTTTTTTGCAAAGTGCCTACCTGTAGATTTTGTCCGGTAGCTTAGCCGGCACCTAGGGAATCCTACCAAACCTGTGCATTTCTGAAAACTAGAGACCCAGGGGAATCCAAGGAGGGTTGACTTGCGGGGCTCGGACCAGGTTCTGTTTCCCAGAATCCTTTGCAAACCTAAAAATGTGGCTAAAAAAAACACATGTTGCTCACATTTCTGTGGCAGAAAGTTCTGGAATATGAGAGGAGCCACAAATGTCCTTCCACCCAGCGTTCTCCCAAGTCTCCCGATAAAAATTATACCTCACTTGTGTGGGTAGGCCTAGCGCCCGCGACAGGAAACGCCCCAAAGCGCAACGTGGACACATCCAAATTTTTTAAAGAAAACAGGTGTTTTTTGTGAAGTGCCTACCTGTAGATTTTGGCCTCTAGCTCAGCCGGCACCTAGGGAAACCTACCAAACCTGTGCATATCTGAAAACTAGAGAACTAGGGGAATCCAAGGAGGGGTGACTTGCAGGGCTCGGACCAGGTTCTGTTACCCAGAATCCTTTGCAAAACTCAAAATTTGGCTAAAAAAACACAAGTTCCTCACATTTCTGTGGCAGAAAGTTCTGGAATCTGAGAGGAGCCACAAATTTCCTTCCACCCAGCGTTCCCCCAAGTCTCCCGATAAAAATGATACCTCACTTGTGTGGGTAGCCCTAGCGCCCTCGACAGGAAACGCCCCAAAGCGCAACGTGGACACATCCACATTTTTTAAAGAAAACAGGTGTTTTTTGCGAAGTGCCTACCTGTAGATTTTGTCCTCTAGCTCAGCCGGCACCTAGGGAAACCTACCAAACCTGTCATTTCTGAAAACTAGAGACCTAGGGGAATCCAAGATGGGGTGACTTGTGGGGCTCGGGCCAGGTTCTGTTACCCAGAATCCTTTGCAAACCTCAAAATTTGGCTAAAAAAACACATGTTCCTCACATTTCTGTGGCAGAAAGTTCTGGAATCTGAGAGGGGCCACAAATTTCCTTCCACCCAGCGTTCCCCCAAGTCTCCCGATAAAAATGATACCTCACTTGTTTGGGTAGGCCTAGCGCCCGCGACAGGAAACGCCCCAAAGCGCAACGTGGACACATCCAAATTTTTGAAAGAAAACAGAGGTGTTTTTTGCAAAGTGCCTACCTGTAGATTTTGTCCGGTAGCTTAGCCGGCACCTAGGGAATCCTACCAAACCTGTGCATTTCTGAAAACTAGAGACCCAGGGGAATCCAAGGAGGGTTGACTTGCGGGGCTCGGACCAGGTTCTGTTTCCCAGAATCCTTTGCAAACCTAAAAATGTGGCTAAAAAAACACATGTTCCTCACATTTCTGTGGCAGAAAGTTCTGGAATATGAGAGGAGCCACAAATGTCCTTCCACCCAGCGTTCCCCCAAGTCTCCCGATAAAAATTATACCTCACTTGTGTGGGTAGGCCTAGCGCCCGCGACAGGAAACGCCCCAAAGCGGAACGTGGATACATCCACATTTTTTAAAGAAAACAGGTGTTTTTTGCGAAGTGCCTACCTGTAGATTTTGGCCTCTAGCTCAGCCGGCACCCAGGGAAACCTACCAAACCTGTGCAATTCTGAAAACTAGAGACCTCGGGGAATCCAAGGAGGGGTGACTTGCGGGGCTCGGACAGGGTTATGTTACCCAGAATCCTTTGCAATCCTCAAAATTTGGCTAAAAAAACACATGTTCCTCACATTTCTGTGGCAGAAAGTTCTGGAATCTGAGAGGAGCCACAAATTTCCTTCCACCCAGCGTTCCCCCAAGTCTCCTGATAAAAATGATACCTCACTTGTGTGGGTAGGCCTAGCGCCCGCGACAGGAAACGCCCCAAAGCGCAACGTGGACACATCCAAATTTTTGAAAGAAAACAGAGGTGTTTTTTGCAAAGTGCCTACCTGTAGATTTTGTCCGGTAGCTTAGCCGGCACCTAGGGAAACCTACCAAACCTGTGCATTTCTGAAAACTAGAGACCCAGGGGAATCCAAGGAGAGGTGACTTGCGGGGCTCAGACCAGGTTCTGTTACCCAGAATCCTTTGCAAACCTAAAAATGTTGCTAAAAAAACACATGTTCCTCACATTTCTGTGGCAGAAAGTTCTGGAATATGAGAGGAGCCACAAATGTCCTTCCACCCAGCGTTCCCCCAAGTCTCCCGATAAAAATTATACCTCACTTGTGTGGGTAGGCCTAGCGCCCGCGACAGGAAACGCCCCAAAGCGCAACGTGGACACATCCAAATTTTTTAAAGAAAACAGGTGTTTTTTGCAAAGTGCCTACCTGTAGATTTTGGCCTCTAGCTCAGCCGGCACCTAGGGAAACCTACCAAACCTGTGCATATCTGCAAACTAGAGACCTAGGGGAATCCAAGGAGGGGTGACTTGCAGGGCTCGGACCAGGTTCTGTTACCCAGAATCCTTTGCAAACCTCAAAATTTGGCTAAAAAAACACAAGTTCCTCACATTTCTGTGGCAGAAAGTTCTGGAATCTGAGAGGAGCCACAAATTTCCTTCCACCCAGCGTTCCCCCAAGTCTCCCGATAAAAATGATACCTCACTTGTGTGGGTAGGCCTAGCGCCCGCGACAGGAAACGCCCCAAAGCGCAACGTGGACACATCCACATTTTTTAAAGAAAACAGGTGTTTTTTGCGAAGTGCCTACCTGTAATTTTTGTCCTCTAGCTCAGCCGGCACCTAGGGAAACCTACCAAACCTGTGCATTTCTGAAAACTAGAGACCTAGGGGAATCCAAGATGGGGTGACTTGTGGGGCTCGGGCCAGGTTCTGTTACCCAGAATCCTTTGCAAACCTCAAAATTTGGCTAAAAAAACACATGTTCCTCACATTTCTGTGGCAGAAAGTTCTGGAATCTGAGAGGGGCCACAAATTTCCTTCCACCCAGCGTCCCCCCAAGTCTCCCGATAAAAATGATACCTCACTTGTTTGGGTAGGCCTAGCGCCCGCGACAGGAAACGCCCCAAAGCGCAACGTGGACACATCCAAATTTTTGATAGAAAACAGAGGTGTTTTTTGCAAAGTGCCTACCTGTAGATTTTGTCCGGTAGCTTAGCCGGCACCTAGGGAATCCTACCAAACCTGTGCATTTCTGAAAACTAGAGACCCAGGGGAATCCAAGGAGGGTTGACTTGCGGGGCTCGGACCAGGTTCTGTTTCCCAGAATCCTTTGCAAACCTAAAAATGTGGCTAAAAAAAACACATGTTCCTCACATTTCTGTTGCAGAAAGTTCTGGAATATGAGAGGAGCCACAAATGTCCTTCCACCCAGCGTTCCCCCAAGTCTCCCGATAAAAATTATACCTCACTTGTGTGGGTAGGCCTAGCGCCCGCGACAGGAAACGCCCCAAAGCGCAACGTGGATACATCCAAATTTTTTAAAGAAAACAGGTGTTTTTTGCGAAGTGCCTACCTGTAGATTTTGGCCTCTAGCTCAGCCGGCACCCAAGGAAAACCTACCAAACCTGTGCAATTCTGAAAACTAAAGACCTCGGGGAATCCAAGGAGGGGTGACTTGCGGGGCTCGGACAGGGTTATGTTACCCAGAATCCTTTGCAATCCTCAAAATTTGGCTAAAAAAACACATGTTCCTCACATTTCTGTGGCAGAAAGTTCTGAAATCTGAGAGGAGCCACAAATTTCCTTCCACCCAGCGTTCCCCCAAGTCTCCCGATAAAAATAATACCTCACTTGTGTGGGTAGGCCTAGCGCCCGCGACAGGAAACGCCCCAAAGCGCAACGTGGACACATCCAAATTTTTGAAAGAAAACAGAGGTGTTTTTTGCAAAGTGCCTACCTGTAGATTTTGTCCGGTAGCTTAGCCGGCACCTAGGGAAACCTACCAAAACTGTGCATTTCTGAAAACTAGAGACCCAGGGGAATCCAAGGAGGGGTGACTTGCGGGGCTCAGACCAGGTTCTGTTACCCAGAATCCTTTGCAAACCTAAAAATTTGGCTAAAAAAACACATGTTCCTCACATTTCTGTGGCAGAAAGTTCTGGAATATGAGAGGAGCCACAAATGTCCTTCCACCCAGCGTTCCCCCAAGTCTCCCGATAAAAATTATACCTCACTTGTGTGGGTAGTCCTAGCGCCCGCGACAGGAAACGCCCCAAAGCG
Source organism: Pleurodeles waltl (assembly GCF_031143425.1). Lineage (NCBI taxonomy): Eukaryota > Metazoa > Chordata > Amphibia > Caudata > Salamandridae > Pleurodeles > Pleurodeles waltl. Next base: position 402,680,162 of record NC_090439.1, read on the forward strand.
TAACGTGGACACATCAATTTTTTTTAAAGAAAACAGGTGTTTTTTGCGAAGTGCCTACCTGTAGATTTTGGCCTCTAGCTCAGCCGGCACCTAGGGAAACCTACCAAACCTGTGCATATCTGAAAACTAGAGACCTAGGGGAATCCAAGGAGGGGTGACTTGCGGGGCTCGGACCAGGTTCTGTTACCCAGAATCCTTTGCAAACCTCAAAATTTGGCTAAAAAAACACAAGTTCCTCACATTTCTGTGGCAGAAAGTTCTGGAATCTGAGAGGAGCCACAAATTTACTTCCACCCAGCGTTCCCCCAAGTCTCCCGATAAAAATGATACCTCACTTGTGTGGGTAGGCCTAGCGCCCGCGGCAGGAAACGCCCCAAAGCGCAACGTGGACACATCCAAATTTTTGAAAGAAAGCAGAGGTGTTTTTTGCGAAGTGCCAACCTGTAGATTTTGGCCTCTAGCTCAGCCGGCACCTAGGGAAACCTACCAAACCTGTGCATTTCTGATAACTAGAGACCTAGGGGAATCCAAGATGGGGTGACTTGTGGGGCTCGGACCAGGTTCTGTTACCCAGAATCCTTTGCAAACCTCAAAATTTGGCTAAAAAACACATGTTCCTCACATTTCTGTGGCAGAAAGTTCTGGAATCTGAGAGGAGCCACAAATTTCCTTCCACCCAGCGTTCCCCCAAGTCTCCCGATAAAAATGATACCTCACTTGTGTGGGTAGGCCTAGCGACCGCGACAGGAAACGCCACAAAGCGCAACGTGGACACATCCAAATTTTTTAAAGAAAACAGAGGTGTTTTTTGCAAAGTGCCTACCTGTAGATTTTGTCCAGTAGCTTAGCCGGCACCTAGGGAAACCTACCAAACCTGTGCATTTCTGAAAACTAGAGACCCAGGGGAATCCAAGGAGGGGTGACTTGCGGGGCTCAGACCAGGTTCTGTTACCCAGAATCCTTTGCAAACCTAAAAATTTGGCTAAAAAAACACATGTTCCTCACATTTCTGTGGCAGAAAGTTCTGGAATCTGAGGGGAGCCACAAATTTCCTTCCACCCAGCGTTCCCCCAAGTCTCCCGATAAAAATAATACCTCACTTGTGTGGGTAGGCCTAGCGCCCGCGACAGGAAACGCCCCAAAGCGCAACGTGGACACATCCAAATTTTTGAAAGAATACAGAGGTGTTTTTTGCGAAGTGCCTACCTGTAGATTTTGGCCTCTAGCTCAGCCGGCACCTAGGGAAACCTACCAAACCTGTGCATATGTGAAAACTAGAGACCTAGGGGAATCCAAGGAGGGGTGACTTGCAGGGCTCGGACCAGGTTCTGTTACCCAGAATCCTTTGCAAACCTCAAAATTTGGCTAAAAAAACACAAGTTCCTCACATTTCTGTGGCAGAAAGTTCTGGAATCTGAGAGGAGCCACAAATTTCCTTCCACCCAGCGTTCCCCCATGTCTCCCGATAAAAATGATACCTCACTTGTGTGGGTAGGCCTAGCGCCCGCGACAGGAAACGCCCCAAAGCGCAACGTGGACACATCCAAATTTTTGAAAGAAAGCAGAGGTGTTTTTTGCGAAGTGCCAACCTGTAGATTTTGGCCTCTAGCTCAGCCGGCACCTAGGGAAACCTACCAAACCTGTGCATTTCTGAAAACTAGAGACCTAGGGGAATCCAAGATGGGGTGACTTGTGGGGCTCGGACCAGGTTCTGTTACCCAGAATCCTTTGCAAACCTCAAAATTTGGCTAAAAAAACACATGTTCCTCACATTTCTGTGGCAGACAGTTCTGGAATCTGAGAGGAGCCACAAATTTCCTTCCACCCAGCGTTCCCCCAAGTCTCCCGATAAAAATGATACCTCACTTGTGTGGGTAGGACTAGCGCCCGTAACAGGAAATGCCCCAAAGCGCAACGTGGACACATCCAAATTTTTGAAAGAAAACAGAGGTGTTTTTTGCAAAGTGCCTACCTGTAGATTTTGTCTGGTAGCTTAGCAGGCACCTAGGGAAACCTACCAAACCTGTGCATTTCTGAAAACTAGAGACCTAGGGGAATCCAAGATGGGGTGACTTGTGGGGCTCGGACCAGGTTCTGTTACCCAGAATCCTTTGCAAACCTCAAAATTTGGCTAAAAAAACACATGTTCCTCACATTTCTGTGGCAGAAAGTTCTGGAATCTGAGAGGAGCCACAAATTTCCTTCCACCCAGCGTTCCCCCAAGTCTCCCGATAAAAATGATACCTCACTTGTGTGGTTAGGACTAGCGCCCGTAACAGGAAACGCCCCAAAGCGCAACGTGGACACATCCAAATTTTTGAAAGAAAACAGAGGTGTTTTTTGCAAAGTGCCTACCTGTAGATTTTGTCCGGTAGCTTAGCCGGCACCTAGGGAAACCTACCAAACCTGTGCATTTCTGAAAACTAGAGACCCAGGGGAATCCAAGGAGGGGTGACTTGCGGGGCTCGGACCAGGTTCTGTTACCCAGAATCCTTTGCAAACCTAAAAATGTGGCTAAAAAAACACATGTTCCTCACATTTCTGTGGCAGAAAGTTCTGGAATATGAGAGGAGCCACAAATGTCCTTCCACCCAGCGTTCCCCCAAGTCTCCCGATAAAAATTATACCTCACTTGTGTGGGTAGGCCTAGCGCCCGCGACAGAAAACGCCCCAAAGCGCAACGTGGACACATCCAAATTTTTTAAAGAAAACAGGTGTTTTTTGCGAAGTGCCTACCTGTAGATTTTGGCCTCTAGCTCAGCCGGCACCTAGGGAAACCTACCAAACCTGTGCAATTCTGAAAACTAGAGACCCAGGGGAATCCAAGGAGGGGTGACTTGCGGGGCTCAGACCAGGTTCTGTTACCCAGAATCCTTTGCAAACCTAAAAATTTGGCTAAAAAAACACATGTTCCTCACATTTCTGTGGCAGAAAGTTCTGGAATCTGAGGGGAGCCACAAATTTCCTTCCACCCAGCGTTCCCCCAAGTCTCCCGATAAAAATAATACCTCACTTGTGTGGGTAGGCCTAGCGCCCGCGACAGGAAACGCCCCAAAGCGCAACGTGGACACATCCAAATTTTTGAAAGAATACAGAGGTGTTTTTTGCGAAGTGCCTACCTGTAGATTTTGGCCTCTAGCTCAGCCGGCACCTAGGGAAACCTACCAAACCTGTGCATATGTGAAAACTAGAGACCTAGGGGAATCCAAGGAGGGGTGACTTGCAGGGCTCGGACCAGGTTCTGTTACCCAGAATCCTTTGCAAACCTCAAAAGTTGGCTAAAAAAACACAAGTTCCTCACATTTCTGTGGCAGAAAGTTCTGGAATCTGAGAGGAGCCACAAATTTCCTTCCACCCAGCGTTCCCCCATGTCTCCCGATAAAAATGATACCTCACTTGTGTGGGTAGGCCTAGCGCCCGCGACAGGAAACGCCCCAAAGCGCAACGTGGACACATCCAAATTTTTGAAAGAAAGCAGAGGTGTTTTTTGCGAAGTGCCAACCTGTAGATTTTGGCCTCTAGCTCAGCCGGCACCTAGGGAAACCTACCAAACCTGTGCATTTCTGAAAACTAGAGACCTAGGGGAATCCAAGATGGGGTGACTTGTGGGGCTCGGACCAGGTTCTGTTACCCAGAATCCTTTGCAAACCTCAAAATTTGGCTAAAAAAACACATGTTCCTCACATTTCTGTGGCAGACAGTTCTGGAATCTGAGAGGAGCCACAAATTTCCTTCCACCCAGCGTTCCCCCAAGTCTCCCGATAAAAATGATACCTCACTTGTGTGGGTAGGACTAGCGCCCGTAACAGGAAACGCCCCAAAGCGCAACGTGGACACATCCAAATTTTTGAAAGAAAACAGAGGTGTTTTTTGCAAAGTGCCTACCTGTAGATTTTGTCTGGTAGCTTAGCCGGCACCTAGGGAAACCTACCAAACCTGTGCATTTCTGAAAACTAGAGACCTAGGGGAATCCAAGATGGGGTGACTTGTGGGGCTCGGACCAGGTTCTGTTACCCAGAATCCTTTGCAAACCTCAAAATTTGGCTAAAAAAACACATGTTCCTCACATTTCTGTGGCAGAAAGTTCTGGAATCTGAGAGGAGCCACAAATTTCCTTCCACCCAGCGTTCCCCCAAGTCTCCCGATAAAAATGATACCTCACTTGTGTGGTTAGGACTAGCGCCCGTAACAGGAAACGCCCCAAAGCGCAACGTGGACACATCCAAATTTTTGAAAGAAAACAGAGGTGTTTTTTGCAAAGTGCCTACCTGTAGATTTTGTCCGGTAGCTTAGCCGGCACCTAGGGAAACCTACCAAACCTGTGCATTTCTGAAAACTAGAGACCCAGGGGAATCCAAGGAGGGGTGACTTGCGGGGCTCGGACCAGGTTCTGTTACCCAGAATCCTTTGCAAACCTAAAAATGTGGCTAAAAAAACACATGTTCCTCACATTTCTGTGGCAGAAAGTTCTGGAATATGAGAGGAGCCACAAATGTCCTTCCACCCAGCGTTCCCCCAAGTCTCCCGATAAAAATTATACCTCACTTGTGTGGGTAGTCCTAGCGCCCGCGACAGGAAACGCCCCAAAGCGTAACGTGGACACATCAATTTTTTTTAAAGAAAACAGGTGTTTTTTGCGAAGTGCCTACCTGTAGATTTTGGCCTCTAGCTCAGCCGGCACCTAGGGAAACCTACCAAACCTGTGCATATCTGAAAACTAGAGACCTAGGGGAATCCAAGGAGGGGTGACTTGCGGGGCTCGGACCAGGTTCTGTTACCCAGAATCCTTTGCAAACCTCAAATTTTGGCTAAAAAAACACAAGTTCCTCACATTTCTGTGGCAGAAAGTTCTGGAATCTGAGAGGAGCCACAAATTTACTTCCACCCAGCGTTCCCCCAAGTCTCCCGATAAAAATGATACCTCACTTGTGTGGGTAGGCCTAGCGCCCGCGGCAGGAAACGCCCCAAAGCGCAACGTGGACACATCCAAATTTTTGAAAGAAAGCAGAGGTGTTTTTTGCGAAGTGCCAACCTGTAGATTTTGGCCTCTAGCTCAGCCGGCACCTAGGGAAACCTACCAAACCTGTGCATTTCTGATAACTAGAGACCTAGGGGAATCCAAGATGGGGTGACTTGTGGGGCTCGGACCAGGTTCTGTTACCCAGAATCCTTTGCAAACCTCAAAATTTGGCTAAAAGATACATGTTCCTCACATTTCTGTGGCAGAAAGTTCTGGAATCTGAGAGGAGCCACAAATTTCCTTCCACCCAGCGTTCCCCCAGTTCTCCCGATAAAAATGATACCTCACTTGTGTGGGTAGGCCTAGCGACCGCGACAGGAAACGCCACAAAGCGCAACGTGGACACATCCAAATTTTTTAAAGAAAACAGAGGTGTTTTTTGCAAAGTGCCTACCTGTAGATTTTGTCCAGTAGCTTAGCCGGCACCTAGGGAAACCTACCAAACCTGTGCATTTCTGAAAACTAGAGACCCAGGGGAATCCAAGGAGGGGTGACTTGCGGGGCTCAGACCAGGTTCTGTTACCCAGAATCCTTTGCAAACCTAAAAATTTGGCTAAAAAAACACATGTTCCTCACATTTCTGTGGCAGAAAGTTCTGGAATCTGAGGGGAGCCACAAATTTCCTTCCACCCAGCGTTCCCCCAAGTCTCCCGATAAAAATAATACCTCACTTGTGTGGGTAGGCCTAGCGCCCGCGACAGGAAACGCCCCAAAGCGCAACGTGGACACATCCAAATTTTTGAAAGAATACAGAGGTGTTTTTTGCGAAGTGCCTACCTGTAGATTTTGGCCTCTAGCTCAGCCGGCACCTAGGGAAACCTACCAAACCTGTGCATATGTGAAAACTAGAGACCTAGGGGAATCCAAGGAGGGGTGACTTGCAGGGCTCGGACCAGGTTCTGTTACCCAGAATCCTTTGCAAACCTCAAAATTTGGCTAAAAAAACACAAGTTCCTCACATTTCTGTGGCAGAAAGTTCTGGAATCTGAGAGGAGCCACAAATTTCCTTCCACCCAGCGTTCCCCCATGTCTCCCGATAAAAATGATACCTCACTTGTGTGGGTAGGCCTAGCGCCCGCGACAGGAAACGCCCCAAAGCGCAACGTGGACACATCCAAATTTTTGAAAGAAAGCAGAGGTGTTTTTTGCGAAGTGCCAACCTGTAGATTTTGGCCTCTAGCTCAGCCGGCACCTAGGGAAACCTACCAAACCTGTGCATTTCTGAAAACTAGAGACCTAGGGGAATCCAAGATGGGGTGACTTGTGGGGCTCGGACCAGGTTCTGTTACCCAGAATCCTTTGCAAACCTCAAAATTTGGCTAAAAAAACACATGTTCCTCACATTTCTGTGGCAGACAGTTCTGGAATCTGAGAGGAGCCACAAATTTCCTTCCACCCAGCGTTCCCCCAAGTCTCCCGATAAAAATGATACCTCACTTGTGTGGGTAGGACTAGCGCCCGTAACAGGAAACGCCCCAAAGCGCAACGTGGACACATCCAAATTTTTGAAAGAAAACAGAGGTGTTTTTTGCAAAGTGCCTACCTGTAGATTTTGTCTGGTAGCTTAGCCGGCACCTAGGGAAACCTACCAAACCTGTGCATTTCTGAAAACTAGAGACCTAGGGGAATCCAAGATGGGGTGACTTGTGGGGCTCGGACCAGGTTCTGTTACCCAGAATCCTTTGCAAACCTCAAAATTTGGCTAAAAAAACACATGTTCCTCACATTTCTGTGGCAGAAAGTTCTGGAATCTGAGAGGAGCCACAAATTTCCTTCCACCCAGCGTTCCCCCAAGTCTCCCGATAAAAATGATACCTCACTTGTGTGGTTAGGACTAGCGCCCGTAACAGGAAACGCCCCAAAGCGCAACGTGGACACATCCAAATTTTTGAAAGAAAACAGAGGTGTTTTTTGCAAAGTGCCTACCTGTAGATTTTGTCCGGTAGCTTAGCCGGCACCTAGGGAAACCTACCAAACCTGTGCATTTCTGAAAACTAGAGACCCAGGGGAATCCAAGGAGGGGTGACTTGCGGGGCTCGGACCAGGTTCTGTTACCCAGAATCCTTTGCAAACCTAAAAATGTGGCTAAAAAAACACATGTTCCTCACATTTCTGTGGCAGAAAGTTCTGGAATATGAGAGGAGCCACAAATGTCCTTCCACCCAGCGTTCCCCCAAGTCTCCCGATAAAAATTATACCTCACTTGTGTGGGTAGGCCTAGCGCCCGCGACAGAAAACGCCCCAAAGCGCAACGTGGACACATCCAAATTTTTTAAAGAAAACAGGTGTTTTTTGCGAAGTGCCTACCTGTAGATTTTGGCCTCTAGCTCAGCCGGCACCTAGGGAAACCTACCAAACCTGTGCAATTCTGAAAACTAGAGACCCAGGGGAATCCAAGGAGGGGTGACTTGCGGGGCTCAGACCAGGTTCTGTTACCCAGAATCCTTTGCAAACCTAAAAATTTGGCTAAAAAAACACATGTTCCTCACATTTCTGTGGCAGAAAGTTCTGGAATCTGAGGGGAGCCACAAATTTCCTTCCACCCAGCGTTCCCCCAAGTCTCCCGATAAAAATAATACCTCACTTGTGTGGGTAGGCCTAGCGCCCGCGACAGGAAACGCCCCAAAGCGCAACGTGGACACATCCAAATTTTTGAAAGAATACAGAGGTGTTTTTTGCGAAGTGCCTACCTGTAGATTTTGGCCTCTAGCTCAGCCGGCACCTAGGGAAACCTACCAAACCTGTGCATATGTGAAAACTAGAGACCTAGGGGAATCCAAGGAGGGGTGACTTGCAGGGCTCGGACCAGGTTCTGTTACCCAGAATCCTTTGCAAACCTCAAAAGTTGGCTAAAAAAACACAAGTTCCTCACATTTCTGTGGCAGAAAGTTCTGGAATCTGAGAGGAGCCACAAATTTCCTTCCACCCAGCGTTCCCCCATGTCTCCCGATAAAAATGATACCTCACTTGTGTGGGTAGGCCTAGCGCCCGCGACAGGAAACGCCCCAAAGCGCAACGTGGACACATCCAAATTTTTGAAAGAAAGCAGAGGTGTTTTTTGCGAAGTGCCAACCTGTAGATTTTGGCCTCTAGCTCAGCCGGCACCTAGGGAAACCTACCAAACCTGTGCATTTCTGAAAACTAGAGACCTAGGGGAATCCAAGATGGGGTGACTTGTGGGGCTCGGACCAGGTTCTGTTACCCAGAATCCTTTGCAAACCTCAAAATTTGGCTAAAAAAACACATGTTCCTCACATTTCTGTGGCAGACAGTTCTGGAATCTGAGAGGAGCCACAAATTTCCTTCCACCCAGCGTTCCCCCAAGTCTCCCGATAAAAATGATACCTCACTTGTGTGGGTAGGACTAGCGCCCGTAACAGGAAACGCCCCAAAGCGCAACGTGGACACATCCAAATTTTTGAAAGAAAACAGAGGTGTTTTTTGCAAAGTGCCTACCTGTAGATTTTGTCTGGTAGCTTAGCCGGCACCTAGGGAAACCTACCAAACCTGTGCATTTCTGAAAACTAGAGACCTAGGGGAATCCAAGATGGGGTGACTTGTGGGGCTCGGACCAGGTTCTGTTACCCAGAATCCTTTGCAAACCTCAAAATTTGGCTAAAAAAACACATGTTCCTCACATTTCTGTGGCAGAAAGTTCTGGAATCTGAGAGGAGCCACAAATTTCCTTCCACCCAGCGTTCCCCCAAGTCTCCCGATAAAAATGATACCTCACTTGTGTGGTTAGGACTAGCGCCCGTAACAGGAAACGCCCCAAAGCGCAACGTGGACACATCCAAATTTTTGAAAGAAAACAGAGGTGTTTTTTGCAAAGTGCCTACCTGTAGATTTTGTCCGGTAGCTTAGCCGGCACCTAGGGAAACCTACCAAACCTGTGCATTTCTGAAAACTAGAGACCCAGGGGAATCCAAGGAGGGGTGACTTGCGGGGCTCGGACCAGGTTCTGTTACCCAGAATCCTTTGCAAACCTAAAAATGTGGCTAAAAAAACACATGTTCCTCACATTTCTGTGGCAGAAAGTTCTGGAATATGAGAGGAGCCACAAATGTCCTTCCACCCAGCGTTCCCCCAAGTCTCCCGATAAAAATTATACCTCACTTGTGTGGGTAGGCCTAGCGCCCGCGACAGAAAACGCCCCAAAGCGCAACGTGGACACATCCAAATTTTTTAAAGAAAACAGGTGTTTTTTGCGAAGTGCCTACCTGTAGATTTTGGCCTCTAGCTCAGCCGGCACCTAGGGAAACCTACCAAACCTGTGCAATTCTGAAAACTAGAGACCTCTGGGAATCCAAGGAGGGGTGACTTGCGGGGCTCGGACAGGGTTATGTTACCCAGAATCCTTTGCAATCCTCAAAATTTGGCTAAAAAAACACATGTTCCTCACATTTCTGTGGCAGAAAGTTCTGGAATCTGAGGGGAGCCACAAATTTCCTTCCACCCAGCGTTCCCCCAAGTCTCCCGATAAAAATAATACCTCACTTGTGTGGGTAGGCCTAGCGCCCGCGACAGGAAACGCCCCAAAGCGCAACGTGGACACATCCAAATTTTTGAAAGAATACAGAGGTGTTTTTTGCGAAGTGCCTACCTGTAGATTTTGGCCTCTAGCTCAGCCGGCACCTAGGGAAACCTACCAAACCTGTGCATATCTGAAAACTAGAGACCTAGGGGAATCCAAGGAGGGGTGACTTGCGGGGCTCGGACCAGGTTCTGTTACCCAGAATCCTTTGCAAACCTCAAAATTTGGCTAAAAAAGCACATGTTCCTCACATTTCTGTGGCAGAAAGTTCTGGAATCTGAGAGGAGCCACAAATTTCCTTCCACCCAGCGTTCCCCCAAGTCTCCCGATAAAAATGATACCTCACTTGTGTGGGTAGGCCTAGCGCCCGCGACAGGAAACGCCCCAAAGCGCAACGTGGACACATCCAAATTTTTGAAAGAAAGCAGAGGTGTTTTTTGCGAAGTGCCAACCTGTAGATTTTGGCCTCTAGCTCAGCCGGCACCTAGGGAAGCCTAGCAAACCTGTGCATTTCTGAAAACTAGAGACCTAGGGGAATCCAAGATGGGGTGACTTGTGGGGCTCGGACCAGGTTCTGTTACCCAGAATCCTTTGCAAACCTCAAAATTTGGCTAAAAAAACACATGTTCCTCACATTTCTGTGGCAGAAAGTTCTGGAATCTGAGAGGAGCCACAAATTTCCTTCCACCCAGCGTTCCCCCAAGTCTCCCGATAAAAATAATACCTCACTTGTGTGGGTAGGCCTAGCGCCCGCGACAGGAAATGCCCCAAAGCGCAACGTGGACACATCCAAATTTTTGAAAGAAAACAGAGGTGTTTTTTGCAAAGTGCCTACCTGTAGATTTTGTCCGGTAGCTTAGCCGGCACCTAGGGAAACCTACCAAACCTGTGCATTTCTGAAAACTAGAGACACAGGGGAATCCAAGGAGGGGTGACTTGCGGGGCTCAGACCAGGTTCTGTTACCCAGAATCCTTTGCAAACCTAAAAATTTGGCTGAAAAAACACATGTTCCTCACATTTCTGTGGCCGAAAGTTCTGGAATATGAGAGGAGCCACAAATGTCCTTCCACCCAGCGTTCCCCCAAGTCTCCCGATAAAAATTATACCTCACTTGTGTGGGTAGGCCTAGCGCCCGCGACAGGAAACGCCCCAAAGAGCAACGTGGACACATCCAAATTTTTAAAAGAAAACAGGTGTTTTTTGCGAAGTGCCTACCTGTAGATTTTGGCCTCTAGCTCAGCCGGCACCTAGGGAAACCTACCAAACCTGTGCATATGTGAAAACTAGAGACCTAGGGGAATCCAAGGAGGGGTGACTTGCAGGGCTCGGACCAGGTTATGTTACCCAGAATCCTTTGCAAACCTCAAAATTTGGCTAAAAAAACACATGTTCCTCACATTTCTGTGGCAGAAAGTTCTGGAATCTGAGAGGAGCCACAAATTTCCTTCCACCCAGCGTTTCCCCAAGTCTCCCGATAAAAATGATACCTCACTTGTGTGGGTAGGCCTAGCGCCCGCGACAGGAAACGCCCCAAAGCGCAACGTGGACACATCCAAATTTTTGAAAGAAAACAGAGGTGTTTTTTGCAAAGTGCCTACCTGTAGATTTTGTCCGGTAGCTTAGCCGGCACCTAGGGAAACCTACCAAACCTGTGCAGTTCTGAAAACTAGAGACCGAGGGGAATCCAAGGAGGGGTGACTTGCGGGGCTCGGACCAGGTTCTGTTACCCAGAATCCTTTGCAAACCTAAAAATGTGGCTAAAAAAACACATGTTCCTCACATTTCTGTGGCAGAAAGTTCTGGAATATGAGAGGACCCACAAATGTCCTTCCACCCAGCGTTCCCCCAAGTCTCCCGATAAAAATTATACCTCACTTGTGTGGGTAGGCCTAGCGCCCGCGACAGGAAACGCCACAAAGCGCAACGTGGACACATCCAAATTTTTGAAAGAAAACAGAGGTGTTTTTTGCAAAGTGCCTACCTGTAGATTTTGTCCAGTAGCTTAGCCGGCACCTAGGGAAACCTACCAAACCTGTGCATTTCTGAAAACTAGAGACCCAGGGGAATCCAAGGAGGGGTGACTTGCGGGGCTCAGACCAGGTTCTGTTACCCAGAATCCTTTGCAAACCTAAAAATTTGGCTAAAAAAACACATGTTCCTCACATTTCTGTGGCAGAAAGTTCTGGAATCTGAGGGGAGCCACAAATTTCCTTCCACCCAGCGTTCCCCCAAGTCTCCCGATAAAAATAATACCTCACTTGTGTGGGTAGGCCTAGCGCCCGCGACAGGAAACGCCCCAAAGCGCAACGTGGACACATCCAAATTTTTGAAAGAATACAGAGGTGTTTTTTGCGAAGTGCCTACCTGTAGATTTTGGCCTCTAGCTCAGCCGGCACCTAGGGAAACCTACCAAACCTGTGCATATGTGAAAACTAGAGACCTAGGGGAATCCAAGGAGGGGTGACTTGCAGGGCTCGGGCCAGGTTCTGTTACCCAGAATCCTTTGCAAACCTCAAAATTTGGCTAAAAAAACACAAGTTCCTCACATTTCTGTGGCAGAAAGTTCTGGAATCTGAGAGGAGCCACAAATTTCCTTCCACCCAGCGTTCCCCCATGTCTCCCGATAAAAATGATACCTCACTTGTGTGGGTAGGCCTAGCGCCCGCGACAGGAAATGCCCCAAAGCGCAACGTGGACACATCCAAATTTTTGAAAGAAAACAGAGGTGTTTTTTGCAAAGTGCCTACCTGTAGATTTTGTCCGGTAGCTTAGCCGGCACCTAGGGAATCCTACCAAACCTGTGCATTTCTGAAAACTAGAGACCCAGGGGAATCCAAGGAGGGTTGACTTGCGGGGCTCGGACCAGGTTCTGTTTCCCAGAATCCTTTGCAAACCTAAAAATGTGGCTAAAAAAACACATGTTCCTCACATTTCTGTGGCAGAAAGTTCTGGAATATGAGAGGAGCCATAAATGTCCTTCCACCCAGCGTTCCCCCAAGTCTCCCGATAAAAATTATACCTCACTTGTGTGGGTAGGCCTAGCGCCCGCGACAGGAAACGCCCCAAAGCGGAACGTGGATACATCCACATTTTTTAAAGAAAACAGGTGTTTTTTGCGAAGTGCCTACCTGTAGATTTTGGCCTCTAGCTCAGCCGGCACCCAGGGAAACCTACCAAACCTGTGCAATTCTGAAAACTAGAGACCTCGGGGAATCCAAGGAGGGGTGACTTGCGGGGCTCGGACAGGGTTATGTTACCCAGAATCCTTTGCAATCCTCAAAATTTGGCTAAAAAAACACATGTTCCTCACATTTCTGTGGCAGAAAGTTCTGGAATCTGAGAGGAGCCACAAATTTCCTTCCACCCAGCGTTCCCCCAAGTCTCCTGATAAAAATGATACCTCACTTGTGTGGGTAGGCCTAGCGCCCGCGACAGGAAACGCCCCAAAGCGCAACGTGGACACATCCAAATTTTTGAAAGAAAACAGAGGTGTTTTTTGCAAAGTGCCTACCTGTAGATTTTGTCCGGTAGCTTAGCCGGCACCTAGGGAAACCTACCAAACCTGTGCATTTCTGAAAACTAGAGACCCAGGGGAATCCAAGGAGGGGTGACTTGCGGGGCTCAGACCATGTTCTGTTACCCAGAATCCTTTGCAAACCTAAAAATGTGGCTAAAAAAACACATGTTCCTCACATTTCTGTGGCAGAAAGTTCTGGAATATGAGAGGAGCCATAAATGTCCTTCCACCCAGCGTTCCCCCAAGTCTCCCGATAAAAATTATACCTCACTTGTGTGGGTAGGCCTAGCGCCCGCGACAGGAAACGCCCCAAAGCGGAACGTGGATACATCCACATTTTTTAAAGAAAACAGGTGTTTTTTGCGAAGTGCCTACCTGTAGATTTTGGCCTCTAGCTCAGCCGGCACCCAGGGAAACCTACCAAACCTGTGCAATTCTGAAAACTAGAGACCTCGGGGAATCCAAGGAGGGGTGACTTGCGGGGCTCGGACAGGGTTATGTTACCCAGAATCCTTTGCAATCCTCAAAATTTGGCTAAAAAAACACATGTTCCTCACATTTCTGTGGCAGAAAGTTCTGGAATCTGAGAGGAGCCACAAATTTCCTTCCACCCAGCGTTCCCCCAAGTCTCCTGATAAAAATGATACCTCACTTGTGTGGGTAGGCCTAGCGCCCGCGACAGGAAACGCCCCAAAGCGCAACGTGGACACATCCAAATTTTTGAAAGAAAACAGAGGTGTTTTTTGCAAAGTGCCTACCTGTAGATTTTGTCCGGTAGCTTAGCCGGCACCTAGGGAAACCTACCAAACCTGTGCATTTCTGAAAACTAGAGACCCAGGGGAATCCAAGGAGGGGTGACTTGCGGGGCTCAGACCATGTTCTGTTACCCAGAATCCTTTGCAAACCTAAAAATGTTGCTAAAAAAACACATGTTCCTCACATTTCTGTGGCAGAAAGTTCTGGAATATGAGAGGAGCCACAAATGTCCTTCCACCCAGCGTTCCCCCAAGTCTCCCGATAAAAATTATACCTCACTTGTGTGGGTAGGCCTAGCGCCCGCGACAGGAAACGCCCCAAAGCGCAACGTGGACACATCCAAATTTTTTAAAGAAAACAGGTGTTTTTTGCAAAGTGCCTACCTGTAGATTTTGGCCTCTAGCTCAGCCGGCACCTAGGGAAACCTACCAAACCTGTGCATATCTGAAAACTAGAGACCTAGGGGAATCCAAGGAGGGGTGACTTGCAGGGCTCGGACCAGGTTCTGTTACCCAGAATCCTTTGCAAACCTCAAAATTTGGCTAAAAAAACACAAGTTCCTCACATTTCTGTGGCAGAAAGTTCTGGAATCTGAGAGGAGCCACAAATTTCCTTCCACCCAGCGTTCCCCCAAGTCTCCCGATAAAAATGATACCTCACTTGTGTGGGTAGGCCTAGTGCCCGCGACAGGAAACGCCCCAAAGCGCAACGTGGACACATCCAAATTTTTGAAAGAAAACAGAGGTGTTTTTGCAAAGTGCCTACCTGTAGATTTTGTTCGGTAGCTTAGCCGGCACCTAGGGAAACCTACCAAACCTGTGCATTTCTGAAAACTAGAGACCCAGGGGAATCCAAGGAGGGGTGACTTGCGGGGCTCAGACCAGGTTCTGTTACCCAGAATCCTTTGCAAACCTAAAAATTTGGCTAAAAAAACACATGTTCCTCACATTTCTGTGGCAGAAAGTTCTGGAATATGAGAGGAGCCACAAATGTCCTTCCACCCAGCGTTCCCCCAAGTCTTCCGATAAAAATTATACCTCACTTGTGTGGGTAGGCCTAGCGCCCGCGACAGGAAACGCCCCAAAGCGCAACGTGGACACATCCAAATTTTTTAAAGAAAACAGGTGTTTTTTGTGAAGTGCCTACCTGTAGATTTTGGCCTCTAGCTCAGCCGGCACCTAGGGAAACCTACCAAACCTGTGCATATCTGAAAACTAGAGAACTAGGGGAATCCAAGGAGGGGTGACTTGCAGGGCTCGGACCAGGTTCTGTTACCCAGAATCCTTTGCAAAACTCAAAATTTGGCTAAAAAAACACAAGTTCCTCACATTTCTGTGGCAGAAAGTTCTGGAATCTGAGAGGAGCCACAAATTTCCTTCCACCCAGCGTTCCCCCAAGTCTCCCGATAAAAATGATACCTCACTTGTGTGGGTAGGCCTAGCGCCCTCGACAGGAAACGCCCCAAAGCGCAACGTGGACACATCCACATTTTTTAAAGAAAACAGGTGTTTTTTGCGAAGTGCCTACCTGTAGATTTTGTCCTCTAGCTCAGCCGGCACCTAGGAAAACCTACCAAACCTGTGCATTTCTGAAAACTAGAGACCTAGGGGAATCCAAGTTGGGGTGACTTGTGGGGCTCGGGCCAGGTTCTGTTACCCAGAATCCTTTGCAAACCTCAAAATTTGGCTAAAAAAACACATGTTCCTCACATTTCTGTGGCAGAAAGTTCTGGAATCTGAGAGGGGCCACAAATTTCCTTCCACCCAGCGTTCCCCCAAGTCTCCCGATAAAAATGATACCTCACTTGTTTGGGTAGGCCTAGCGCCCGCGACAGGAAACGCCCCAAAGCGCAACGTGGACACATCCAAATTTTTGAAAGAAAACAGAGGTGTTTTTTGCAAAGTGCCTACCTGTAGATTTTGTCCGGTAGCTTAGCCGGCACCTAGGGAATCCTACCAAACCTGTGCATTTCTGAAAACTAGAGACCCAGGGGAATCCAAGGAGGGTTGACTTTCGGGGCTCGGACCAGGTTCTGTTTCCCAGAATCCTTTGCAAACCTAAAAATGTGGCTAAAAAAACACATGTTCCTCACATTTCTGTGGCAGAAAGTTCTGGAATATGAGAGGAGCCATAAATGTCCTTCCACCCAGCGTTCCCCCAAGTCTCCCGATAAAAATTATACCTCACTTGTGTGGGTAGGCCTAGCGCCCGCGACAGGAAACGCCCCAAAGCGGAACGTGGATACATCCACATTTTTTAAAGAAAACAGGTGTTTTTTGCGAAATGCCTACCTGTAGATTTTGGCCTCTAGCTCAGCCGGCACCCAGGGAAACCTACCAAACCTGTGCAATTCTGAAAACTAGAGACCTCGGGGAATCCAAGGAGGGGTGACTTGCGGGGCTCGGACAGGGTTATGTTACCCAGAATCCTTTGCAATCCTCAAAATTTGGCTAAAAAAACACATGTTCCTCACATTTCTGTGGCAGAAAGTTCTGGAATCTGAGAGGAGCCACAAATTTCCTTCCACCCAGCGTTCCCCCAAGTCTCCTGATAAAAATGATACCTCACTTGTGTGGGTAGGCCTAGCGCCCGCGACAGGAAACGCCCCAAAGCGCAACGTGGACACATCCAAATTTTTGAAAGAAAACAGGTGTTTTTTGCAAAGTGCCTACCTGTAGATTTTGTCTGGTAGCTTAGCCGGCACCTAGGGAAACCTACCAAACCTGTGCATTTCTGAAAACTAGAGACCCAGGGGAATCCAAGGAGGGGTGACTTGCGGGGCTCAGACCATGTTCTGTTACCCAGAATCCTTTGCAAACCTAAAAATGTTGCTAAAAAAACACATGTTCCTCACATTTCTGTGGCAGAAAGTTCTGGAATATGAGAGGAGCCACAAATGTCCTTCCACCCAGCGTTCCCCCAAGTCTCCCGATAAAAATTATACCTCACTTGTGTGGGTAGGCCTAGCGCCCGCGACAGGAAACGCCCCAAAGCGCAACGTGGACACATCCAAATTTTTTAAAGAAAACAGGTGTTTTTTGCAAAGTGCCTACCTGTAGATTTTGGCCTCCAGCTCAGCCGGCACCTAGGGAAACCTACCAAACCTGTGCATATCTGAAAACTAGAGACCTAGGGGAATCCAAGGAGGGGTGACTTGCAGGGCTCGGACCAGGTTCTGTTACCCAGAATCCTTTGCAAACCTCAAAATTTGGCTAAAAAAACACAAGTTCCTCACATTTCTGTGGCAGAAAGTTCTGGAATCTGAGAGGAGCCACAAATTTCCTTCCACCCAGCGTTCCCCCAAGTCTCCCGATAAAAATGATACCTCACTTGTGTGGGTAGGCCTAGCGCCCGCGACAGGAAACGCCCCAAAGCGCAACGTGGACACATCCACATTTTTTAAAGAAAACAGGTGTTTTTTGCGAAGTGCCTACCTGTAGATTTTGTCCTCTAGCTCAGCCGGCACCTAGGGAAACCTACCAAACCTGTGCATTTCTGAAAACTAGAGACCTAGGGGAATCCAAGATGGGGTGACTTGTGGGGCTCGGGCCAGGTTCTGTTACCCAGAATCCTTTGCAAACCTCAAAATTTGGCTAAAAAAACACATGTTCCTCACATTTCTGTGGCAGAAAGTTCTGGAATCTGAGAGGGGCCACAAATTTCCTTCCACCCAGCGTTCCCCCAAGTCTCCCGATAAAAATGATACCTCACTTGTTTGGGTAGGCCTAGCGCCCGCGACAGGAAACGCCCCAAAGCGCAACGTGGACACATCCAAATTTTTGAAAGAAAACAGAGGTGTTTTTTGCAAAGTGCCTACCTGTAGATTTTGTCCGGTAGCTTAGCCGGCACCTAGGGAATCCTACCAAACCTGTGCATTTCTGAAAACTAGAGACCCAGGGGAATCCAAGGAGGGTTGACTTGCGGGGCTCGGACCAGGTTCTGTTTCCCAGAATCCTTTGCAAACCTAAAAATGTGGCTAAAAAAACACATGTTCCTCACATTTCTGTGGCAGAAAGTTCTGGAATATGAGAGGAGCCACAAATGTCCTTCCACCCAGCGTTCCCCCAAGTCTCCCGATAAAAATTATACCTCACTTGTGTGGGTAGGCCTAGCGCCCGCGACAGGAAACGCCCCAAAGCGGAACGTGGATACATCCACATTTTTTAAAGAAAACAGGTGTTTTTTGCGAAGTGCCTACCTGTAGATTTTGGCCTCTAGCTCAGCCGGCACCCAGGGAAACCTACCAAACCTGTGCAATTCTGAAAACTAGAGACCTCGGGGAATCCAAGGAGGGGTGACTTGCGGGGCTCGGACAGGGTTATATTACCCAGAATCCTTTCCAATCCTCAAAATTTGGCTAAAAAAACACATGTTCCTCACATTTCTGTGGCAGAAAGTTTTGGAATGTGAGAGGAGCCACAAATTTCCTTCCACCCAGCGTTCCCCCAAGTCTCCTGATAAAAATGATACCTCACTTGTGTGGGTAGGCCTAGCGCCCGCGACAGGAAACGCCCCAAAGCGCAACGTGGACACATCCAAATTTTTGAAAGAAAACAGAGGTGTTTTTTGCAAAGTGCCTACCTGTAGATTTTGTCCGGTAGCTTAGCCGGCACCTAGGGAAACCTACCAAACCTGTGCATTTCTGAAAACTAGAGACCCAGGGGAATCCAAGGAGGGGTGACTTGCGGGGCTCAGACCATGTTCTGTTACCCAGAATCCTTTGCAAACCTAAAAATGTTGCTAAAAAAACACATGTTCCTCACATTTCTGTGGCAGAAAGTTCTGGAATATGAGAGGAGCCACAAATGTCCTTCCACCCAGCGTTCCCCCAAGTCTCCCGATAAAAATTATACCTCACTTGTGTGGGTAGGCCTAGCGCCCGCGACAGGAAACGCCCCAAAGCGCAACGTGGACACATCCAAATTTTTTAAAGAAAACAGGTGTTTTTTGCAAAGTGCCTACCTGTAGATTTTGGCCTCTAGCTCAGCCGGCACCTAGGGAAACCTACCAAACCTGTGCATATCTGAAAACTAGAGACCTAGGGGAATCCAAGGAGGGGTGACTTGCAGGGCTCGGACCAGGTTCTGTTACCCAGAATCCTTTGCAAACCTCAAAATTTGGCAAAAAAAACACAAGTCCCTCACATTTCTGTGGCAGAAAGTTCTGGAATCTGAGAGGAGCCACAAATTTCCTTCCACCCAGCGTTCCCCCAAGTCTCCCGATAAAAATGATACCTCACTTGTGTGGGTAGGCCTAGCGCCCGCGACAGGAAACGCCCCAAAGCGCAACGTGGACACATCCACATTTTTTAAAGAAAACAGGTGTTTTTTGCGAAGTGCCTACCTGTAGATTTTGTCCTCTAGCTCAGCCGGCACCTAGGGAAACCTACCAAACCTGTGCATTTCTGAAAACTAGAGACCTAGGGGAATCCAAGATGGGGTGACTTGTGGGGCTCGGGCCAGGTTCTGTTACCCAGAATCCTTTGCAAACCTCAAAATTTGGCTAAAAAAACACATGTTCCTCACATTTCTGTGGCAGAAAGTTCTGGAATCTGAGAGGGGCCACAAATTTCCTTCCACCCAGCGTCCCCCCAAGTCTCCCGATAAAAATGATACCTCACTTGTTTGGGTAGGCCTAGCGCCCGCGACAGGAAACGCCCCAAAGCGCAACGTGGACACATCCAAATTTTTGATAGAAAACAGAGGTGT
Organism: Pleurodeles waltl; assembly: GCF_031143425.1. Taxonomy (NCBI): domain Eukaryota; kingdom Metazoa; phylum Chordata; class Amphibia; order Caudata; family Salamandridae; genus Pleurodeles; species Pleurodeles waltl. The sequence continues at coordinate 402,699,698 of NC_090439.1, forward strand.
TTTTTGCAAAGTGCCTACCTGTAGATTTTGTCCGGTAGCTTAGCCGGCACCTAGGGAATCCTACCAAACCTGTGCATTTCTGAAAACTAGAGACCCAGGGGAATCCAAGGAGGGTTGACTTGCGGGGCTCGGACCAGGTTCTGTTTCCCAGAATCCTTTGCAAACCTAAAAATGTGGCTAAAAAAAACACATGTTGCTCACATTTCTGTGGCAGAAAGTTCTGGAATATGAGAGGAGCCACAAATGTCCTTCCACCCAGCGTTCCCCCAAGTCTCCCGATAAAAATTATACCTCACTTGTGTGGGTAGGCCTAGCGCCCGCGACAGGAAACGCCCCAAAGCGCAACGTGGACACATCCAAATTTTTTAAAGAAAACAGGTGTTTTTTGTGAAGTGCCTACCTGTAGATTTTGGCCTCTAGCTCAGCCGGCACCTAGGGAAACCTACCAAACCTGTGCATATCTGAAAACTAGAGAACTAGGGGAATCCAAGGAGGGGTGACTTGCAGGGCTCGGACCAGGTTCTGTTACCCAGAATCCTTTGCAAAACTCAAAATTTGGCTAAAAAAACACAAGTTCCTCACATTTCTGTGGCAGAAAGTTCTGGAATCTGAGAGGAGCCACAAATTTCCTTCCACCCAGCGTTCCCCCAAGTCTCCCGATAAAAATGATACCTCACTTGTGTGGGTAGGCCTAGCGCCCTCGACAGGAAACGCCCCAAAGCGCAACGTGGACACATCCACATTTTTTAAAGAAAACAGGTGTTTTTTGCGAAGTGCCTACCTGTAGATTTTGTCCTCTAGCTCAGCCGGCACCTAGGGAAACCTACCAAACCTGTCATTTCTGAAAACTAGAGACCTAGGGGAATCCAAGATGGGGTGACTTGTGGGGCTCGGGCCAGGTTCTGTTACCCAGAATCCTTTGCAAACCTCAAAATTTGGCTAAAAAAACACATGTTCCTCACATTTCTGTGGCAGAAAGTTCTGGAATCTGAGAGGGGCCACAAATTTCCTTCCACCCAGCGTTCCCCCAAGTCTCCCGATAAAAATGATACCTCACTTGTTTGGGTAGGCCTAGCGCCCGCGACAGGAAACGCCCCAAAGCGCAACGTGGACACATCCAAATTTTTTAAAGAAAACAGAGGTGTTTTTTGCAAAGTGCCTACCTGTAGATTTTGTCCGGTAGCTTAGCCGGCACCTAGGGAATCCTACCAAACCTGTGCATTTCTGAAAACTAGAGACCCAGGGGAATCCAAGGAGGGTTGACTTGCGGGGCTCGGACCAGGTTCTGTTTCCCAGAATCCTTTGCAAACCTAAAAATGTGGCTAAAAAAACACATGTTCCTCTCATTTCTGTGGCAGAAAGTTCTGGAATATGAGAGGAGCCACAAATGTCCTTCCACCCAGCGTTCCCCCAAGTCTCCCGATAAAAATTATACCTCACTTGTGTGGGTAGGCCTAGCGCCCGCGACAGGAAACGCCCCAAAGCGGAACGTGGATACATCCACATTTTTTAAAGAAAACAGGTGTTTTTTGCGAAGTGCCTACCTGTAGATTTTGGCCTCTAGCTCAGCCGGCACCCAGGGAAACCTACCAAACCTGTGCAATTCTGAAAACTAGAGACCTCGGGGAATCCAAGGAGGGGTGACTTGCGGGGCTCGGACAGGGTTATGTTACCCAGAATCCTTTGCAATCCTCAAAATTTGGCTAAAAAAACACATGTTCCTCACATTTCTGTGGCAGAAAGTTCTGGAATCTGAGAGGAGCCACAAATTTCCTTCCACCCAGCGTTCCCCCAAGTCTCCCGATAAAAATGATACCTCACTTGTGTGGGTAGGCCTAGCGCCCGCGACAGGAAACGCCCCAAAGCGCAACGTGGACACATCCACATTTTTTAAAGAAAACAGGTGTTTTTTGCGAAGTGCCTACCTGTAGATTTTGTCCTCTAGCTCAGCCGGCACCTAGGGAAACCTACCAAACCTGTGCATTTCTGAAAACTAGAGACCTAGGGGAATCCAAGATGGGGTGACTTGTGGGGCTCGGGCCAGGTTCTGTTACCCAGAATCCTTTGCAAACCTCAAAATTTGGCTAAAAAAACACATGTTCCTCACATTTCTGTGGCAGAAAGTTCTGGAATCTGAGAGGGGCCACAAATTTCCTTCCACCCAGCGTTCCCCCAAGTCTCCCGATAAAAATGATACCTCACTTGTTTGGGTAGGCCTAGCGCCCGCGACAGGAAACGCCCCAAAGCGCAACGTGGACACATCCAAATTTTTGAAAGAAAACAGAGGTGTTTTTTGCAAAGTGCCTACCTGTAGATTTTGTCCGGTAGCTTAGCCGGCACCTAGGGAATCCTACCAAACCTGTGCATTTCTGAAAACTAGAGACCCAGGGGAATCCAAGGAGGGTTGACTTGCGGGGCTCGGACCAGGTTCTGTTTCCCAGAATCCTTTGCAAACCTAAAAATGTGGCTAAAAAAACACATGTTCCTCACATTTCTGTGGCAGAAAGTTCTGGAATATGAGAGGAGCCACAAATGTCCTTCCACCCAGCGTTCCCCCAAGTCTCCCGATAAAAATTATACCTCACTTGTGTGGGTAGGCCTAGCGCCCGCGACAGGAAATGCCCCAAAGCGGAACGTGGATACATCCACATTTTTTAAAGAAAACAGGTGTTTTTTGCGAAGTGCCTACCTGTAGATTTTGGCCTCTAGCTCAGCCGGCACCCAGGGAAACCTACCAAACCTGTGCAATTCTGAAAACTAGAGACCTCGGGGAATCCAAGGAGGGGTGACTTGCGGGGCTCGGACAGGGTTATGTTACCCAGAATCCTTTGCAATCCTCAAAATTTGGCTAAAAAAACACATGTTCCTCACATTTCTGTGGCAGAAAGTTCTGGAATCTGAGAGGAGCCACAAATTTCCTTCCACCCAGCGTTCCCCCAAGTCTCCTGATAAAAATGATACCTCACTTGTGTGGGTAGGCCTAGCGCCCGCGACAGGAAACGCCCCAAAGCGCAACGTGGACACATCCAAATTTTTGAAAGAAAACAGAGGTGTTTTTTGCAAAGTGCCTACCTGTAGATTTTGTCCGGTAGCTTAGCCGGCACCTAGGGAAACCTACCAAACCTGTGCATTTCTGAAAACTAGAGACCCAGGGGAATCCAAGGAGGGGTGACTTGCGGGGCTCAGACCATGTTCTGTTACCCAGAATCCTTTGCAAACCTAAAAATGTTGCTAAAAAAACACATGTTCCTCACATTTCTGTGGCAGAAAGTTCTGGAATATGAGAGGAGCCACAAATGTCCTTCCACCCAGCGTTCCCCCAAGTCTCCCGATAAAAATTATACCTCACTTGTGTGGGTAGGCCTAGCGCCCGCGACAGGAAACGCCCCAAAGCGCAACGTGGACACATCCAAATTTTTTAAAGAAAACAGGTGTTTTTTGCAAAGGGCCTACCTGTAGATTTTGGCCTCTAGCTCAGCCGGCACCTAGGGAAACCTACCAAATCTGTGCATATCTGAAAACTAGAGACCTAGGGGAATCGAAGGAGGGGTGACTTGCAGGGCTCGGACCAGGTTCTGTTACCCAGAATCCTTTGCAAACCTCAAAATTTGGCTAAAAAAACACAAGTTCCTCACATTTCTGTGGCAGAAAGTTCTGGAATCTGAGAGGAGCCACAAATTTCCTTCCACCCAGCGTTCCCCCAAGTCTCCCGATAAAAATGATACCTCACTTGTGTGGGTAGGCCTAGCGCCCGCGACAGGAAACGCCCCAAAGCGCAACGTGGACACATCCACATTTTTTAAAGAAAACAGGTGTTTTTTGCGAAGTGCCTACCTGTAATTTTTGTCCTCTAGCTCAGCCGGCACCTAGGGAAACCTACCAAACCTGTGCATTTCTGAAAACTAGAGACCTAGGGGAATCCAAGATGGGGTGACTTGTGGGGCTCGGGCCAGGTTCTGTTACCCAGAATCCTTTGCAAACCTCAAAATTTGGCTAAAAAAACACATGTTCCTCTCATTTCTGTGGCAGAAAGTTCTGGAATCTGAGAGGGGCCACAAATTTCCTTCCACCCAGCGTCCCCCCAAGTCTCCCGATAAAAATAATACCTCACTTGTTTGGGTAGGCCTAGCGCCCGCGACAGGAAACGCCCCAAAGCGCAACGTGGACACATCCAAATTTTTGATAGAAAACAGAGGTGTTTTTTGCAAAGTGCCTACCTGTAGATTTTGTCCGGTAGCTTAGCCGGCACCTAGGGAATCCTACCAAACCTGTGCATTTCTGAAAACTAGAGACCCAGGGGAATCCAAGGAGGGTTGACTTGCGGGGCTCGGACCAGGTTCTGTTTCCCAGAATCCTTTGCAAACCTAAAAATGTGGCTAAAAAAAACACATGTTCCTCACATTTCTGTTGCAGAAAGTTCTGGAATATGAGAGGAGCCACAAATGTCCTTCCACCCAGCGTTCCCCCAAGTCTCCCGATAAAAATTATACCTCACTTGTGTGGGTAGGCCTAGCGCCCGCGACAGGAAACGCCCCAAAGCGCAACGTGGATACATCCAAATTTTTTAAAGAAAACAGGTGTTTTTTGCGAAGTGCCTACCTGTAGATTTTGGCCTCTAGCTCAGCCGGCACCCAAGGAAAACCTACCAAACCTGTGCAATTCTGAAAACTAGAGACCTCGGGGAATCCAAGGAGGGGTGACTTGCGGGGCTCGGACAGGGTTATGTTACCCAGAATCCTTTGCAATCCTCAAAATTTGGCTAAAAAAACACATGTTCCTCACATTTCTGTGGCAGAAAGTTCTGAAATCTGAGAGGAGCCACAAATTTCCTTCCACCCAGCGTTCCCCCAAGTCTCCCGATAAAAATAATACCTCACTTGTGTGGGTAGGCCTAGCGCCCGCGACAGGAAACGCCCCAAAGCGCAACGTGGACACATCCAAATTTTTGAAAGAAAACAGAGGTGTTTTTTGCAAAGTGCCTACCTGTAGATTTTGTCCGGTAGCTTAGCCGGCACCTAGGGAAACCTACCAAAACTGTGCATTTCTGAAAACTAGAGACCCAGGGGAATCCAAGGAGGGGTGACTTGCGGGGCTCAGACCAGGTTCTGTTACCCAGAATCCTTTGCAAACCTAAAAATTTGGCTAAAAAAACACATGTTCCTCACATTTCTGTGGCAGAAAGTTCTGGAATATGAGAGGAGCCACAAATGTCCTTCCACCCAGCGTTCCCCCAAGTCTCCCGATAAAAATTATACCTCACTTGTGTGGGTAGTCCTAGCGCCCGCGACAGGAAACGCCCCAAAGCGCAACGTGGACACATCAATTTTTTTTAAAGAAAACAGGTGTTTTTTGCGAAGTGCCTACCTGTAGATTTTGGCCTCTAGCTCAGCCGGCACCTAGGGAAACCTACCAAACCTGTGCATATCTGAAAACTAGAGACCTAGGGGAATCCAAGGAGGGGTGACTTGCGGGGCTCGGACCAGGTTCTGTTACCCAGAATCCTTTGCAAACCTCAAAATTTGGCTAAAAAAACACAAGTTCCTCACATTTCTGTGGCAGAAAGTTCTGGAATCTGAGAGGAGCCACAAATTTACTTCCACCCAGCGTTCCCCCAAGTCTCCCGATAAAAATGATACCTCACTTGTGTGGGTAGGCCTAGCGCCCGCGGCAGGAAACGCCCCAAAGCGCAACGTGGACACATCCAAATTTTTGAAAGAAAGCAGAGGTGTTTTTTGCGAAGTGCCAACCTGTAGATTTTGGCCTCTAGCTCAGCCGGCACCTAGGGAAACCTACCAAACCTGTGCATTTCTGATAACTAGAGACCTAGGGGAATCCAAGATGGGGTGACTTGTGGGGCTCGGACCAGGTTCTGTTACCCAGAATCCTTTGCAAACCTCAAAATTTGGCTAAAAAACACATGTTCCTCACATTTCTGTGGCAGAAAGTTCTGGAATCTTAGAGGAGCCACAAATTTCCTTCCACCCAGCGTTCCCCCAATTCTCCCGATAAAAATGATACCTCACTTGTGTGGGTAGGCCTAGCGACCGCGACAGGAAACGCCACAAAGCGCAACGTGGACACATCCAAATTTTTGAAAGAAAACAGAGGTGTTTTTTGCAAAGTGCCTACCTGTAGATTTTGTCCAGTAGCTTAGCCGGCACCTAGGGAAACCTACCAAACCTGTGCATTTCTGAAAACTAGAGACCCAGGGGAATCCAAGGAGGGGTGACTTGCGGGGCTCAGACCAGGTTCTGTTACCCAGAATCCTTTGCAAACCTAAAAATTTGGCTAAAAAAACACATGTTCCTCACATTTCTGTGGCAGAAAGTTCTGGAATCTGAGGGGAGCCACAAATTTCCTTCCACCCAGCGTTCCCCCAAGTCTCCCGATAAAAATAATACCTCACTTGTGTGGGTAGGCCTAGCGCCCGCGACAGGAAACGCCCCAAAGCGCAACGTGGACACATCCAAATTTTTGAAAGAATACAGAGGTGTTTTTTGCGAAGTGCCTACCTGTAGATTTTGGCCTCTAGCTCAGCCGGCACCTAGGGAAACCTACCAAACCTGTGCATATGTGAAAACTAGAGACCTAGGGGAATCCAAGGAGGGGTGACTTGCAGGGCTCGGACCAGGTTCTGTTACCCAGAATCCTTTGCAAACCTCAAAATTTGGCTAAAAAAACACAAGTTCCTCACATTTCTGTGGCAGAAAGTTCTGGAATCTGAGAGGAGCCACAAATTTCCTTCCACCCAGCGTTCCCCCATGTCTCCCGATAAAAATGATACCTCACTTGTGTGGGTAGGCCTAGCGCCCGCGACAGGAAACGCCCCAAAGCGCAACGTGGACACATCCAAATTTTTGAAAGAAAGCAGAGGTGTTTTTTGCGAAGTGCCAACCTGTAGATTTTGGCCTCTAGCTCAGCCGGCACCTAGGGAAACCTACCAAACCTGTGCATTTCTGAAAACTAGAGACCTAGGGGAATCCAAGATGGGGTGACTTGTGGGGCTCGGACCAGGTTCTGTTACCCAGAATCCTTTGCAAACCTCAAAATTTGGCTAAAAAAACACATGTTCCTCACATTTCTGTGGCAGACAGTTCTGGAATCTGAGAGGAGCCACAAATTTCCTTCCACCCAGCGTTCCCCCAAGTCTCCCGATAAAAATGATACCTCACTTGTGTGGGTAGGACTAGCGCCCGTAACAGGAAACGCCCCAAAGCGCAACGTGGACACATCCAAATTTTTGAAAGAAAACAGAGGTGTTTTTTGCAAAGTGCCTACCTGTAGATTTTGTCTGGTAGCTTAGCCGGCACCTAGGGAAACCTACCAAACCTGTGCATTTCTGAAAACTAGAGACCTAGGGGAATCCAAGATGGGGTGACTTGTGGGGCTCGGACCAGGTTCTGTTACCCAGAATCCTTTGCAAACCTCAAAATTTGGCTAAAAAAACACATGTTCCTCACATTTCTGTGGCAGAAAGTTCTGGAATCTGAGAGGAGCCACAAATTTCCTTCCACCCAGCGTTCCCCCAAGTCTCCCGATAAAAATGATACCTCACTTGTGTGGTTAGGACTAGCGCCCGTAACAGGAAACGCCCCAAAGCGCAACGTGGACACATCCAAATTTTTGAAAGAAAACAGAGGTGTTTTTTGCAAAGTGCCTACCTGTAGATTTTGTCCGGTAGCTTAGCCGGCACCTAGGGAAACCTACCAAACCTGTGCATTTCTGAAAACTAGAGACCCAGGGGAATCCAAGGAGGGGTGACTTGCGGGGCTCGGACCAGGTTCTGTTACCCAGAATCCTTTGCAAACCTAAAAATGTGGCTAAAAAAACACATGTTCCTCACATTTCTGTGGCAGAAAGTTCTGGAATATGAGAGGAGCCACAAATGTTCTTCCACCCAGCGTTCCCCCAAGTCTCCCGATAAAAATTATACCTCACTTGTGTGGGTAGGCCTAGCGCCCGCGACAGAAAACGCCCCAAAGCGCAACAGGAACACATCCAAATTTTTTAAAGAAAACAGGTGTTTTTTGCGAAGTGCCTACCTGTAGATTTTGGCCTCTAGCTCAGCCGGCACCTAGGGAAACCTACCAAACCTGTGCAATTCTGAAAACTAGAGACCCAGGGGAATCCAAGGAGGGGTGACTTGCGGGGCTCAGACCAGGTTCTGTTACCCAGAATCCTTTGCAAACCTAAAAATGTGGCTAAAAAAACACATGTTCCTCACATTTCTGTGGCAGAAAGTTCTGGAATCTGAGGGGAGCCACAAATTTCCTTCCACCCAGCGTTCCCCCAAGTCTCCCGATAAAAATAATACCTCACTTGTGTGGGTAGGCCTAGCGCCCGCGACAGGAAACGCCCCAAAGCGCAACGTGGACACATCCAAATTTTTGAAAGAATACAGAGGTGTTTTTTGCGAAGTGCCTACCTGTAGATTTTGGCCTCTAGCTCAGCCGGCACCTAAGGAAACCTACCAAACCTGTGCATATGTGAAAACTAGAGACCTAGGGGAATCCAAGGAGGGGTGACTTGCAGGGCTCGGACCAGGTTCTGTTACCCAGAATCCTTTGCAAACCTCAAAAGTTGGCTAAAAAAACACAAGTTCCTCACATTTCTGTGGCAGAAAGTTCTGGAATCTGAGAGGAGCCACAAATTTCCTTCCACCCAGCGTTCCCCCATGTCTCCCGATAAAAATGATACCTCACTTGTGTGGGTAGGCCTAGCGCCCGCGACAGGAAACGCCCCAAAGCGCAACGTGGACACATCCAAATTTTTGAAAGAAAGCAGAGGTGTTTTTTGCGAAGTGCCAACCTGTAGATTTTGGCCTCTAGCTCAGCCGGCACCTAGGGAAACCTACCAAACCTGTGCATTTCTGAAAACTAGAGACCTAGGGGAATCCAAGATGGGGTGACTTGTGGGGCTCGGACCAGGTTCTGTTACCCAGAATCCTTTGCAAACCTCAAAATTTGGCTAAAAAAACACATGTTCCTCACATTTCTGTGGCAGACAGTTCTGGAATCTGAGAGGAGCCACAAATTTCCTTCCACCCAGCGTTCCCCCAAGTCTCCCGATAAAAATGATACCTCACTTGTGTGGGTAGGACTAGCGCCCGTAACAGGAAACGCCCCAAAGCGCAACGTGGACACATCCAAATTTTTGAAAGAAAACAGAGGTGTTTTTTGCAAAGTGCCTACCTGTAGATTTTGTCTGGTAGCTTAGCCGGCACCTAGGGAAACCTACCAAACCTGTGCATTTCTGAAAACTAGAGACCTAGGGGAATCCAAGATGGGGTGACTTGTGGGGCTCGGACCAGGTTCTGTTACCCAGAATCCTTTGCAAACCTCAAAATTTGGCTAAAAAAACACATGTTCCTCACATTTCTGTGGCAGAAAGTTCTGGAATCTGAGAGGAGCCACAAATTTCCTTCCACCCAGCGTTCCCCCAAGTCTCCCGATAAAAATGATACCTCACTTGTGTGGTTAGGACTAGCGCCCGTAACAGGAAACGCCCCAAAGCGCAACGTGGACACATCCAAATTTTTGAAAGAAAACAGAGGTGTTTTTTGCAAAGTGCCTACCTGTAGATTTTGTCCGGTAGCTTAGCCGGCACCTAGGGAAACCTACCAAACCTGTGCATTTCTGAAAACTAGAGACCCAGGGGAATCCAAGGAGGGGTGACTTGCGGGGCTCGGACCAGGTTCTGTTACCCAGAATCCTTTGCAAACCTAAAAATGTGGCTAAAAAAACACATGTTCCTCACATTTCTGTGGCAGAAAGTTCTGGAATATGAGAGGAGCCACAAATGTTCTTCCACCCAGCGTTCCCCCAAGTCTCCCGATAAAAATTATACCTCACTTGTGTGGGTAGGCCTAGCGCCCGCGACAGAAAACGCCCCAAAGCGCAACAGGAACACATCCAAATTTTTTAAAGAAAACAGGTGTTTTTTGCGAAGTGCCTACCTGTAGATTTTGGCCTCTAGCTCAGCCGGCACCTAGGGAAACCTACCAAACCTGTGCAATTCTGAAAACTAGAGACCCAGGGGAATCCAAGGAGGGGTGACTTGCGGGGCTCAGACCAGGTTCTGTTACCCAGAATCCTTTGCAAACCTAAAAATTTGGCTAAAAAAACACATGTTCCTCACATTTCTGTGGCAGAAAGTTCTGGAATCTGAGGGGAGCCACAAATTTCCTTCCACCCAGCGTTCCCCCAAGTCTCCCGATAAAAATAATACCTCACTTGTGTGGGTAGGCCTAGCGCCCGCGACAGGAAACGCCCCAAAGCGCAACGTGGACACATCCAAATTTTTGAAAGAATACAGAGGTGTTTTTTGCGAAGTGCCTACCTGTAGATTTTGGCCTCTAGCTCAGCCGGCACCTAAGGAAACCTACCAAACCTGTGCATATGTGAAAACTAGAGACCTAGGGGAATCCAAGGAGGGGTGACTTGCAGGGCTCGGACCAGGTTCTGTTACCCAGAATCCTTTGCAAACCTCAAAAGTTGGCTAAAAAAACACAAGTTCCTCACATTTCTGTGGCAGAAAGTTCTGGAATCTGAGAGGAGCCACAAATTTCCTTCCACCCAGCGTTCCCCCATGTCTCCCGATAAAAATGATACCTCACTTGTGTGGGTAGGCCTAGCGCCCGCGACAGGAAACGCCCCAAAGCGCAACGTGGACACATCCAAATTTTTGAAAGAAAGCAGAGGTGTTTTTTGCGAAGTGCCAACCTGTAGATTTTGGCCTCTAGCTCAGCCGGCACCTAGGGAAACCTACCAAACCTGTGCATTTCTGAAAACTAGAGACCTAGGGGAATCCAAGATGGGGTGACTTGTGGGGCTCGGACCAGGTTCTGTTACCCAGAATCCTTTGCAAACCTCAAAATTTGGCTAAAAAAACACATGTTCCTCACATTTCTGTGGCAGACAGTTCTGGAATCTGAGAGGAGCCACAAATTTCCTTCCACCCAGCGTTCCCCCAAGTCTCCCGATAAAAATGATACCTCACTTGTGTGGGTAGGACTAGCGCCCGTAACAGGAAACGCCCCAAAGCGCAACGTGGACACTTCCAAATTTTTGAAAGAAAACAGAGGTGTTTTTTGCAAAGTGCCTACCTGTAGATTTTGTCTGGTAGCTTAGCCGGCACCTAGGGAAACCTACCAAACCTGTGCATTTCTGAAAACTAGAGACCTAGGGGAATCCAAGATGGGGTGACTTGTGGGGCTCGGACCAGGTTCTGTTACCCAGAATCCTTTGCAAACCTCAAAATTTGGCTAAAAAAACACATGTTCCTCACATTTCTGTGGCAGAAAGTTCTGGAATCTGAGGGGAGCCACAAATTTCCTTCCACCCAGCGTTCCCCCAAGTCTCCCGATAAAAATAATACCTCACTTGTGTGGGTAGGCCTAGCGCCCGCGACAGGAAACGCCCCAAAGCGCAACGTGGACACATCCAAATTTTTGAAAGAATACAGAGGTGTTTTTTGCGAAGTGCCTACCTGTAGATTTTGGCCTCTAGCTCAGCCGGCACCTAGGGAAACCTACCAAACCTGTGCATATGTGAAAACTAGAGACCTAGGGGAATCCAAGGAGGGGTGACTTGCAGGGCTCGGACCAGGTTCTGTTACCCAGAATCCTTTGCAAACCTCAAAATTTGGCTAAAAAAACACAAGTTCCTCACATTTCTGTGGCAGAAAGTTCTGGAATCTGAGAGGAGCCACAAATTTCCTTCCACCCAGCGTTCCCCCATGTCTCCCGATAAAAATGATACCTCACTTGTGTGGGTAGGCCTAGCGCCCGCGACAGGAAACGCCCCAAAGCGCAACGTGGACACATCCAAATTTTTGAAAGAAAGCAGAGGTGTTTTTTGCGAAGTGCCAACCTGTAGATTTTGGCCTCTAGCTCAGCCGGCACCTAGGGAAACCTACCAAACCTGTGCATTTCTGAAAACTAGAGACCTAGGGGAATCCAAGATGGGGTGACTTGTGGGGCTCGGACCAGGTTCTGTTACCCAGAATCCTTTGCAAACCTCAAAATTTGGCTAAAAAAACACATGTTCCTCACATTTCTGTGGCAGACAGTTCTGGAATCTGAGAGGAGCCACAAATTTCCTTCCACCCAGCGTTCCCCCAAGTCTCCCGATAAAAATTATACCTCACTTGTGTGGGTAGGACTAGCGCCCGTAACAGGAAACGCCCCAAAGCGCAACGTGGACACATCCAAATTTTTGAAAGAAAACAGAGGTGTTTTTTGCAAAGTGCCTACCTGTAGATTTTGTCTGGTAGCTTAGCCGGCACCTAGGGAAACCTACCAAACCTGTGCATTTCTGAAAACTAGAGACCTAGGGGAATCCAAGATGGGGTGACTTGTGGGGCTCGGACCAGGTTCTGTTACCCAGAATCCTTTGCAAACCTCAAAATTTGGCTAAAAAAACACATGTTCCTCACATTTCTGTGGCAGAAAGTTCTGGAATCTGAGAGGAGCCACAAATTTCCTTCCACCCAGCGTTCCCCCAAGTCTCCCGATAAAAATGATACCTCACTTGTGTGGTTAGGACTAGCGCCCGTAACAGGAAACGCCCCAAAGCGCAACGTGGACACATCCAAATTTTTGAAAGAAAACAGAGGTGTTTTTTGCAAAGTGCCTACCTGTAGATTTTGTCCGGTAGCTTAGCCGGCACCTAGGGAAACCTACCAAACCTGTGCATTTCTGAAAACTAGAGACCCAGGGGAATCCAAGGAGGGGTGACTTGCGGGGCTCGGACCAGGTTCTGTTACCCAGAATCCTTTGCAAACCTAAAAATGTGGCTAAAAAAACACATGTTCCTCACATTTCTGTGGCAGAAAGTTCTGGAATATGAGAGGAGCCACAAATGTCCTTCCACCCAGCGTTCCCCCAAGTCTCCCGATAAAAATTATACCTCACTTGTGTGGGTAGGCCTAGCGCCCGCGACAGAAAACGCCCCAAAGCGCAACGTGGACACATCCAAATTTTTTAAAGAAAACAGGTGTTTTTTGCGAAGTGCCTACCTGTAGATTTTGGCCTCTAGCTCAGCCGGCACCTAGGGAAACCTACCAAACCTGTGCAATTCTGAAAACTAGAGACCTCTGGGAATCCAAGGAGGGGTGACTTGCGGGGCTCGGACAGGGTTATGTTACCCAGAATCCTTTGCAATCCTCAAAATTTGGCTAAAAAAACACATGTTCCTCACATTTCTGTGGCAGAAAGTTCTGGAATCTGAGGGGAGCCACAAATTTCCTTCCACCCAGCGTTCCCCCAAGTCTCCCGATAAAAATAATACCTCACTTGTGTGGGTAGGCCTAGCGCCCGCGACAGGAAACGCCCCAAAGCGCAACGTGGACACATCCAAATTTTTGAAAGAATACAGAGGTGTTTTTTGCGAAGTGCCTACCTGTAGATTTTGGCCTCTAGCTCAGCCGGCACCTAGGGAAACCTACCAAACCTGTGCATATCTGAAAACTAGAGACCTAGGGGAATCCAAGGAGGGGTGACTTGCGGGGCTCGGACCAGGTTCTGTTACCCAGAATCCTTTGCAAACCTCAAAATTTGGCTAAAAAAGCACATGTTCCTCACATTTCTGTGGCAGAAAGTTCTGGAATCTGAGAGGAGCCACAAATTTCCTTCCACCCAGCGTTCCCCCAAGTCTCCCGATAAAAATGATACCTCACTTGTGTGGGTAGGCCTAGCGCCCGCGACAGGAAACGCCCCAAAGCGCAACGTGGACACATCCAAATTTTTGAAAGAAAGCAGAGGTGTTTTTTGCGAAGTGCCAACCTGTAGATTTTGGCCTCTAGCTCAGCCGGCACCTAGGGAAGCCTAGCAAACCTGTGCATTTCTGAAAACTAGAGACCTAGGGGAATCCAAGATGGGGTGACTTGTGGGGCTCGGACCAGGTTCTGTTACCCAGAATCCTTTGCAAACCTCAAAATTTGGCTAAAAAAACACATGTTCCTCACATTTCTGTGGCAGAAAGTTCTGGAATCTGAGAGGAGCCACAAATTTCCTTCCACCCAGCGTTCCCCCAAGTCTCCCGATAAAAATAATACCTCACTTGTGTGGGTAGGCCTAGCGCCCGCAACAGGAAACGCCCCAAAGCGCAACGTGGACACATCCAAATTTTTGAAAGAAAACAGAGGTGTTTTTTGCAAAGTGCCTACCTGTAGATTTTGTCCGGTAGCTTAGCCGGCACCTAGGGAAACCTACCAAACCTGTGCATTTCTGAAAACTAGAGACACAGGGGAATCCAAGGAGGGGTGACTTGCGGGGCTCAGACCAGGTTCTGTTACCCAGAATCCTTTGCAAACCTAAAAATTTGGCTGAAAAAACACATGTTCCTCACATTTCTGTGGCCGAAAGTTCTGGAATATGAGAGGAGCCACAAATGTCCTTCCACCCAGCGTTCCCCCAAGTCTCCCGATAAAAATTATACCTCACTTGTGTGGGTAGGCCTAGCGCCCGCGACAGGAAACGCCCCAAAGAGCAACGTGGACACATCCAAATTTTTAAAAGAAAACAGGTGTTTTTTGCGAAGTGCCTACCTGTAGATTTTGGCCTCTAGCTCAGCCGGCACCTAGGGAAACCTACCAAACCTGTGCATATGTGAAAACTAGAGACCTAGGGGAATCCAAGGAGGGGTGACTTGCAGGGCTCGGACCAGGTTATGTTACCCAGAATCCTTTGCAAACCTCAAAATTTGGCTTAAAAAACACATGTTCCTCACATTTCTGTGGCAGAAAGTTCTGGAATCTGAGAGGAGCCACAAATTTCCTTCCACCCAGCGTTTCCCCAAGTCTCCCGATAAAAATGATACCTCACTTGTGTGGGTAGGCCTAGCGCCCGCGACAGGAAACGCCCCAAAGCGCAACGTGGACACATCCAAATTTTTGAAAGAAAACAGAGGTGTTTTTTGCAAAGTGCCTACCTGTAGATTTTGTCCGGTAGCTTAGCCGGCACCTAGGGAAACCTACCAAACCTGTGCAGTTCTGAAAACTAGAGACCGAGGGGAATCCAAGGAGGGGTGACTTGCGGGGCTCGGACCAGGTTCTGTTACCCAGAATCCTTTGCAAACCTAAAAATGTGGCTAAAAAAACACATGTTCCTCACATTTCTGTGGCAGAAAGTTCTGGAATATGAGAGGACCCACAAATGTCCTTCCACCCAGCGTTCCCCCAAGTCTCCCGATAAAAATTATACCTCACTTGTGTGGGTAGGCCTAGCGCCCGCGACAGGAAACGCCACAAAGCGCAACGTGGACACATCCAAATTTTTGAAAGAAAACAGAGGTGTTTTTTGCAAAGTGCCTACCTGTAGATTTTGTCCAGTAGCTTAGCCGGCACCTAGGGAAACCTACCAAACCTGTGCATTTCTGAAAACTAGAGACCCAGGGGAATCCAAGGAGGGGTGACTTGCGGGGCTCAGACCAGGTTCTGTTACCCAGAATCCTTTGCAAACCTAAAAATTTGGCTAAAAAAACACATGTTCCTCACATTTCTGTGGCAGAAAGTTCTGGAATCTGAGGGGAGCCACAAATTTCCTTCCACCCAGCGTTCCCCCAAGTCTCCCGATAAAAATAATACCTCACTTGTGTGGGTAGGCCTAGCGCCCGCGACAGGAAACGCCCCAAAGCGCAACGTGGACACATCCAAATTTTTGAAAGAATACAGAGGTGTTTTTTGCGAAGTGCCTACCTGTAGATTTTGGCCTCTAGCTCAGCCGGCACCTAGGGAAACCTACCAAACCTGTGCATATGTGAAAACTAGAGACCTAGGGGAATCCAAGGAGGGGTGACTTGCAGGGCTCGGGCCAGGTTCTGTTACCCAGAATCCTTTGCAAACCTCAAAATTTGGCTAAAAAAACACAAGTTCCTCACATTTCTGTGGCAGAAAGTTCTGGAATCTGAGAGGAGCCACAAATTTCCTTCCACCCAGCGTTCCCCCATGTCTCCCGATAAAAATGATACCTCACTTGTGTGGGTAGGCCTAGCGCCCGCGACAGGAAACGCCCCAAAGCGCAACGTGGACACATCCAAATTTTTGAAAGAAAGCAGAGGTGTTTTTTGCGAAGTGCCAACCTGTAGATTTTGGCCTCTAGCTCAGCCGGCACCTAGGGAAATCTACCAAACCTGTGCATTTCTGAAAACTAGAGACCTAGGGGAATCCAAGATGGGGTGACTTGTGGGGCTCGGACCAGGTTCTGTTACCCAGAATCCTTTGCAAACCTCAAAATTTGGCTAAAAAAACACATGTTCCTCACATTTCTGTGGCAGACAGTTCTGGAATCTGAGAGGAGCCACAAATTTCCTTCCACCTAGCGTTCCCCCAAGTCTCCCGATAAAAATGATACCTCACTTGTGTGGGTAGGACTAGCGCCCGTAACAGGAAACGCCCCAAAGCGCAACGTGGACACATCCAAATTTTTGAAAGAAACCAGAGGTGTTTTTTGCAAAGTGCCTACCTGTAGATTTTGTCCGGTAGCTTAGCCGGCACCTAGGGAAACCTACCAAACCTGTGCATTTCTGAAAACTAGAGACACAGGGGAATCCAAGGAGGGGTGACTTGCGGGGCTCAGACCAGGTTCTGTTACCCAGAATCCTTTGCAAACCTAAAAATTTGGCTGAAAAAACACATGTTCCTCACATTTCTGTGGCCGAAAGTTCTGGAATATGAGAGGAGCCACAAATGTCCTTCCACCCAGCGTTCCCCCAAGTCTCCCGATAAAAATTATACCTCACTTGTGTGGGTAGGCCTAGCGCCCGCGACAGGAAACGCCCCAAAGAGCAACGTGGACACATCCAAATTTTTAAAAGAAAACAGGTGTTTTTTGCGAAGTGCCTACCTGTAGATTTTGGCTTCTAGCTCAGCCGGCACCTAGGGAAACCTACCAAACCTGTGCATATGTGAAAACTAGAGACCTAGGGGAATCCAAGGAGGGGTGACTTGCAGGGCTCGGACCAGGTTATGTTACCCAGAATCCTTTGCAAACCTCAAAATTTGGCTAAGAAAACACATGTTCCTCACATTTCTGTGGCAGAAAGTTCTGGAATCTGAGAGGAGCCACAAATTTCCTTCCACCCAGCGTTTCCCCAAGTCTCCCGATAAAAATGATACCTCACTTGTGTGGGTAGGCCTAGCGCCCGCGACAGGAAACGCCCCAAAGCGCAACGTGGACACATCCAAATTTTTGAAAGAAAACAGAGGTGTTTTTTGCAAAGTGCCTACCTGTAGATTTTGTCCGGTAGCTTAGCCGGCACCTAGGGAAACCTACCAAACCTGTGTAGTTCTGAAAACTAGAGACCGAGGGGAATCCAAGGAGGGGTGACTTGCGGGGCTCGGACCAGGTTCTGTTACCCAGAATCCTTTGCAAACCTAAAAATGTGGCTAAAAAAACACATGTTCCTCACATTTCTGTGGCAGAAAGTTCTGGAATATGAGAGGACCCACAAATGTCCTTCCACCCAGCGTTCCCCCAAGTCTCCCGATAAAAATTATACCTCACTTGTGTGGGTAGGCCTAGCGCCCGCGACAGGAAACGCCACAAAGCGCAACGTGGACACATCCAAATTTTTGAAAGAAAACAGAGGTGTTTTTTGCAAAGTGCCTACCTGTAGATTTTGTCCAGTAGCTTAGCCGGCACCTAGGGAAACCTACCAAACCTGTGCATTTCTGAAAACTAGAGACCCAGGGGAATCCAAGGAGGGGTGACTTGCGGGGCTCAGACCAGGTTCTGTTACCCAGAATCCTTTGCAAACCTAAAAATTTGGCTAAAAAAACACATGTTCCTCACATTTCTGTGGCAGAAAGTTCTGGAATCTGAGGGGAGCCACAAATTTCCTTCCACCCAGCGTTCCCCCAAGTCTCCCGATAAAAATAATACCTCACTTGTGTGGGTAGGCCTAGCGCCCGCGACAGGAAACGCCCCAAAGCGCAACGTGGACACATCCAAATTTTTGAAAGAATACAGAGGTGTTTTTTGCGAAGTGCCTACCTGTAGATTTTGGCCTCTAGCTCAGCCGGCACCTAGGGAAACCTACCAAACCTGTGCATATGTGAAAACTAGAGACCTAGGGGAATCCAAGGAGGGGTGACTTGCAGGGCTCGGGCCAGGTTCTGTTACCCAGAATCCTTTGCAAACCTCAAAATTTGGCTAAAAAAACACAAGTTCCTCACATTTCTGTGGCAGAAAGTTCTGGAATCTGAGAGGAGCCACAAATTTCCTTCCACCCAGCGTTCCCCCATGTCTCCCGATAAAAATGATACCTCACTTGTGTGGGTAGGCCTAGCGCCCGCGACAGGAAACGCCCCAAAGCGCAACGTGGACACATCCAAATTTTTGAAAGAAAGCAGAGGTGTTTTTTGCGAAGTGCCAACCTGTAGATTTTGGCCTCTAGCTCAGCCGGCACCTAGGGAAACCTACCAAACCTGTGCATTTCTGAAAACTAGAGACCTAGGGGAATCCAAGATGGGGTGACTTGTGGGGCTCGGACCAGGTTCTGTTACCCAGAATCCTTTGCAAACCTCAAAATTTGGCTAAAAAAACACATGTTCCTCACATTTCTGTGGCAGACAGTTCTGGAATCTGAGAGGAGCCACAAATTTCCTTCCACCCAGCGTTCCCCCAAGTCTCCCGATAAAAATGATACCTCACTTGTGTGGGTAGGACTAGCGCCCGTAACAGGAAACGCCCCAAAGCGCAACGTGGACACATCCACATTTTTGAAAGAAACCAGAGGTGTTTTTTGCAAAGTGCCTACCTGTAGATTTTGTCCGGTAGCTTAGCCGGCACCTAGGGAAACCTACCAAACCTGTGCATTTCTGAAAACTAGAGACCTAGGGGAATCCAAGATGGGGTGACTTGTGGGGCTCGGACCAGGTTCTGTTACCCAGAATCCTTTGCAAACCTCAAAATTTGGCTAAAAAAACACATGTTCCTCACATTTCTGTGGCAGAAAGTTCTGGAATCTGAGAGGAGCCACAAATTTCCTTCCACCCAGCGTTCCCCCAAGTCTCCCGATAAAAATGATACCTCACTTGTGTGGGTAGGACTAGCGCCCGTAACAGGAAACGCCCCAAAGCGCAACGTGGACACATCCAAATTTTTGAAAGAAAACAGAGGTGTTTTTTGCAAAGTGCCTACCTGTAGATTTTGTCCGGTAGCTTAGCCGGCACCTAGGGAAACCTACCAAACCTGTGCATTTCTGAAAACTAGAGACCCAGGGGAATCCAAGGAGGGGTGACTTGCGGGGCTCGGACCAGGTTCTGTTACCCAGAATCCTTTGCAAACCTAAAAATGTGGCTAAAAAAACACATGTTCCTCACATTTCTGTGGCAGAAAGTTCTGGAATATGAGAGGAGCCACAAATGTCCTTCCACCCAGCGTTCCCCCAAGTCTCCCGATAAAAATAATACCTCACTTGTGTGGGTAGGCCTAGCGCCCGCGACAGAAAACGCCCCAAAGTGCAACGTGGACACATCCAAATTTTTTAAAGAAAACAGGTGTTTTTTGCGAAGTGCCTACCTGTAGATTTTGGCCTGTAGCTCAGCCGGCACCTAGGGAAACCTACCAAACCTGTGCAATTCTGAAAACTAGAGACCTCGGGGAATCCAAGGAGGGGTGACTTGCGGGGCTCGGACAGGGTTATGTTATCCAGAATCCTTTGCAATCCTCAAAATTTGGCTAAAAAAACACATGTTCCTCACATTTCTGTGGCAGAAAGTTCTGGAATCTGAGAGGAGCCACAAATTTCCTTCCACCCAGCGTTCCCCAAAGTCTCCTGATAAAAATGATACCTCACCTGTGTGGGTAGGCCTAGCGCCCGCGACAGGAAAAGCCCCAAAGGGCAACGTGGACACATCCAAATTTTTGAAAGAAAACAGAGGTGTTTTTTGCGAAGTGCCTACCTGTAGATTTTGGCCTCTAGCTCAGCCGGGACCTAGGGAAACCTACCAAACCTGTGCATTTCTGAAAACTAGAGACCTAGGGGAATCCAAGATGGGGTGACTTGCGGGGCTCGGACCAGGTTTTGTTACCCAGAATCCTTTGCAAACCTCAAAATTTGGCTAAAGAAACACAAGTTCCTCACATTTCTGTGGCAGAAAGTTCTGGAATCTGAGAGGTGCCACAAATTTCCTTCCACCCAGCGTTCCCCCAAGTCTCCCGATAAAAATGATACCTCACTTGTGTGGGTAGGCGTAGCGCCCGCGACTGGAAACGCCCCAAAGCGCAACGTGGACACATCCACATTTTTTAAAGAAAACAGAGGTGTTTTTTGCGAAGTGCCTACCTGTAGATTTTGGCCTCTAGCTCAGCCGGGACCTAGGGAAACCTACCAAACCTGTGCATTTCTGAAAACTAGAGACCTAGGGGAATCCAAGATGGGGTGACTTGCGGGGCTCGGACCAGGTTCTGTTACCCAGAATCCTTTGCAAACCTCAAAATTTGGCTAAAAAAACACAAGTTCCTCACATTTCTGTGGCAGAAAGTTCTGGAATCTGAGAGGAGCCACAAATTTCCTTCCACCCAGCGTTCCCCCAAGTCTCCTGATAAAAATGATACCTCCCTTGTGTGGGTAGGCCTAGCGCCCGCGACAGGAAACGCCCCAAAGCGCAACGTGGACACATCCAAATTTTTGAAAGAAAGCAGAGGTGTTTTTTGCGATGTGCCAACCTGTAGATTTTGGCCTCTAGCTCAGCCGGCACCTAGGGAAACCTACCAAACCTGTGCATTTCTGAAAACTAGAGACATAGGGGAATCCAAGATGGGGTGACTTGCGGGGCTCGGACCAGGTTCTGTTACCCAGAATCCTTTGCAAACCTAAAAATGTGGCTAAAAAAACACATGTTCCTCACATTTCTGTGGCAGAAAGTTCTGGAATCTGAGAGGAGCCACAAATTTCCTTCCACCCAGCGTTCCCCCAAGTCTCCCGATAAAAATGATACCTCACTTGTGTGGGTAGGCCTAGCGCCCGCGACAGGAAACGCCCCAAAGCGCAACGTGGACACATCCAAATTTTTGAAAGAAAGCAGAGGTGTTTTTTGCGAAGTGCCAACCTGTAGATTTTGGCCTCTAGCTCAGCCGGCACCTAGGGAAGCCTAGCAAACCTGTGCATTTCTGAAAACTAGAGACCTAGGGGAATCCAAGATGGGGTGACTTGTGGGGCTCGGACCAGGTTCTGTTACCCAGAATCCTTTGCAAACCTCAAAATTTGGCTAAAAAAACACATGTTCCTCACATTTCTGTGGCAGAAAGTTCTGGAATCTGAGAGGAGCCACAAATTTCCTTCCACCCAGCGTTCCCCCAAGTCTCCCGATAAAAATAATACCTCACTTGTGTGGGTAGGCCTAGCGCCCGCAACAGGAAACGCCCCAAAGCGCAACGTGGACACATCCAAATTTTTGAAAGAAAACAGAGGTGTTTTTTGCAAAGTGCCTACCTGTAGATTTTGTCCGGTAGCTTAGCCGGCACCTAGGGAAACCTACCAAACCTGTGCATTTCTGAAAACTAGAGACACAGGGGAATCCAAGGAGGGGTGACTTGCGGGGCTCAGACCAGGTTCTGTTACCCAGAATCCTTTGCAAACCTAAAAATTTGGCTGAAAAAACACATGTTCCTCACATTTCTGTGGCCGAAAGTTCTGGAATATGAGAGGAGCCACAAATGTCCTTCCACCCAGCGTTCCCCCAAGTCTCCCGATAAAAATTATACCTCACTTGTGTGGGTAGGCCTAGCGCCCGCGACAGGAAACGCCCCAAAGAGCAACGTGGACACATCCAAATTTTTAAAAGAAAACAGGTGTTTTTTGCGAAGTGCCTACCTGTAGATTTTGGCCTCTAGCTCAGCCGGCACCTAGGGAAACCTACCAAACCTGTGCATATGTGAAAACTAGAGACCTAGGGGAATCCAAGGAGGGGTGACTTGCAGGGCTCGGACCAGGTTATGTTACCCAGAATCCTTTGCAAACCTCAAAATTTGGCTAAAAAAACACATGTTCCTCACATTTCTGTGGCAGAAAGTTCTGGAATCTGAGAGGAGCCACAAATTTCCTTCCACCCAGCGTTTCCCCAAGTCTCCCGATAAAAATGATACCTCACTTGTGTGGGTAGGCCTAGCGCCCGCGACAGGAAACGCCCCAAAGCGCAACGTGGACACATCCAAATTTTTGAAAGAAAACAGAGGTGTTTTTTGCAAAGTGCCTACCTGTAGATTTTGTCCGGTAGCTTAGCCGGCACCTAGGGAAACCTACCAAACCTGTGCAGTTCTGAAAACTAGAGACCGAGGGGAATCCAAGGAGGGGTGACTTGCGGGGCTCGGACCAGGTTCTGTTACCCAGAATCCTTTGCAAACCTAAAAATGTGGCTAAAAAAACACATGTTCCTCACATTTCTGTGGCAGAAAGTTCTGGAATATGAGAGGACCCACAAATGTCCTTCCACCCAGCGTTCCCCCAAGTCTCCCGATAAAAATTATACCTCACTTGTGTGGGTAGGCCTAGCGCCCGCGACAGGAAACGCCACAAAGCGCAACGTGGACACATCCAAATTTTTGAAAGAAAACAGAGGTGTTTTTTGCAAAGTGCCTACCTGTAGATTTTGTCCAGTAGCTTAGCCGGCACCTAGGGAAACCTACCAAACCTGTGCATTTCTGAAAACTAGAGACCCAGGGGAATCCAAGGAGGGGTGACTTGCGGGGCTCAGACCAGGTTCTGTTACCCAGAATCCTTTGCAAACCTAAAAATTTGGCTAAAAAAACACATGTTCCTCACATTTCTGTGGCAGAAAGTTCTGGAATCTGAGGGGAGCCACAAATTTCCTTCCACCCAGCGTTCCCCCAAGTCTCCCGATAAAAATAATACCTCACTTGTGTGGGTAGGCCTAGCGCCCGCGACAGGAAACGCCCCAAAGCGCAACGTGGACACATCCAAATTTTTGAAAGAATACAGAGGTGTTTTTTGCGAAGTGCCTACCTGTAGATTTTGGCCTCTAGCTCAGCCGGCACCTAGGGAAACCTACCAAACCTGTGCATATGTGAAAACTAGAGACCTAGGGGAATCCAAGGAGGGGTGACTTGCAGGGCTCGGGCCAGGTTCTGTTACCCAGAATCCTTTGCAAACCTCAAAATTTGGCTAAAAAAACACAAGTTCCTCACATTTCTGTGGCAGAAAGTTCTGGAATCTGAGAGGAGCCACAAATTTCCTTCCACCCAGCGTTCCCCCATGTCTCCCGATAAAAATGATACCTCACTTGTGTGGGTAGGCCTAGCGCCCGCGACAGGAAACGCCCCAAAGCGCAACGTGGACACATCCAAATTTTTGAAAGAAAGCAGAGGTGTTTTTTGCGAAGTGCCAACCTGTAGATTTTGGCCTCTAGCTCAGCCGGCACCTAGGGAAATCTACCAAACCTGTGCATTTCTGAAAACTAGAGACCTAGGGGAATCCAAGATGGGGTGACTTGTGGGGCTCGGACCAGGTTCTGTTACCCAGAATCCTTTGCAAACCTCAAAATTTGGCTAAAAAAACACATGTTCCTCACATTTCTGTGGCAGACAGTTCTGGAATCTGAGAGGAGCCACAAATTTCCTTCCACCCAGCGTTCCCCCAAGTCTCCCGATAAAAATGATACCTCACTTGTGTGGGTAGGACTAGCGCCCGTAACAGGAAACGCCCCAAAGCGCAACGTGGACACATCCAAATTTTTGAAAGAAACCAGAGGTGTTTTTTGCAAAGTGCCTACCTGTAGATTTTGTCCGGTAGCTTAGCCGGCACCTAGGGAAACCTACCAAACCTGTGCATTTCTGAAAACTAGAGACCCAGGGGAATCCAAGGAGGGGTGACTTGCGGGGCTCGGACCAGGTTCTGTTACCCAGAATCCTTTGCAAACCTAAAAATGTGGCTAAAAAAACACATGTTCCTCACATTTCTGTGGCAGAAAGTTCTGGAATATGAGAGGAGCCACAAATGTCCTTCCACCCAGCGTTCCCCCATGTCTCCCGATAAAAATAATACCTCACTTGTGTGGGTAGGCCTAGCGCCCGCGACAGAAAACGCCCCAAAGTGCAACGTGGACACATCCAAATTTTTTAAAGAAAACAGGTGTTTTTTGCGAAGTGCCTACCTGTAGATTTTGGCCTGTAGCTCAGCCGGCACCTAGGGAAACCTACCAAACCTGTGCAATTCTGAAAACTAGAGACCTCGGGGAATCCAAGGTGGGGTGACTTGCGGGGCTCGGACAGGGTTATGTTATCCAGAATCCTTTGCAATCCTCAAAATTTGGCTAAAAAAACACATGTTCCTCACATTTCTGTGGCAGAAAGTTCTGGAATCTGAGAGGAGCCACAAATTTCCTTCCACCCAGCGTTCCCCAAAGTCTCCTGATAAAAATGATACCTCACCTGTGTGGGTAGGCCTAGCGCCCGCGACAGGAAAAGCCCCAAAGGGCAACGTGGACACATCCAAATTTTTGAAAGAAAACAGAGGTGTTTTTTGCGAAGTGCCTACCTGTAGATTTTGGCCTCTAGCTCAGCCGGGACCTAGGGAAACCTACCAAACCTGTGCATTTCTGAAAACTAGAGACCTAGGGGAATCCAAGATGGGGTGACTTGCGGGGCTCGGACCAGGTTTTGTTACCCAGAATCCTTTGCAAACCTCAAAATTTGGCTAAAGAAACACAAGTTCCTCACATTTCTGTGGCAGAAAGTTCTGGAATCTGAGAGGTGCCACAAATTTCCTTCCACCCAGCGTTCCCCCAAGTCTCCCGATAAAAATGATACCTCACTTGTGTGGGTAGGCGTAGCGCCCGCGACTGGAAACGCCCCAAAGCGCAACGTGGACACATCCACATTTTTTAAAGAAAACAGAGGTGTTTTTTGCGAAGTGCCTACCTGTAGATTTTGGCCTCTAGCTCAGCCGGGACCTAGGGAAACCTACCAAACCTGTGCATTTCTGAAAACTAGAGACCTAGGGGAATCCAAGATGGGGTGACTTGCGGGGCTCGGACCAGGTTCTGTTACCCAGAATCCTTTGCAAACCTCAAAATTTGGCTAAAAAAACACAAGTTCCTCACATTTCTGTGGCAGAAAGTTCTGGAATCTGAGAGGAGCCACAAATTTCCTTCCACCCAGCGTTCCCCCAAGTCTCCTGATAAAAATGATACCTCCCTTGTGTGGGTAGGCCTAGCGCCCGCGACAGGAAACGCCCCAAAGCGCAACGTGGACACATCCAAATTTTTGAAAGAAAGCAGAGGTGTTTTTTGCGATGTGCCAACCTGTAGATTTTGGCCTCTAGCTCAGCCGGCACCTAGGGAAACCTACCAAACCTGTGCATTTCTGAAAACTAGAGACATAGGGGAATCCAAGATGGGGTGACTTGCGGGGCTCGGACCAGGTTCTGTTACCCAGAATCCTTTGCAAACCTAAAAATGTGGCTAAAAAAACACATGTTCCTCACATTTCTGTGGCAGAAAGTTCTGGAATCTGAGAGGAGCCACAAATTTCCTTCCACCCAGCGTTCCCCCAAGTCTCCCGATAAAAATGATACCTCACTTGTGTGGGTAGGCCTAGCGCCCGCGACAGGAAACGCCCCAAAGCGCAACGTGGACACATCCAAATTTTTGAAAGAAAGCAGAGGTGTTTTTTGCGAAGTGCCAACCTGTAGATTTTGGCCTCTAGCTCAGCCGGCACCTAGGGAAGCCTAGCAAACCTGTGCATTTCTGAAAACTAGAGACCTAGGGGAATCCAAGATGGGGTGACTTGTGGGGCTCGGACCAGGTTCTGTTACCCAGAATCCTTTGCAAACCTCAAAATTTGGCTAAAAAAACACATGTTCCTCACATTTCTGTGGCAGAAAGTTCTGGAATCTGAGAGGAGCCACAAATTTCCTTCCACCCAGCGTTCCCCCAAGTCTCCCGATAAAAATAATACCTCACTTGTGTGGGTAGGCCTAGCGCCCGCAACAGGAAACGCCCCAAAGCGCAACGTGGACACATCCAAATTTTTGAAAGAAAACAGAGGTGTTTTTTGCAAAGTGCCTACCTGTAGATTTTGTCCGGTAGCTTAGCCGGCACCTAGGGAAACCTACCAAACCTGTGCATTTCTGAAAACTAGAGACACAGGGGAATCCAAGGAGGGGTGACTTGCGGGGCTCAGACCAGGTTCTGTTACCCAGAATCCTTTGCAAACCTAAAAATTTGGCTGAAAAAACACATGTTCCTCACATTTCTGTGGCCGAAAGTTCTGGAATATGAGAGGAGCCACAAATGTCCTTCCACCCAGCGTTCCCCCAAGTCTCCCGATAAAAATTATACCTCACTTGTGTGGGTAGGCCTAGCGCCCGCGACAGGAAACGCCCCAAAGAGCAACGTGGACACATCCAAATTTTTAAAAGAAAACAGGTGTTTTTTGCGAAGTGCCTACCTGTAGATTTTGGCCTCTAGCTCAGCCGGCACCTAGGGAAACCTACCAAACCTGTGCATATGTGAAAACTAGAGACCTAGGGGAATCCAAGGAGGGGTGACTTGCAGGGCTCGGACCAGGTTATGTTACCCAGAATCCTTTGCAAACCTCAAAATTTGGCTAAAAAAACACATGTTCCTCACATTTCTGTGGCAGAAAGTTCTGGAATCTGAGAGGAGCCACAAATTTCCTTCCACCCAGCGTTTCCCCAAGTCTGCCGATAAAAATGATACCTCACTTGTGTGGGTAGGCCTAGCGCCCGCGACAGGAAACGCCCCAAAGCGCAACGTGGACACATCCAAATTTTTGAAAGAAAACAGAGGTGTTTTTTGCAAAGTGCCTACCTGTAGATTTTGTCCGGTAGCTTAGCCGGCACCTAGGGAAACCTACCAAACCTGTGCAGTTCTGAAAACTAGAGACCGAGGGGAATCCAAGGAGGGGTGACTTGCGGGGCTCGGACCAGGTTCTGTTACCCAGAATCCTTTGCAAACCTAAAAATGTGGCTAAAAAAACACATGTTCCTCACATTTCTGTGGCAGAAAGTTCTGGAATATGAGAGGACCCACAAATGTCCTTCCACCCAGCGTTCCCCCAAGTCTCCCGATAAAAATTATACCTCACTTGTGTGGGTAGGCCTAGCGCCCGCGACAGGAAACGCCACAAAGCGCAACGTGGACACATCCAAATTTTTGAAAGAAAACAGAGGTGTTTTTTGCAAAGTGCCTACCTGTAGATTTTGTCCAGTAGCTTAGCCGGCACCTAGTGAAACCTACCAAACCTGTGCATTTCTGAAAACTAGAGACCCAGGGGAATCCAAGGAGGGGTGACTTGCGGGGCTCAGACCAGGTTCTGTTACCCAGAATCCTTTGCAAACCTAAAAATTTGGCTAAAAAAACACATGTTCCTCACATTTCTGTGGCAGAAAGTTCTGGAATCTGAGGGGAGCCACAAATTTCCTTCCACCCAGCGTTCCCCCAAGTCTCCCGATAAAAATAATACCTCACTTGTGTGGGTAGGCCTAGCGCCCGCGACAGGAAACGCCCCAAAGCGCAACGTGGACACATCCAAATTTTTGAAAGAATGCAGAGGTGTTTTTTGCGAAGTGCCTACCTGTAGATTTTGGCCTCTAGCTCAGCCGGCACCTAGGGAAACCTACCAAACCTGTGCATATGTGAAAACTAGAGACCTAGGGGAATCCAAGGAGGGGTGACTTGCAGGGCTCGGGCCAGGTTCTGTTACCCAGAATCCTTTGCAAACCTCAAAATTTGGCTAAAAAAACACAAGTTCCTCACATTTCTGTGGCAGAAAGTTCTGGAATCTGAGAGGAGCCACAAATTTCCTTCCACCCAGCGTTCCCCCATGTCTCCCGATAAAAATGATACCTCACTTGTGTGGGTAGGCCTAGCGCCCGCGACAGGAAACGCCCCAAAGCGCAACGTGGACACATCCAAATTTTTGAAAGAAAGCAGAGGTGTTTTTTGCGAAGTGCCAACCTGTAGATTTTGGCCTCTAGCTCAGCCGGCACCTAGGGAAATCTACCAAACCTGTGCATTTCTGAAAACTAGAGACCTAGGGGAATCCAAGATGGGGTGACTTGTGGGGCTCGGACCAGGTTCTGTTACCCAGAATCCTTTGCAAACCTCAAAATTTGGCTAAAAAAACACATGTTCCTCACATTTCTGTGGCAGACAGTTCTGGAATCTGAGAGGAGCCACAAATTTCCTTCCACCTAGCGTTCCCCCAAGTCTCCCGATAAAAATGATACCTCACTTGTGTGGGTAGGACTAGCGCCCGTAACAGGAAACGCCCCAAAGCGCAACGTGGACACATCCAAATTTTTGAAAGAAACCAGAGGTGTTTTTTGCAAAGTGCCTACCTGTAGATTTTGTCCGGTAGCTTAGCCGGCACCTAGGGAAACCTACCAAACCTGTGCATTTCTGAAAACTAGAGACACAGGGGAATCCAAGGAGGGGTGACTTGCGGGGCTCAGACCAGGTTCTGTTACCCAGAATCCTTTGCAAACCTAAAAATTTGGCTGAAAAAACACATGTTCCTCACATTTCTGTGGCCGAAAGTTCTGGAATATGAGAGGAGCCACAAATGTCCTTCCACCCAGCGTTCCCCCAAGTCTCCCGATAAAAATTATACCTCACTTGTGTGGGTAGGCCTAGCGCCCGCGACAGGAAACGCCCCAAAGAGCAACGTGGACACATCCAAATTTTTAAAAGAAAACAGGTGTTTTTTGCGAAGTGCCTACCTGTAGATTTTGGCTTCTAGCTCAGCCGGCACCTAGGGAAACCTACCAAACCTGTGCATATGTGAAAACTAGAGACCTAGGGGAATCCAAGGAGGGGTGACTTGCAGGGCTCGGACCAGGTTATGTTACCCAGAATCCTTTGCAAACCTCAAAATTTGGCTAAGAAAACACATGTTCCTCACATTTCTGTGGCAGAAAGTTCTGGAATCTGAGAGGAGCCACAAATTTCCTTCCACCCAGCGTTTCCCCAAGTCTCCCGATAAAAATGATACCTCACTTGTGTGGGTAGGCCTAGCGCCCGCGACAGGAAACGCCCCAAAGCGCAACGTGGACACATCCAAATTTTTGAAAGAAAACAGAGGTGTTTTTTGCAAAGTGCCTACCTGTAGATTTTGTCCGGTAGCTTAGCCGGCACCTAGGGAAACCTACCAAACCTGTGTAGTTCTGAAAACTAGAGACCGAGGGGAATCCAAGGAGGGGTGACTTGCGGGGCTCGGACCAGGTTCTGTTACCCAGAATCCTTTGCAAACCTAAAAATGTGGCTAAAAAAACACATGTTCCTCACATTTCTGTGGCAGAAAGTTCTGGAATATGAGAGGACCCACAAATGTCCTTCCACCCAGCGTTCCCCCAAGTCTCCCGATAAAAATTATACCTCACTTGTGTGGGTAGGCCTAGCGCCCGCGACAGGAAACGCCACAAAGCGCAACGTGGACACATCCAAATTTTTGAAAGAAAACAGAGGTGTTTTTTGCAAAGTGCCTACCTGTAGATTTTGTCCAGTAGCTTAGCCGGCACCTAGGGAAACCTACCAAACCTGTGCATTTCTGAAAACTAGAGACCCAGGGGAATCCAAGGAGGGGTGACTTGCGGGGCTCAGACCAGGTTCTGTTACCCAGAATCCTTTGCAAACCTAAAAATTTGGCTAAAAAAACACATGTTCCTCACATTTCTGTGGCAGAAAGTTCTGGAATCTGAGGGGAGCCACAAATTTCCTTCCACCCAGCGTTCCCCCAAGTCTCCCGATAAAAATAATACCTCACTTGTGTGGGTAGGCCTAGCGCCCGCGACAGGAAACGCCCCAAAGCGCAACGTGGACACATCCAAATTTTTGAAAGAATACAGAGGTGTTTTTTGCAAAGTGCCTACCTGTAGATTTTGGCCTCTAGCTCAGCCGGCACCTAGGGAAACCTACCAAACCTGTGCATATGTGAAAACTAGAGACCTAGGGGAATCCAAGGAGGGGTGACTTGCAGGGCTCGGGCCAGGTTCTGTTACCCAGAATCCTTTGCAAACCTCAAAATTTGGCTAAAAAAACACAAGTTCCTCACATTTCTGTGGCAGAAAGTTCTGGAATCTGAGAGGAGCCACAAATTTCCTTCCACCCAGCGTTCCCCCATGTCTCCCGATAAAAATGATACCTCACTTGTGTGGGTAGGCCTAGCGCCCGCGACAGGAAACGCCCCAAAGCGCAACGTGGACACATCCAAATTTTTGAAAGAAAGCAGAGGTGTTTTTTGCGAAGTGCCAACCTGTAGATTTTGGCCTCTAGCTCAGCCGGCACCTAGGGAAACCTACCAAACCTGTGCATTTCTGAAAACTAGAGACCTAGGGGAATCCAAGATGGGGTGACTTGTGGGGCTCGGACCAGGTTCTGTTACCCAGAATCCTTTGCAAACCTCAAAATTTGGCTAAAAAAACACATGTTCCTCACATTTCTGTGGCAGACAGTTCTGGAATCTGAGAGGAGCCACAAATTTCCTTCCACCCAGCGTTCCCCCAAGTCTCCCGATAAAAATGATACCTCACTTGTGTGGGTAGGACTAGCGCCCGTAACAGGAAACGCCCCAAAGCGCAACGTGGACACATCCACATTTTTGAAAGAAACCAGAGGTGTTTTTTGCAAAGTGCCTACCTGTAGATTTTGTCCGGTAGCTTAGCCGGCACCTAGGGAAACCTACCAAACCTGTGCATTTCTGAAAACTAGAGACCTAGGGGAATCCAAGATGGGGTGACTTGTGGGGCTCGGACCAGGTTCTGTTACCCAGAATCCTTTGCAAACCTCAAAATTTGGCTAAAAAAACACATGTTCCTCACATTTCTGTGGCAGAAAGTTCTGGAATCTGAGAGGAGCCACAAATTTCCTTCCACCCAGCGTTCCCCCAAGTCTCCCGATAAAAATGATACCTCACTTGTGTGGGTAGGACTAGCGCCCGTAACAGGAAACGCCCCAAAGCGCAACGTGGACACATCCAAATTTTTGAAAGAAAACAGAGGTGTTTTTTGCAAAGTGCCTACCTGTAGATTTTGTCCGGTAGCTTAGCCGGCACCTAGGGAAACCTACCAAACCTGTGCATTTCTGAAAACTAGAGACCCAGGGGAATCCAAGGAGGGGTGACTTGCGGGGCTCGGACCAGGTTCTGTTACCCAGAATCCTTTGCAAACCTAAAAATGTGGCTAAAAAAACACATGTTCCTCACATTTCTGTGGCAGAAAGTTCTGGAATATGAGAGGAGCCACAAATGTCCTTCCACCCAGCGTTCCCCCAAGTCTCCCGATAAAAATAATACCTCACTTGTGTGGGTAGGCCTAGCGCCCGCGACAGAAAACGCCCCAAAGTGCAACGTGGACACATCCAAATTTTTTAAAGAAAACAGGTGTTTTTTGCGAAGTGCCTACCTGTAGATTTTGGCCTGTAGCTCAGCCGGCACCTAGGGAAACCTACCAAACCTGTGCAATTCTGAAAACTAGAGACCTCGGGGAATCCAAGGAGGGGTGACTTGCGGGGCTCGGACAGGGTTATGTTATCCAGAATCCTTTGCAATCCTCAAAATTTGGCTAAAAAAACACATGTTCCTCACATTTCTGTGGCAGAAAGTTCTGGAATCTGAGAGGAGCCACAAATTTCCTTCCACCCAGCGTTCCCCAAAGTCTCCTGATAAAAATGATACCTCACCTGTGTGGGTAGGCCTAGCGCCCGCGACAGGAAAAGCCCCAAAGGGCAACGTGGACACATCCAAATTTTTGAAAGAAAACAGAGGTGTTTTTTGCGAAGTGCCTACCTGTAGATTTTGGCCTCTAGCTCAGCCGGGACCTAGGGAAACCTACCAAACCTGTGCATTTCTGAAAACTAGAGACCTAGGGGAATCCAAGATGGGGTGACTTGCGGGGCTCGGACCAGGTTTTGTTACCCAGAATCCTTTGCAAACCTCAAAATTTGGCTAAAGAAACACAAGTTCCTCACATTTCTGTGGCAGAAAGTTCTGGAATCTGAGAGGTGCCACAAATTTCCTTCCACCCAGCGTTCCCCCAAGTCTCCCGATAAAAATGATACCTCACTTGTGTGGGTAGGCGTAGCGCCCGCGACTGGAAACGCCCCAAAGCGCAACGTGGACACATCCACATTTTTTAAAGAAAACAGAGGTGTTTTTTGCGAAGTGCCTACCTGTAGATTTTGGCCTCTAGATCAGCCGGGCCTAGGGAAACCTACCAAACCTGTGCATTTCTGAAAACTAGAGACCTAGGGGAATCCAAGATGGGGTGACTTGCGGGGCTCGGACCAGGTTCTGTTACCCAGAATCCTTTGCAAACCTCAAAATTTGGCTAAAAAAACACAAGTTCCTCACATTTCTGTGGCAGAAAGTTCTGGAATCTGAGAGGAGCCACAAATTTCCTTCCACCCAGCGTTCCCCCAAGTCTCCTGATAAAAATGATACCTCCCTTGTGTGGGTAGGCCTAGCGCCCGCGACAGGAAACGCCCCAAAGCGCAACGTGGACACATCCAAATTTTTGAAAGAAAGCAGAGGTGTTTTTTGCGATGTGCCAACCTGTAGATTTTGGCCTCTAGCTCAGCCGGCACCTAGGGAAACCTACCAAACCTGTGCATTTCTGAAAACTAGAGACATAGGGGAATCCAAGATGGGGTGACTTGCGGGGCTCGGACCAGGTTCTGTTACCCAGAATCCTTTGCAAACCTCAAAATTTGGCTAAAAAAACACAAGTTCCTCACATTTCTGTGGCAGAAAGTTCTGGAATATGAGAGGAGCCACAAATGTCCTTCCACCCAGCATTCCCCCAAGTCTCCCGATAAAAATTATACCTCACTTGTGTGGGTAGGCCTAGCGCCCGCGACAGGAAACGCCCCAAAGCGCAACGTGGACACATCCCAAAAAATTTCAAGAAAACAGGTGTTTTTTGCGAAGTGCCTACCTGTAGATTTTGTCCGGTAGCTTAGCCGGCACCTAGGGAAACCTACCAAACCTGTGCATTTCTGAAAACTAGAGACCCAGGGAAATCCAAGGAGGGGTGACTTGCGGGGCTCGGACCAGGTTCTGTTACCCAGAATCCTTTGCAAACCTAAAAATGTGGCTAAAAAAACACATGTTCCTCACATTTCTGTGGCAGAAAGTTCTGGAATATGAGAGGAGCCACAAATGTCCTTCCACCCAGCGTTCCCCCAAGTCTCCCGATAAAAATTATACCTCACTTGTGGGGGTAGGCCTAGCGCCCGCGACAGGAAACGCCCCAAAGCGCAACGTGGACACATCCAAATTTGTTTAAAGAAATCAGGTGTTTTTTGCGAAGTGCCTACCTGTAGATTTTGGCCTCTAGCTCAGCCGGCACCTAGGGAAACCTACCATACCTGTGCAATTCTGAAAACTAGAGACCTCGGGGAATCCAAGGAGGGGTGACTTGCGGGGCTCGGACAGGGTTATGTTACCCAGAATCCTTTGCAATCCTCAAAATTTGGCTGAAAAAACACATGTTCCTCAAATTTCTGTGGCAGAAAGTTCTGGAATCTGAGAGGAGCCACAAATTTCCTTCCACCCAGCGTTCCCCCAAGTCTCCCGATAAAAATATTACCTCACTTGTGTGGGTAGGCCTAGCGCCCGCGACAGGAAACGCCCCAAAGCGCAACGTGGACACATCCAAATTTTTTAAAGAAAACAGAGGTGTTTTTTGCGAAGTGCCTACCTGTAGATTTTGGCCTCTAGCTCAGCCGGCACCTAGGGAAACCTACCAAACCTGTGTATATCTGAAAACTAGAGACCTAGGGGAATCCAAGGAGGGGTGACTTGCGGGGCTCGGACCAGGTTCTGTTACCCAGAATCCTTTGCAAACCTCAAAATTTGGCTAAAAAAGCACATGTTCCTCACATTTCTGTGGCAGAAAGTTCTGGAATCTGAGAGGAGCCACAAATTTCCTTCCACCCAGCGTTCCCCAAAGTCTCCCGATAAAAATTATACCTCACTTGTGTGGGTAGGCCTAGCGCCTGCGACAGGAAACGCCCCAAAGCGCAACGTGGACACATCAAATTTTTTTAAAGAAAACAGGTGTTTTTTGCGAAGTGCCTACCTGTCGATTTTGGCCTCTAGCTCAGCCGGCACCTAGGGAAACCTACCAAACCTGTGCAATTCTGAAAACTAGAGACCTCGGGGAATCCAAGGAGGGGTGGCTTGCGGGGCTCGGACCAGGTTCTGTTACCCTGAATCCTTTGCAAACCTCAAAATTTGGCTAAAAAAACACATGTTCCTCACATTTCTGTGGCAGAAAGTTCTGGAATCTGAGAGGAGCCACAAATTTCCTTCCACCCAGCGTTCCCCCAAGTCTCCCGATAAAAATAATACCTCACTTGTGTGGGTAGGCCTAGCGCCCGCGACAGGAAACGCCCCAAAGCGCAACGTGGACACATCCAAATTTTTGAAAGAAAACAGAGGTGTTTTTTGCGAAGTGCCTACCTGTAGATTTTGGCCTCTAGCTCAGCCGGCACCTAGGGAAACCTACCAAACCTGTGTATATCTGAAAACTAGAGACCTAGGGGAATCCAAGGAGGGGTGACTTGCGGGGCTCGGACCAGGTTCTGTTACCCAGAATCCTTTGCAAACCTCAAAATTTGGCTAAAAAAGCACATGTTCCTCACATTTCTGTGGCAGAAAGTTCTGGAATCTGAGAGGAGCCACAAATTTCCTTCCACCCAGCGTTCCCCAAAGTCTCCCGATAAAAATGATACCTCACTTGTGTGGGTAGGCCTAGCGCCCGCGACAGGAAAAGCCCCAAAGCGCAACATGGACAGATCCAAATTTTTGAAAGAAAACAGAGTTGTTTTTTGCGAAGTGCCTACCTGTAGATTTTGGCCTCTAGCTCAGCCGGGACCTAGGGAAACCTAGCAAACCTGGGCATTTCTGAAAACTAGAGACCTAGGGGAATCCAAGATGGGGTGACTTGCGGGGCTCGGACCAGGTGCTGTTACCCAGAATCCTTTGCAAACCTCAAAATTAGGCTAAAAAAACACAAGTTCCTCATATTTCTGTGGCAGAAAGTTCTGGAATCTGAGAGGTGCCACAAATTTCCTTCCACCCAGCGTTCCCCCAAGTCTCCCGATAAAAATGATACCTCACTTGTGTGGGTAGGCGTAGCGCCCGCCACAGGAAACGCCCCAAAGCGCAACGTGGACACATCCAAATTTTTTAAAGAAAACAGAGGTGTTTTTTGCGTAGTGCCTACCTGTAGATTTTGGCCTCTAGCTCAGCCGGGCCCTAGGGAAACCTACCAAACCTGTGCATTTCTGAAAACTAGAGACCTAGGGGAATCCAAGATGGGGTGACTTGCGGGCTCGGACCAGGTTCTGTTACCCAGAATCCTTTGCAAACCTCAAAATTTGGATAAAAAAATACAAGTTCCTCACATTTCGGTGTCAGAAAGTTCTGGAATCTGAGAGGAGCCACAAATTTCCTTCCACCCAGCGTTCCCCCAAGTCTCCCGATAAAAATGATACCTCACTTGTGTGGGTAGGCCTAGCGCCCGCGACAGGAAACGCCCCAAAGCGCAACGTGGACACATCCAAATTTTTTAAAGAAAACAGAGGTGTTTTTTGCAAAGTGCCTACCTGTAGATTTTGTCCGGTAGCTTAGCCGGCACCTAGGGAAACCTACCAAACCTGTGCATTTCTGAAAACTAGAGACCCAGGGGAATCCAAGGAGGGGTGACTTGCGGGGCTCGGACCAGGTTCTGTTACCCAGAATCCTTTGCAAACCTAAAAATGTGGCTAAAAAAACACATGTTCCTCACATTTCTGTGGCAGAAAGTTCTGGAATATGAGAGGAGCCACAAATGTCCTTCCACCCAGCGTTCCCCCAAGTCTCCCGATAAAAATTATACCTCACTTGTGTGGGTAGGCCTAGCGCCCGCGACAGGAAACGCCCCAAAGCGCAACGTGGACACATCCAAATTTTTTAAAGAAAACAGAGGTGTTTTTTGCAAAGTGCCTACCTGTAGATTTTGTCCGGTAGCTTAGCCGGCACCTAGGGAAACCTACCAAACCTGTGCATTTCTGAAAACTAGAGACCCAGGGGAATCCAAGGAGGGGTGACTTGCGGGGCTCGGACCAGGTTCTGTTACCCAGAATCCTTTGCAAACCTAAAAATGTGGCTAAAAAAACACATGTTCCTCACATTTCTGTGGCAGAAAGTTCTGGAATATGAGAGGAGCCACAAATGTCCTTCCACCCAGCGTTCCCCCAAGTCTCCCGATAAAAATTATACCTCACTTGTGGGGGTAGGCCTAGCGCCCGCGACAGGAAACGCCCCAAAGCGCAACGTGGACACATCCAAATTTTTTAAAGAAAACAGAGGTGTTTTTTGCAAAGTGCCTACCTGTAGATTTTGTCCGGTAGCTTAGCCGGCACCTAGGGAAACCTACCAAACCTGTGCATTTCTGAAAACTAGAGACCTCGGGGAATCCAAGGAGGGGTGACTTGCGGGGCTCGGACAGGGTTATGTTACCCAGAATCCTTTGCAATCCTCAAAATTTGGCTAAAAAAACACATGTTCCTCACATTTCTGTGGCAGAAAGTTCTGGAATCTGAGAGGAGCCACAAATTTCCTTCCACCCAGCGTTCCCCCAAGTCTCCCGATTAAAATAATACCTCACTTGTGTGGGTAGGCCTAGCGCCCGCGACATGAAACGCCCCAAAGCGCAACGTGGACACATCCAAATTTTTGAAAGAAAACAGAGGTGTTTTTTGCGAAGTGCCTACCTGTCGATTTTGGCCTCTAGCTCAGCCGGCACCTAGGGAAACCTACCAAACCTGTGCAATTCTGAAAACTAGAGACCTCGGGGAATCCAAGGAGGGGTGGCTTGCGGGGCTCGGACCAGGTTCTGTTACCCTGAATCCTTTGCAAACCTCAAAATTTGGCTAAAAAAGCACATGTTCCTCACATTTCTGTGGCAGAAAGTTCTGGAATCTGAGAGGAGCCACAAATTTCCTTCCACCCAGCGTTCCCCCAAGTCTCCCGATAAAAATAATACCTCACTTGTGTGGGTAGGCCTAGCGCCCGCGACAGGAAACGCCCCAAAGCGCAACGTGGACACATCCAAATTTTTGAAAGAAAAATGAGGTGTTTTTTGCGAAGTGCCTACCTGTAGATTTTGGCCTCTAGCTCAGCCGGCACCTAGGGAAACCTACCAAACCTGTGTATATCTGAAAACTAGAGACCTAGGGGAATCCAAGGAGGGGTGACTTGCGGGGCTCGGACCAGGTTCTGTTACCCAGAATCCTTTGCAAACCTCAAAATTTGGCTAAAAAAGCACATGTTCCTCACATTTCTGTGGCAGAAAGTTCTGGAATCTGAGAGGAGCCACAAATTTCCTTCCACCCAGCGTTCCCCTAAGTCTCCCGATAAAAATTATACCTCACTTGTGTGGGTAGGCCTAGCGCCCGCGACAGGAAACGCCCCAAAGCGCAACGTGGACACATCAAAATTTTTTAAAGAAAACAGGTGTTTTTTGCGAAGTGCCTACCTGTCGATTTTGGCCTCTAGCTCAGCCGGCACCTAGGGAAACCTACCAAACCTGTGCAATTCTGAAAACTAGAGACCTCGGGGAATCCAAGGAGGGGTGGCTTGCGGGGCTCGGACCAGGTTCTGTTACCCTGAATCCTTTGCAAACCTCAAAATTTGGCTAAAAAAACACATGTTCCTCACATTTCTGTGGCAGAAAGTTCTGGAATCTGAGAGGAGCCACTAATTTCCTTCCACCCAGCGTTCCCCCAAGTCTCCCGATAAAAATAATACCTCACTTGTGTGGGTAGGCCTAGCGCCCGCGACAGGAAACGCCCCAAAGCGCAACGTGGACACATCCAAATTTTTGAAAGAAAACAGAGGTGTTTTTTGCGAAGTGCCTACCTGTAGATTTTGGCCTCTAGCTCAGCCGGCACCTAGGGAAACCTACCAAACCTGGTTATATCTGAAAACTAGAGACCTAGGGGAATCCAAGGAAGGGTGACTTGCGGGGCTCGGACCAGGTTCTGTTACCCAGAATCCTTTGCAAACCTCAAAATTTGGCTAAAAAAGCACATGTTCCTCACATTTCTGTGGCAGAAAGTTCTGGAATCTGAGAGGAGCCACAAATTTCCTTCCACCCAGCGTTCCCCAAAGTCTCCCGATAAAAATGATACCTCACTTGTGTGGGTAGGCCTAGCGCCCGCGACAGGAAAAGCCCCAAAGCGCAACGTGGACACATCCACATTTTTGAAAGAAAGCAGAGGTGTTTTTTGCGATGTGCCAACCTGTAGATTTTGGCCTCTAGCTCAGCCGGCACCTAGGGAAACCTACCAAACCTGTGCATTTCTGAAAACTAGAGACCTAGGGGAATCCAAGATGGGGTGACTTGTACGGCTTGGACCAGGTTCTGTTACCCAGAATCCTTTGCAAACCTCAAAATTTGGCAAAAAAAACACATGTTCCTCACATTTCGGTGGCAGAAAGTTCTGGAATCTGAGAGGAGCCACAAATTTCCTTCCACCCAGCGTTCCCCCAAGTCTCCCGATAAAAATGATACCTCACTTGTGTGGGTAGGCCTAGGGCCCGCGACAGGAAACGCCCCAAAGCGCAAGGTGGACACATCCAAATTTTTGAAAGAAAACAGAGGTGTTTTTTGCAAAGTGCCTACCTGTAGATTTTGTCCGGTAGCTTAGCCGGCACCTAGGGAAACCTACCAAACCTGTGCATTTCTGAAAACTAGAGACCCAGGGGAATCCAAGGAGGGGTGACTTGCGGGGCTCAGACCAGGTTCTGTTACTTAGAATCCTTTGCAAACCTAAAAATTTGGCTGAAAAAACACACGTTCCTCACATTTCTGTGGCCGAAAGTTCTGGAATATGAGAGGAGCCACAAATGTCCTTCCACCCAGCGTTCCCCCAAGTCTCCCGATAAAAATTATACCTCACTTGTGTGGGTAGGCCTAGCGCCCGCGACAGGAAACGCCCCAAAGAGCAACGTGGACACATCCAAATTTTTTAAAGAAAACAGTTGTTTTTTGCGAAGTGCCTACCTGTAGATTTTGGCCTCTAGCTCAGCCGGCACCTAGGGAAACCTACTAAACCTGTGCATATGTGAAAACTAGAGACCTAGAGGAATCCAAGGAGGGGTGACTTGCAGGGCTCGGACCAGGTTATGTTACCCAGAATCCTTTGCAAACCTCAAAATTTGGCTAAAAAAACACATGTTCCTCACATTTCTGTGGCAGAAAGTTCTGGAATCTGAGAGGAGCCACAAATTTCCTTCCACCCAGCGTTTCCCCAAGTCTCCCGATAAAAATGATACCTCACTTGTGTGGGTAGGCCTAGCGCCCGCGACAGGAAACGCCCCAAAGCGCAACGTGGACACATCCAAATTTTTGAAAGAAAACAGAGGTGTTTTTTGCAAAGTGCCTACCTGTAGATTTTGTCCGGTAGCTTAGCCGGCACCTAGGGAAACCTACCAAACCTGTGCAGTTCTGAAAACTAGAGACCGAGGGGAATCCAAGGAGGGGTGACTTGCGGGGCTCGGACCAGGTTCTGTTACCCAGAATCCTTTGCAAACCTAAAAATGTGGCTAAAAAAACACATGTTCCTCACATTTCTGTGGCAGAAAGTTCTGGAATATGAGAGGAGCCACAAATGTCCTTCCACCCAGCATTCCCCCAAGTCTCCCGATAAAAATTATACCTCACTTGTGTGGGTAGGCCTAGCGCCCGCGACAGGAAACGCCCCAAAGCGCAACGTGGACACATCCCAAAAAATTTCAAGAAAACAGGTGTTTTTTGCGAAGTGCCTACCTGTAGATTTTGTCCGGTAGCTTAGCCGGCACCTAGGGAAACCTACCAAACCTGTGCATTTCTGAAAACTAGAGACCCAGGGAAATCCAAGGAGGGGTGACTTGCGGGGCTCGGACCAGGTTCTGTTACCCAGAATCCTTTGCAAACCTAAAAATGTGGCTAAAAAAACACATGTTCCTCACATTTCTGTGGCAGAAAGTTCTGGAATATGAGAGGAGCCACAAATGTCCTTCCACCCAGCGTTCCCCCAAGTCTCCCGATAAAAATTATACCTCACTTGTGGGGGTAGGCCTAGCGCCCGCGACAGGAAACGCCCCAAAGCGCAACGTGGACACATCCAAATTTGTTTAAAGAAATCAGGTGTTTTTTGCGAAGTGCCTACCTGTAGATTTTGGCCTCTAGCTCAGCCGGCACCTAGGGAAACCTACCATACCTGTGCAATTCTGAAAACTAGAGACCTCGGGGAATCCAAGGAGGGGTGACTTGCGGGGCTCGGACAGGGTTATGTTACCCAGAATCCTTTGCAATCCTCAAAATTTGGCTGAAAAAACACATATTCCTCACATTTCTGTGGCAGAAAGTTCTGGAATCTGAGAGGAGCCACAAATTTCCTTCCACCCAGCGTTCCCCCAAGTCTCCCGATAAAAATAATACCTCACTTGTGTGGGTAGGCCTAGCGCCCGCGACAGGAAACGCCCCAAAGCGCAACGTGGACACATCCAAATTTTTGAAAGAAAACAGAGGTGTTTTTTGCGAAGTGCCTACCTGTAGATTTTGGCCTCTAGCTCAGCCGGCACCTAGGGAAACCTACCAAACCTGTGTATATCTGAAAACTAGAGACCTAGGGGAATCCAAGGAGAGGTGACTTGCGGGGCTCGGACCAGGTTCTGTTACCCAGAATCCTTTGCAAACCTCAAAATTTGGCTAAAAAAGCACATGTTCCTCACATTTCTGTGGCAGAAAGTTCTGGAATCTGAGAGGAGCCACAAATTTCCTTCCACCCAGCGTTCCCCAAAGTCTCCCGATAAAAATTATACCTCACTTGTGTGGGTAGGCCTAGCGCCCGCGACAGGAAACGCCCCAAAGCGCAACGTGGACACATCAACATTTTTTAAAGAAAACAGGTGTTTTTTGCGAAGTGCCTACCTGTCGATTTTGGCCTCTAGCTCAGCCGGCACCTAGGGAAACCTACCAAACCTGTGCAATTCTGAAAACTAGAGACCTCGGGGAATCCAAGGAGGGGTGGCTTGCGGGGCTCGGACCAGGTTCTGTTACCCTGAATCCTTTGCAAACCTCAAAATTTGGCTAAAAAAACACATGTTTCTCAAATTTCTGTGGCAGAAAGTTCTGGAATCTGAGAGGAGCCACAAATTTCCTTCCACCCAGCGTTCCCCCAAGTCTCCCGATAAAAATATTACCTCACTTGTGTGGGTAGGCCTAGCGCCCGCGACAGGAAACGCCCCAAAGCGCAACGTGGACACATCCAAATTTTTTAAAGAAAACAGAGGTGTTTTTTGCGAAGTGCCTACCTGTAGATTTTGGCCTCTAGCTCAGCCGGCACCTAGGAAACCTACCAAACCTGTGTATATCTGAAAACTAGAGACCTAGGGGAATCCAAGGAGGGGTGACTTGCGGGGCTCGGACCAGGTTCTGTTACCCAGAATCCTTTGCAAACCTCAAAATTTGGCTAAAAAAGCACATGTTCCTCACATTTCTGTGGCAGAAAGTTCTGGAATCTGAGAGGAGCCACAAATTTCCTTCCACCCAGCGTTCCCCAAAGTCTCCCGATAAAAATTATACCTCACTTGTGTGGGTAGGCCTAGCGCCTGCGACAGGAAACGCCCCAAAGCGCAACGTGGACACATCAAAATTTTTTAAAGAAAACAGGTGTTTTTTGCGAAGTGCCTACCTGTCGATTTTGGCCTCTAGCTCAGCCGGCACCTAGGGAAACCTACCAAACCTGTGCAATTCTGAAAACTAGAGACCTCGGGGAATCCAAGGAGGGGTGGCTTGCGGGGCTCGGACCAGGTTCTGTTACCCTGAATCCTTTGCAAACCTCAAAATTTGGCTAAAAAAACACATGTTCCTCACATTTCTGTGGCAGAAAGTTCTGGAATCTGAGAGGAGCCACAAATTTCCTTCCACCCAGCGTTCCCCCAAGTCTCCCGATAAAAATAATACCTCACTTGTGTGGGTAGGCCTAGCGCCCGCGACAGGAAACGCCCCAAAGCGCAACGTGGACACATCCAAATTTTTGAAAGAAAACAGAGGTGTTTTTTGCGAAGTGCCTACCTGTAGATTTTGGCCTGTAGCTCAGCCGGCACCTAGGGAAACCTACCAAACCTGTGTATATCTGAAAACTAGAGACCTAGGGGAATCCAAGGAGGGGTGACTTGCGGGGCTCGGACCAGGTTCTGTTACCCAGAATCCTTTGCAAACCTCAAAATTTGGCTAAAAAAGCACATGTTCCTCACATTTCTGTGGCAGAAAGTTCTGGAATCTGAGAGGAACCACAAATTTCCTTCCACCCAGCGTTCCCCAAAGTCTCCCGATAAAAATGATACCTCACTTGTGTGGGTAGGCCTAGCGCCCGCGACAGGAAAAGCCCCAAAGCGCAACATGGACAGATCCAAATTTTTGAAAGAAAACAGAGTTGTTTTTTGCGAAGTGCCTACCTGTAGATTTTGGCCTCTAGCTCAGCCGGGACCTAGGGAAACCTAGCAAACCTGGGCATTTCTGAAAACTAGAGACCTAGGGGAATCCAAGATGGGGTGACTTGCGGGGCTCGGACCAGGTGCTGTTACCCAGAATCCTTTGCAAACCTCATAATTTGGCTAAAAAAACACAAGTTCCTCATATTTCTGTGGCAGAAAGTTCTGGAATCTGAGAGGTGCCACAAATTTCCTTCCACCCAGCGTTCCCCCAAGTCTCCCGATAAAAATGATACCTCACTTGTGTGGGTAGGCGTAGCGCCCGCCACAGGAAACGCCCCAAAGCGCAACGTGGACACATCCAAATTTTTTAAAGAAAACAGAGGTGTTTTTTGCGTAGTGCCTACCTGTAGATTTTGGCCTCTAGCTCAGCCGGGCCCTAGGGAAACCTACCAAACCTGTGCATTTCTGAAAACTAGAGACCTAGGGGAATCCAAGATGGGGTGACTTGCGGGCTCGGACCAGGTTCTGTTACCCAGAATCCTTTGCAAACCTCAAAATTTGGATAAAAAAATACAAGTTCCTCACATTTCGGTGTCAGAAAGTTCTGGAATCTGAGAGGAGCCACAAATTTCCTTCCACCCAGCGTTCCCCCAAGTCTCCCGATAAAAATGATACCTCACTTGTGTGGGTAGGCCTAGCGCCCGCGACAGGAAACGCCCCAAAGCGCAACGTGGACACATCCAAATTTTTTAAAGAAAACAGAGGTGTTTTTTGCAAAGTGCCTACCTGTAGATTTTGTCCGGTAGCTTAGCCGGCACCTAGGGAAACCTACCAAACCTGTGCATTTCTGAAAACTAGAGACCCAGGGGAATCCAAGGAGGGGTGACTTGCGGGGCTCGGACCAGGTTCTGTTACCCAGAATCCTTTGCAAACCTAAAAATGTGGCTAAAAAAACACATGTTCCTCACATTTCTGTGGCAGAAAGTTCTGGAATATGAGAGGAGCCACAAATGTCCTTCCACCCAGCGTTCCCCCAAGTCTCCCGATAAAAATTATACCTCACTTGTGGGGGTAGGCCTAGCGCCCGCGACAGGAAACGCCCCAAAGCGCAACGTGGACACATCCAAATTTTTGAAAGAAAACAGAGGTGTTTTTTGCAAAGTGCCTACCTGTAGATTTTGTCCGGTAGCTTAGCCGGCACCTAGGGAAACCTACCAAACCTGTGCATTTCTGAAAACTAGAGACCTCGGGGAATCCAAGGAGGGGTGACTTGCGGGGCTCGGACAGGGTTATGTTACCCAGAATCCTTTGCAATCCTCAAAATTTGGCTAAAAAAACACATGTTCCTCACATTTCTGTGGCAGAAAGTTCTGGAATCTGAGAGGAGCCACAAATTTCCTTCCACCCAGCGTTCCCCCAAGTCTCCCGATAAAAATAATACCTCACTTGTGTGGGTAGGCCTAGCGCCCGCGACAGGAAACGCCCCAAAGCGCAACGTGGACACATCCAAATTTTTGAAAGAAAACAGAGGTGTTTTTTGCGAAGTGCCTACCTGTCGATTTTGGCCTCTAGCTCAGCCGGCACCTAGGGAAACCTACCAAACCTGTGCAATTCTGAAAACTAGAGACCTCGGGGAATCCAAGGAGGGGTGGCTTGCGGGGCTCGGACCAGGTTCTGTTACCCTGAATCCTTTGCAAACCTCAAAATTTGGCTAAAAAAGCACATGTTCCTCACATTTCTGTGGCAGAAAGTTCTGGAATCTGAGAGGAGCCACAAATTTCCTTCCACCCAGCGTTCCCCCAAGTCTCCCGATAAAAATAATACCTCACTTGTGTGGGTAGGCCTAGCGCCCGCGACAGGAAACGCCCCAAAGCGCAACGTGGACACATCCAAATTTTTGAAAGAAAAATGAGGTGTTTTTTGCGAAGTGCCTACCTGTAGATTTTGGCCTCTAGCTCAGCCGGCACCTAGGGAAACCTACCAAACCTGTGTATATCTGAAAACTAGAGACCTAGGGGAATCCAAGGAGGGGTGACTTGCGGGGCTCGGACCAGGTTCTGTTACCCAGAATCCTTTGCAAACCTCAAAATTTGGCTAAAAAAGCACATGTTCCTCACATTTCTGTGGCAGAAAGTTCTGGAATCTGAGAGGAGCCACAAATTTCCTTCCACCCAGCGTTCCCCAAAGTCTCCCGATAAAAATTATTCCTCACTT
The DNA here is from genome assembly GCF_031143425.1 of Pleurodeles waltl. Classification (NCBI taxonomy): domain Eukaryota; kingdom Metazoa; phylum Chordata; class Amphibia; order Caudata; family Salamandridae; genus Pleurodeles; species Pleurodeles waltl. The sequence continues at coordinate 402,744,366 of NC_090439.1, forward strand.
GTGTGGGTAGGCCTAGCGCCCGCGACAGGAAACGCCCCAAAGCGGAACGTGGACACATCAAAATTTTTTAAAGAAAACAGGTGTTTTTTGCGAAGTGCCTACCTGTCGATTTTGGCCTCTAGCTCAGCCGGCACCTAGGGAAACCTACCAAACCTGTGCAATTCTGAAAACTAGAGACCTCGGGGAATCCAAGGAGGGGTGGCTTGCGGGGCTCGGACCAGGTTCTGTTACCCTGAATCCTTTGCAAACCTCAAAATTTGGCTAAAAAAACACATGTTCCTCACATTTCTGTGGCAGAAAGTTCTGGAATCTGAGAGGAGCCACTAATTTCCTTCCACCCAGCGTTCCCCCAAGTCTCCCGATAAAAATAATACCTCACTTGTGTGGGTAGGCCTAGCGCCCGCGACAGGAAACGCCCCAAAGCGCAACGTGGACACATCCAAATTTTTGAAAGAAAACAGAGGTGTTTTTTGCGAAGTGCCTACCTGTAGATTTTGGCCTCTAGCTCAGCCGGCACCTAGGGAAACCTACCAAACCTGTGTATATCTGAAAACTAGAGACCTAGGGGAATCCAAGGAGGGGTGACTTGCGGGGCTCGGACCAGGTTCTGTTACCCAGAATCCTTTGCAAACCTCAAAATTTGGCTAAAAAAGCACATGTTCCTCACATTTCTGTGGCAGAAAGTTCTGGAATCTGAGAGGAGCCACAAATTTCCTTCCACCCAGCGTTCCCCAAAGTCTCCCGATAAAAATGATACCTCACTTGTGTGGGTAGGCCTAGCGCCCGCGACAGGAAAAGCCCCAAAGCGCAACATGGACAGATCCAAATTTTGGAAAGAAAACAGAGTTGTTTTTTGCGATGTGCCTACCTGTAGATTTTGGCCTCTAGCTCAGCCGGGACCTAGGGAAACCTAGCAAACCTGGGCATTTCTGAAAACTAGAGACCTAGGGGAATCCAAGGAGGGGTGACTTGCGGGGCTCGGACCAGGTTCTGTTACCCAGAATCCTTTGCAAACCTCAAAATTTGGTTAAAAAAACACAAGTTCCTCATATTTCTGTGGCAGAAAGTTCTGGAATCTGAGAGGTGCCACAAATTTCCTTCCACCCAGCGTTCCCCCAAGTCTCCCGATAAAAATGATTCCTCACTTGTGTGGGTAGGCGTAGCGCCCGCCACAGGAAACGCCCCAAAGCGCAACGTGGACACATCCAAATTTTTTAAAGAAAACAGAGGTGTTTTTTGCGAAGTGCCTACCTGTAGATTTTGACCTCTAGCTCAGCCGGGCCCTAGGGAAACCTACCAAACCTGTGCATTTCTGAAAACTAGAGACCTAGGGGAATCCAAGATGGGGTGACTTGCGGGCTCGGACCAGGTTCTGTTACCCAGAATCCTTTGCAAACCTCAAAATTTGGCTAAAAAAACACAAGTTCCTCACATTTCTGTGGCAGAAAGTTCTGGAATCTGAGAGGAGCCACAAATTTCCTTCCACCCAGCGTTCCCCCAAGTCTCCCGATAAAAATGATACCTCACTTGGGTGGGTAGGCGTAGCGCCCGCGACAGGAAACGCCCCAAAGCGCAACGTGGACACATCCACATTTTTTAAAGAAAACAGAGGTGTTTTTTGCGAAGTGCCTACCTGTAGATTTTGGCCTCTAGCTCAGCCGGGACCTAGGGAAACCTACCAAACCTGTGCATTTCTGAAAACTAGAGACCTAGGGGAATCCAAGATGGGGTGACTTGCGGGGCTCGGACCAGGTTCTGTTACCCAGAATCCTTTGCAAACCTCAAAATTTGGCTAAAAAAACACAAGTTCCTCACATTTCTGTGGCAGAAAGTTCTGGAATCTGAGTGGAGCCACAAATTTCCTTCCACCCAGCGTTCCCCCAAGTCTCCTGATAAAAATGATACCTCCCTTGTGTGGGTAGGCCTAGCGCCCGCGACAGGAAACGCCCCAAAGCGCAACGTGGACACATCCAAATTTTTGAAAGAAAGCAGAGGTGTTTTTTGCGAAGTGCCAACCTGTAGATTTTGGCCTCTAGCTCAGCCGGCACCTAGGGAAACCTACAAAACCTGTGCATTTCTGAAAACTAGAGACCTAGGGGAATCCAAGATGGGGTGACTTGTACGGCTCGGACCAGGTTCTGTTACCCAGAATCCTTTGCAAACCTCAAAATTTGGCAAAAAAAACACATGTTCCTCACATTTCGGTGTCAGAAAGTTCTGGAATCTGAGAGGAGCCACAAATTTCCTTCCACCCAGCGTTCCCCCAAGTCTCCCGATAAAAATGATACCTCACTTGTGTGGGTAGGCCTAGCGCCCGCGACAGGAAACGCCCCAAAGCGCAACGTGGACACATCCAAATTTTTTAAAGAAAACAGAGGTGTTTTTTGAAAAGTGCCTACCTGTAGATTTTGTCCGGTAGCTTAGCCGGCACCTAGGGAAACCTACCAAACCTGTGCATTTCTGAAAACTAGAGACCCAGGGGAATCCAAGGAGGGGTGACTTGCGGGGCTCGGACCAGGTTCTGTTACCCAGAATCCTTTGCAAACCTAAAAATGTGGCTAAAAAAACACATGTTCCTCACATTTCTGTGGCAGAAAGTTCTGGAATATGAGAGGAGCCACAAATGTCCTTCCACCCAGCGTTCCCCCAAGTCTCCCGATAAAAATTATACCTCACTTGTGGGGGTAGGCCTAGCCCCCGCGACAGGAAACGCCCCAAAGCGCAACGTGGACACATCCAAATTTTTGAAAGAAAGCAGAGGTGTTTTTTGTGAAGTGCCTACCGGTAGATTTTGGCCTCTAGCTCAGCCGGCACCTAGGGAAACCTACCAAACCTGTGCATATCTGAAAACTAGAGAACTAGGGGAATCCAAGGAGGGGTGACTTGCAGGGCTCGGACCAGGTTCTGTTACCCAGAATCCTTTGCAAAACTCAAAATTTGGCTAAAAAAACACAAGTTCCTCACATTTCTGTGGCAGAAAGTTCTGGAATCTGAGAGGAGCCACAAATTTCCTTCCACCCAGCGTTCCCCCAAGTCTCCCGATAAAAATGATACCTCACTTGTGTGGGTAGGCCTAGCGCCCTCGACAGGAAACGCCCCAAAGCGCAACGTGGACACATCCACATTTTTTAAAGAAAACAGGTGTTTTTTGCGAAGTGCCTACCTGTAGATTTTGTCCTCTAGCTCAGCCGGCACCTAGGGAAACCTACCAAACCTGTGCATTTCTGAAAACTAGAGACCTAGGGGAATCCAAGATGGGGTGACTTGTGGGGCTCGGGCCAGGTTCTGTTACCCAGAATCCTTTGCAAACCTCAAAATTTGGCTAAAAAAACACATGTTCCTCACATTTCTGTGGCAGAAAGTTCTGGAATCTGAGAGGGGCCACAAATTTCCTTCCACCCAGCGTTCCCCCAAGTCTCCCGATAAAAATGATACCTCACTTGTTTGGGTAGGCCTAGCGCCCGCGACAGGAAACGCCCCAAAGCGCAACGTGGACACATCCAAATTTTTGAAAGAAAACAGAGGTGTTTTTTGCAAAGTGCCTACCTGTAGATTTTGTCCGGTAGCTTAGCCGGCACCTAGGGAAACCTACCAAACCTGTGCATTTCTGAAAACTAGAGACCCAGGGGAATCCAAGGAGGGGTGACTTGCGGGGCTCGGACCAGGTTCTGTTACCCAGAATCCTTTGCAAACCTAAAAATGTGGCTAAAAAAACACATGTTCCTCACATTTCTGTGGCAGAAAGTTCTGGAATATGAGAGGAGCCACAAATGTCCTTCCACCCAGCGTTCCCCCAAGTCTCCCGATAAAAATTATACCTCACTTGTGTGGGTAGGCCTAGCGCCCGCGACAGGAAACGCCCCAAAGCGCAACGTGGACACATCCAAATGTTTTAAAGAAAACAGGTGTTTTTTGCGAAGCGCCTACCTGTCGATTTTGGCCTCTAGCTCAGCCGGCACCTAGGGAAACCTACCAAACCTGTGCAATTCTGAAAACTAGAGACCTCGGGGAATCCAATGAGGGGTGGCTTGCGGGGCTCGGACAGGGTTATGTTACCCAGAATCCTTTGCAATCCTCAAAATTTGGCTAAAAAAACACATGTTCCTCACATTTCTGTGGCAGAAAGTTCTGGAATCTGAGAGGAGCCACAAATTTCCTTCCACCCAGCGTTCCCCCAAGTCTCCCGATAAAAATGATACCTCACTTGTGTGGGTAGGCCTAGCGCCCGCGACAGGAAACACCCCAAAGCGCAACGTGGACACATCCAAATTTTTTAAAGAAAACAGAGGTGTTTTTTGCAAAGTGCCTACCTGTAGATTTTGTCCGGTAGCTTAGCCGGCACCTAGGGAAACCTACCAAACCTGTGCATTTCTGAAAACTAGAGACCCAGGGGAATCCAAGGAGGGGTGACTTGCGGGGCTCGGACCAGGTTCTGTTACCCAGAATCCTTTGCAAACCTAAAAATGTGGCTAAAAAAACACATGTTCCTCACATTTCTGTGGCAGAAAGTTCTGGAATATGAGAGGAGCCACAAATGTCCTTCCACCCAGCGTTCCCCCAAGTCTCCCGATAAAAATTATACCTCACTTGTGGGGGTAGGCCTAGCGCCCGCGACAGGAAACGCCCCAAAGTGCAACGTGGACACATCCAAATTTTTGAAAGAAAACAGAGGTGTTTTTTGCAAAGTGCCTACCTGTAGATTTTGTCCGGTAGCTTAGCCGGCACCTAGGGAAACCTACCAAACCTGTGCATTTCTGAAAACTAGAGACCTCGGGGAATCCAAGGAGGGGTGACTTGCGGGGCTCGGACAGGGTTATGTTACCCAGAATCCTTTGCAATCCTCAAAATTTGGCTAAAAAAACACATGTTCCTCACATTTCTGTGGCAGAAAGTTCTGGAATCTGAGAGGAGCCACAAATTTCCTTCCACCCAGCGTTCCCCCAAGTCTCCCGATAAAAATAATACCTCACTTGTGTGGGTAGGCCTAGCGCCCGCGACAGGAAACGCCCCAAAGCGCAACGTGGACACATCCACATTTTTGAAAGAAAACAGAGGTGTTTTTTGCGAAGTGCCTACCTGTAGATTTTGGCCTCTAGCTCAGCCGGCACCTAGGGAAACCTACCAAACCTGTGTATATCTGAAAACTAGAGACCTAGGGGAATCCAAGGAGGGGTGACTTGCGGGGCTCGGACCAGGTTCTGTTACCCAGAATCCTTTGCAAACCTCAAAATTTGGCTAAAAAAGGACATGTTCCTCACATTTCTGTGGCAGAAAGTTCTGGAATCTGAGAGGAGCCACAAATTTCCTTCCACCCAGCGTTCCCCAAAGTCTCCCGATAAAAATGTTACCTCACTTGTGTGGGTAGGCCTAGCGCCCGCGACAGGAAAAGCCCCAAAGCGCAACGTGGACACATCCAAATTTTTGAAAGAAAACAGAGGTGTTTTTTGCGAAGTGCCTACCTGTAGATTTTGGCCTCTAGCTCAGCCGGGACCTAGGGAAACCTACCAAACCTGTGCATTTCTGAAAACTAGAGACCTAGGGGAATCCAAGATGGCGTGACTTGCGGGGCTCGGACCAGGTTCTGTTACCCAGAATCCTTTGCAAACCTCAAAATTTGGCTAAAAAAACACAAGTTCCTCACATTTCTGTGGCAGAAAGTTCTGGAATCTGAGAGGTGCCACAAATTTCCTTCCACCCAGCGTTCCCCCAAGTCTCCCGATAAAAATGATACCTCACTTGTGTGGGTAGGCGTAGCGCCCGCCACAGGAAACGCCCCAAAGCGCAACGTGGACACATCCACATTTTTTAAAGAAAACAGAGGTGTTTTTTGCGAAGTGCCTACCTGTAGATTTTGGCCTCTAGCTCAGCCGGGACCTAGGGAAACCTACCAAACCTGTGCATTTCTGAAAACTAGAGACCTAGGGGAATCCAAGATGGGGTGACTTGCGGGGCTCGGACCAGGTTCTGTTACCCAGAATCCAAACCTCAAAATTTGGCTAAAAAAACACATGTTCCTCACATTTCTGTGGCAGAAAGTTCTGGAATCTGAGAGGAGCCACAAATTTCCTTCCACCCAGCGTTCCCCCAAGTCTCCCGATAAAAATGATACCTCACTTGTGTGGGTAGGCCTAGCGCCCGCGACAGGAAACGCCCCAAAGTGCAACGTGGACACATCCAAATTTTTGAAAGAAAACAGAGGTGTTTTTTGCAAAGTGCCTACCTGTAGATTTTGTCCGGTAGCTTAGCCGGCACCTAGGGAAACCTACCAAACCTGTGCATTTCTGAAAACTAGAGACCTCGGGGAATCCAAGGAGGGGTGACTTGCGGGGCTCGGACAGGGTTATGTTACCCAGAATCCTTTGCAATCCTCAAAATTTGGCTAAAAAAACACATGTTCCTCACATTTCTGTGGCAGAAAGTTCTGGAATCTGAGAGGAGCCACAAATTTCCTTCCACCCAGCGTTCCCCCAAGTCTCCCGATAAAAATAATACCTCACTTGTGTGGGTAGGCCTAGCGCCCGCGACAGGAAACGCCCCAAAGCGCAACGTGGACACATCCAAATTTTTGAAAGAAAACAGAGGTGTTTTTAGCGAAGTGCCTACCTGTAGATTTTGGCCTCTAGCTCAGCCGGCACCTAGGGAAACCTACCAAACCTGTGTATATCTGAAAACTAGAGACCTAGGGGAATCCAAGGAGGGGTGACTTGCGGGGCTCGGACAGGTTTATGTTACCCAGAATCCTTTGCAATCCTCAAAATTTGGCTATAAAAACACATGTTCCTCACATTTCTGTGGCAGAAAGTTCTGGAATCTGAGAGGAGCCACAAATTTCCTTCCACCCAGCGTTCCCCCAAGTCTCCCGATAAAAATAATACCTCACTTGTGTGGGTAGGCCTAGCGCCCGCGACAGGAAACGCCCCAAAGCGCAACGTGGACACATCCAAATTTTTGAAAGAAAACAGAGGTGTTTTTTGCGAAGTGCCTACCTGTAGATTTTGGCCTCTAGCTCAGCCGGGACCTAGGGAAACCTACCAAACCTGTGCATTTCTGAAAACTAGAGACCTAGGGGAATCCAAGATGGGGTGACTTGCGGGGTTCGGACCAGGTTCTGTTACCCAGAATCCTTTGCAAACCTCAAAATTTGGCTAAAAAAACACAAGTTCCTCACATTTCTGTGGCAGAAAGTTCTGGAATCTGAGGGGTGCCACAAATTTCCTTCCACCCAGCGTTCCCCCAAGTCTCCCGATAAAAATGATACCTCACTTGTGTGGGTAGGCGTAGCGCCCGCCACAGGAAACGCCCCAAAGCGCAACGTGGACACATCCACATTTTTTAAAGAAAACAGAGGTGTTTTTTGCGAAGTGCCTACCTGTAGATTTTGGCCTCTAGCTCAGCCGGGACCTAGGGAAACCTACCAAACCTGTGCATTTCTGAAAACTAGAGACCTAGGGGAATCCAAGATGGGGTGACTTGCGGGGCTCGGACCAGGTTCTGTTACCCAGAATCCTTTGCAAACCTCAAAATTTGGCTAAAAAAACACATGTTCCTCACATTTCTGTGGCAGAAAGTTCTGGAATCTGAGAGGAGCCACAAATTTCCTTCCACCCAGCGTTCCCCCAAGTCTCCCGATAAAAATGATACCTCACTTGTGTGGGTAGGCCTAGCGCCCGCGACAGGAAACGCCCCAAAGTGCAACGTGGACACATCCAAATTTTTGAAAGAAAACAGAGGTGTTTTTTGCAAAGTGCCTACCTGTAGATTTTGTCCGGTAGGTTAGCCGGCACCTAGGAAACCTACCAAACCTGTGCATTTTTGAAAACTAGAGACCTCGGGGAATCCAAGGAGGGGTGACTTGAGGGGCTCGGACAGGGTTATGTTACCCAGAATCCTTTGCAATCCTCAAAATTTGGCTAAAAAAACACATGTTCCTCACATTTCTGTGGCAGAAAGTTCTGGAATCTGAGAGGAGCCACAAATTTCCTTCCACCCAGCGTTCCCCCAAGTCTCCCGATAAAAATAATACCTCACTTGTGTGGGTAGGCCTAGCGCCCGCGACAGGAAACGCCCCAAAGCGCAACGTGGACACATCCAAATTTTTGAAAGAAAACAGAGGTGTTTTTTGCGAAGTGCCTACCTGTAGATTTTGGCCTCTAGCTCAGCCGGCACCTAGGGAAACCTACCAAATCTGTGTATATCTGAAAACTAGAGACCTAGGGGAATCCAAGGAGGGGTGACTTGCGGGGCTCGGACCAGGTTCTGTTACCCAGAATCCTTTGCAAACCTCAAAATTTGGCTAAAAAAGCACATGTTCCTCACATTTCTGTGGCAGAAAGTTCTGGAATCTGAGAGGTGCCACAAATTTCCTTCCACCCAGCGTTCCCCCAAGTCTCCCGATAAAAATGATACCTCACTTGTGTGGGTAGGCATAGCGCCCGCCACAGGAAACGCCCCAAAGCGCAACGTGGACACATCCACATTTTTTAAAGAAAACAGAGGTGTTTTTTGCGAAGTGCCTACCTGTAGATTTTGGCCTCTAGCTCAGCCGGGACCTAGGGAAACCTACCAAACCTGTGCATTTCTGAAAACTAGAGACCTAGGGGAATCCAAGATGGGGTGACTTGCGGGGCTCGGACCAGGTTCTGTTACCCAGAATCCTTTGCAAACCTCAAAATTTGGCTAAAAAAACACAAGTTCCTCACATTTCTGTGGCAGAAAGTTCTGGAATCTGAGAGGTGCCACAAATTTCCTTCCACCCAGCGTTCCCCCAAGTCTCCCGATAAAAATGATACCTCACTTGTGTGGGTAGGCCTAGCGCCCGCGACAGGAAACGCCCCAAAGCGCAACGTGGACACATCCAAATTTTTGAAAGAAAGCAGGGGTGTTTTTTGCAAAGTGCCAACCTGTAGATTTTGGCCTCTAGCTCAGCCGGCACCTAGGGAAACCTACCAAACCTGTGCATTTCTGAAAACTAGAGACCTAGGGGAATCCAAGATGGGGTGACTTGTGCGGCTCGGACCAGGTTCTGTTACCCAGAATCCTTTGCAAACCTCAAAATTTGGCACAAAAAACACATATTCCTCACATTTCGGAGGCAGAAAGTTCTGGAATCTGAGAGGAGCCACAAATTTCCTTCCACCCAGCGTTCCCCCAAGTCTCCCGATAAAAATGATACCTCACTTGTGTGGGTAGGCCTAGCGCCCGCGACAGGAAACGCCCCAAAGTGCAACGTGGACACATCCAAATTTTTGAAAGAAAACAGAGGTGTTTTTTGCAAAGTGCCTACCTGTAGATTTTGTCCGGTAGCTTAGCCGGCACCTAGGGAAACCTACCAAACCTGTGCATTTCTGAAAATTAGACACCTCGGGGAATCCAAGGAGGGGTGACTTGCGGGGCTCGGATAGGGTTATGTTACCCAGAATCCTTTGCAATCCTCAAAATTTGGCTAAAAAAACACATGTTCCTCACATTTCTGTGGCAGAAAGTTCTGGAATCTGAGAGGAGCCACAAATTTCCTTCCACCCAGCGTTCCCCCAAGTCTCCCGATAAAAATAATACCTCACTTGTGTGGGTAGGCCTAGCGCCCGCGACAGGAAACGCCCCAAAGCGCAACGTGGACACATCCAAATTTTTGAAAGAAAACAGAGGTGTTTTTTGCGAAGTGCCTACCTGCAGATTTTGGCCTCTAGCTCAGCCGGCACCTAGGGAAACCTACCAAACCTGTGTATATCTGAAAACTAGAGACCTAGGGGAATCCAAGGAGGGGTGACTTGCGGGGCTCGGACCAGGTTCTGTTACCCAGAATCCTTTGCAAACCTCAAAATTTGGCTAAAAAAGCACATGTTCCTCACATTTCTGTGGCAGAAAGTTCTGGAATCTGAGAGGAGCCACAAATTTCCTTCCACCCAGCGTTCCCCAAAGTCTCCCGATAAAAATGATACCTCACTTGTGTGGGTAGGCCTAGCGCCCGCGACAGGAAAAGCCCCAAAGCGCAACGTGGACACATCCAAATTTTTGAAAGAAAACAGAGGTGTTTTTTGCGAAGTGCCTACCTGTAGATTTTGGCCTCTAGCTCAGCCGGGACCTAGGGAAACCTACCAAACCTGTGCATTTCTGAAAACTAGAGACCTAGGGGAATCCAAAATGGGGTGACTTGCGGGGCTCGGACCAGGTTCTGTTACCCAGAATCCTTTGCAAACCTCAAAATTTGGCTAAAAAAACACAAGTTCCTCACATTTCTGTGGCAGAAAGTTCTGGAATCTGAGAGGTGCCACAAATTTCCTTCCACCCAGCGTTCCCCCAAGTCTCCCGATAAAAATGATACCTCACTTGTGTGGGTAGGCGTAGCGCCCGCCACAGGAAACGCCCCAAAGCGCAACGTGGACACATCCACATTTTTTAAAGAAAACAGAGGTGTTTTTTGCGAAGTGCCTACCTGTAGATTTTGACCTCTAGCTCAGCCGGGACCCAGGGAAACCTACCAAACCTGTGCATTTCTGAAAACTAGAGACCTAGGGGAATCCAAGATGGGGTGACTTGCGGGGCTCGGACCAGGTTCTGTTACCCAGAATCCTTTGCAAACCTCAAAATTTGGCTAAAAAAACACAAGTTCCTCACATTTCTGTGGCAGAAAGTTCTGGAATCTGAGAGGAGCCACAAATTTCCTTCCACCCAGCGTTCCCCCAAGTCTCCCGATAAAAATGATACCTCCCTTGTGTGGGTAGGCCTAGCGCCCGCGACAGGAAACGCCCCAAAGCGCAACGTGGACACATCCAAATTTTTGAAAGAAAGCAGAGGTGTTTTTTGTGAAGTGCCTACCGGTAGATTTTGGCCTCTAGCTCAGCCGGCACCTAGGGAAACCTACCAAACCTGTGCATATCTGAAAACTAGAGAACTAGGGGAATCCAAGGAGGGGTGACTTGCAGGGCTCGGACCAGGTTCTGTTACCCAGAATCCTTTGCAAAACTCAAAATTTGGCTAAAAAAACACAAGTTCCTCACATTTCTGTGGCAGAAAGTTCTGGAATCTGAGAGGAGCCACAAATTTCCTTCCACCCAGCGTTCCCCCAAGTCTCCCGATAAAAATGATACCTCACTTGTGTGGGTAGGCCTAGCGCCCTTGACAGGAAACGCCCCAAAGCGCAACGTGGACACATCCACATTTTTTAAAGAAAACAGGTGTTTTTTGCGAAGTGCCTACCTGTAGATTTTGTCCTCTAGCTCAGCCGGCACCTAGGGAAACCTACCAAACCTGTGCATTTCTGAAAACTAGAGACCTAGGGGAATCCAAGATGGGGTGACTTGTGGGGCTCGGGCCAGGTTCTGTTACCCAGAATCCTTTGCAAACCTCAAAATTTGGCTAAAAAAACACATGTTCCTCACATTTCTGTGGCAGAAAGTTCTGGAATCTGAGAGGGGCCACAAATTTCCTTCCACCCAGCGTTCCCCCAAGTCTCCCGATAAAAATGATACCTCACTTGTTTGGGTAGGCCTAGCGCCCGCGACAGGAAACGCCCCAAAGCGCAACGTGGACACATCCAAATTTTTGAAAGAAAACAGAGGTGTTTTTTGCAAAGTGCCTACCTGTAGATTTTGTCCGGTAGCTTAGCCGGCACCTAGGGAAACCTACCAAACCTGTGCATTTCTGAAAACTAGAGACCCAGGGGAATCCAAGGAGGGGTGACTTGCGGGGCTCGGACCAGGTTCTGTTACCCAGAATCCTTTGCAAACCTAAAAATGTGGCTAAAAAAACACATGTTCCTCACATTTCTGTGGCAGAAAGTTCTGGAATATGAGAGGAGCCACAAATGTCCTTCCACCCAGCGTTCCCCCAAGTCTCCCGATAAAAATTATACCTCACTTGTGTGGGTAGGCCTAGCGCCCGCGACAGGAAACGCCCCAAAGCGCAACGTGGACACATCCAAATTTTTTAAAGAAAACAGGTGTTTTTTGCGAAGCGCCTACCTGTCGATTTTGGCCTCTAGCTCAGCCGGCACCTAGGGAAACCTACCAAACCTGTGCAATTCTGAAAACTAGAGACCTCGGGGAATCCAATGAGGGGTGGCTTGCGGGGCTCGGACAGGGTTATGTTACCCAGAATCCTTTGCAATCCTCAAAATTTGGCTAAAAAAACACATGTTCCTCACATTTCTGTGGCAGAAAGTTCTGGAATCTGAGAGGAGCCACAAATTTCCTTCCACCCAGCGTTCCCCCAAGTCTCCCGATAAAAATAATACCTCACTTGTGTGGGTAGGCCTAGCGCCCGCGACAGGAAACGCCCCAAAGCGCAACGTGGACACATCCAAATTTTTGAAAGAATACAGAGGTGTTTTTTGCGAAGTGCCTACCTGTAGATTTTGGCCTCTAGCTCAGCCGGCACCTAGGGAAACCTACCAAACCTGTGTATATCTGAAAACTAGAGACCTAGGGGAATCCAAGGAGGGGTGACTTGCGGGGCTCGGACCAGGTTCTGTTACCCAGAATCCTTTGCAAACCTCAAAATTTGGCAAAAAAGCACATGTTCCTCACATTTCTGTGGCAGAAAGTTCTGGAATCTGAGAGGAGCCACAAATTTCCTTCCACCCAGCGTTCCCCAAAGTCTCCCGATAAAAATGATACCTCACTTGTGTGGGTAGGCCTAGCGCCCGCGACAGGAAAAGCCCCAAAGCGCAACGTGGACACATCCAAATTTTTGAAAGAAAACAGAGGTGTTTTTTGCGAAGTGCCTACCTGTAGATTTTGGCCTCTAGCTCAGCCGGGACCTAGGGAAACCTACCAAACCTGTGCATTTCTGAAAACTAGAGACCTAGGGGAATCCAAGATGGGGTGACTTGCGGGGCTCGGACCAGGTTCTGTTACCCAGAATCCTTTGCAAACCTCAAAATTTGGCTAAAAAAACACAAGTTCCTCATATTTCTGTGGCAGAAAGTTCTGGAATCTGAGAGGTGCCACAAATTTCCTTCCACCCAGCGTTCCCCCAAGTCTCCCGATAAAAATTATACCTCACTTGTGTGGGTAGGCGTAGCGCCCGCCACAGGAAACGCCCCAAAGCGCAACGTGGACACATCCAAATTTTTTAAAGAAAACAGAGGTTTTTTTTGCGAAGTGCCTACCTGTAGATTTTGGCCTCTAGCTCAGCCGGGACCTAGGGAAACCTACCAAACCTGTGCATTTCTGAAAACTAGAGACCAGGGGAATCCAAGATGGGGTGACTTGCGGGCTCGGACCAGGTTCTGTTACCCAGAATCCTTTGCAAACCTCAAAATTTGGCTAAAAAAAACACAAGTTCCTCACATTTCTGTGGCAGAAAGTTCTGGAATCTGAGAGGAGCCACAAATTTCCATCCACCCAGCGTTCCCCAAGTCTCCCGATAAAAATGATACCTCACTTGTGTGGGTAGGCCTAGCGCCTGCGACAGGAAACGCCCCAAAGCGCAACGTGGACACATCCAAATTTTTGAAAGAAAACAGAGGTGTTTTTTGCGAAGTGCCTACCTGTAGATTTTGGCCTCTAGCTCAGCCGGGACCTAGGGAAACCTACCAAACCTGTGCATTTCTGAAAACTAGAGACCTAGGGGAATCCAAGATGGGGTGACTTGCGGGGCTCGGACCAGGTTCTGTTACCCAGAATCCTTTGCAAACCTCAAAATTTGGCTAAAAAAACACAAGTTCCTCATATTTCTGTGGCACAAAGTTCTGGAATCTGAGAGGTGCCACAAATTTCCTTCCACCCAGCGTTCCCCCAAGTCTCCCGATAAAAATGATACCTCACTTGTGTGGGTAGGCGTAGCGCCCGCCACAGGAAACGCCCCAAAGCGCAACGTGGACACATCCAAATTTTTTAAAGAAAACAGAGGTGTTTTTTTGCGAAGTGCCTACCTGTAGATTTTGGCCTCTAGCTCAGCCGGGACCTAGGGAAACCTACCAAACCTGTGCATTTCTGAAAACTAGAGACCTAGGGGAATCCAAGATGGGGTGACTTGCGGGCTCGGACCAGGTTCTGTTACCCAGAATCCTTTGCAAACCTCAAAATTTGGCTAAAAAAACACAAGTTCCTCACATTTCTGTGGCAGAAAGTTCTGGAATCTGAGAGGAGCCACAAATTTCCATCCACCCAGCGTTCCCCCAAGTCTCCCGATAAAAATGATACCTCACTTGTGTGGGTAGGCCTAGCGCCTGCGACAGGAAACGCCCCAAAGCGCAACGTGGACACATCCAAATTTTTTCAAGAAAACAGAGGTGTTTTTTGCGAAGTGCCTACCTGTAGATTTTGGCCTCTAGCTCAGCCGGGACCTAGGGAAACCTACCAAACCTGTGCATTTCTGAAAACTAGAGACCTAGGGGAATCCAAGATGGGGTGACTTGCGGGGCTCGGACCAGGTTCTGTTACCCAGAATCCTTTGCAAACCTCAAAATTTGGCTAAAAAAACACATGTTCCTCACATTTCTGTGGCAGAAAGTTCTAAAATCTGAGAGGAGCCACAAATTTCCTTCCACCCAGCGTTCCCCCAAGTCTCCCGATAAACATGATACCTCACTTGTGTGGGTAGGCCTAGCGCCCGCGACAGGAAATGCCCCAAAGCGCAACGTGGACACATCCCATTTTTTGAAAGAAAACAGTGCCTACCTGTGGATTTTGGCCTGTAGCTCAGCCGGCACCTAGGGAAACCTACCAACCCCGTGCATTTTTTTAAACTAGAGACCTAGGGGAATCCAAGATGGGGTGGCTTGTGGGGCTCGGACCAGGTTCTGTTACCCAGAACCCTTTGCAAACCTCAAAATTTGGCTAAAAAAACACCCTTTCCTCTCATTTCGGTGACAGAAAGTTCTGGAATCTGAGAGGAGCCACAAATATCCTTCTACCCAGCATTCCTCCAAGTCTCCCGATCAAAATGATACCTCACTTGTGTGGGTGGGCCAGGTGCCTGCAACAGAATAAGGCCCAAAACTTGAAGAGATAGAAGGGATAGCACAACGAGTTTATAATTCCATATTCTTTTATACATCTTTAGACGGACTCTGCTTTGGGGACCCACATAAGTGAGGTGTCATTTTACTTGAGTGACTGAGGGGAAAACTGGGGAGTAGGAATTTTGTGCTGGAGCGGTGATCCTACTAAGAAAAGTCAGGAAAATATGCTTTTTTATGCAAATTTTGAGGTTTACAGAGGAGTCTGGGTAAGAAAATGTTGGGGGAGCGACGCAAGCCACACCTCCCTGGACTCCTTGCGGTGTCTAGTTTTAAAACATTTCTGGGTTTTGTAGGTTTCCCTAGATGAAGGCCGCACCCAGGACCAAAAACATAGGTGGGCCCTCCCCCCCAAACACAGTTTTTTTTGTAATATATCATTTTGATGTGTGCACATACGTCCGTGATGTGCCAAACACTAAAATTGTGAAAAGAAACACACTTAGGTTATGTGAAGAAGACCCCTCACCCACCAACCAAGTTGGTGGCATGCTTCATCATTGGGGTCCCACCCGAGGCACCTAGCGTGTCACAGGTGTGCTGCGACGCCTGATTACAGCGGAGCAGGTTTTGTCATTTTTTAGCACACATACTGGTTGGATTTGTCACGAGGGTGAGTGATGGTTCAGTGGATCAAATTTTATTAACAAGAGATTTCACAAAAATGAAATGCACTGCTAATAACTGAAAGGCAAAAAAGTGAACCAATGACTCACAGCTCGTGAGCTGTAAAGCCGCGACAAGGCACCAACCGCTTTACAGTCCATTCACACACCTTTCATACATGACACGCACAAGACCATTCACACCACCAGCCACGGGCCCAGCACATTACAACACTCACATCGACAGACCGCGCCACTCAAAGGCCCATCACTTACATACGCCCACATGCCTGATACAAGAATCACACCAGCTGATGGGAGTGTGGACTGCCGTTTGGCTGGCACCGCCAGCCAAGCGCCACCCCACGCACACCGCCAGCCAAGCGCCACCCCAAGCACACCGCCAGGCAAGCGCCACCCCACGCACACCGCCAGCCAAGCGCCACCCCACGCACACCACCAGCCAAGCGCCACCCCTCGCACACCACCAGCCAAGCGCCACCCCAAGCACACCGCCAGCCAAGCGCCACCCCACGCACGCCGCCAGCCAAGCGCCACCCCAAGCACACCGCCAGCCAAGCGCCACCCCACGCACACCGCCAGCCAAGCGCCACCCCATGCACACCGCCATCACTTTTTTTGTTTATAAACAACAAAGAAACCACTAATTATAAAATAAGCATAAAACTACAAACACAAAAGCTCTAATTAAACACACGACAGAGATGCCAACCGTGAAACATATGAAAATATAAAACAGACAGCTTACGCTCACGGTATTTCCCAAAAGTTTTTCCTTGTGTGGTAACTTCTAAAACAGCTGGGCACACACAGCCAAGGCTTTGAAGGGCATTCGGGGCAGTACATCCGGCTCTCCCTCCGGATTGATCTCCGGGCACATACTCTACATTTCTTTGTGGGCATGTCTTTTTTGGGAGTGGGAGGAATGTGATCTGGAAAGTGTAGATCTTTCAATCTAGCCACATCCTCCACCACTTCTACTCTAGGATCTCTTGCCGGTTCCACCACAATAAGGCTTTCTATCACCGACTCCTGAAATTTAACAAATGTCATCCTTGACTCAGGTTAACAATCCTTGTATACAATAAAGGCATTAAAAGTTGCCAAATGAAATAAATGTAGGGCCAACTTTTTATATCACATATAAGACTTACGAAGAGCAGTGTAAGGTTCCAACCTCTGATCTACTCTATCAACACCACCCATGTGCCTATTGTAGTCCAAAATGCACGCAGGTTGGCGCACTTCCGCAACCTGACCCCAAACAGCCACAGGGGAAGTACTCTCATCACGGATGGTCGATAGCATGTACACATCCCTCCTGTCTGAAAATTTCAGAGCTAGCAGCTCATTATTCCGCAAGGCACTGCACTGCCCCTCTCAAGGTTTTTACAGACAAGCTCCCTTGGATAGCCTTTCCTGTTAGAACGGATTTTGCCACGAGCAACAGTGTCCACCCTAAACAACTCCTTGAACAACTGCACTCCAGTGTAGAAATTATCTACGTACAAATGGTGACCTTTGTTAAACAGCCGTCTAGCAAGTTCCCACACAATTTTTTCGCTAATTCCAAAAGTGGCCGGACAACCAGGAGGGTCAATACTGGAATCCCTACCAGTGTAGACCCGGAAATTATACACATATCCTGTACTGCTTTCTGACAGCAGATACAATTTAATCCCATACCGTGCCCTCTTACTAGGAATGTATTGCTTAAAAACTAAACACCCCTTGAAAATGCCTGGAACATAGACCTCTGAAAACCGATCCACAAAATGATCAAGGACAGGCCTAATCTTAAAAAGGCGGTCACAATCAGGGTGATCTTGTGGCAAGGCTAAAGCATTGTCTACAAAATGCAGCATACAAAGAAGAAGCAAATACCGATTACATGTCATAGTTGCAGGAAATATAGCAGTTGCCATCAAGGGACTAGTAGACCAATAAGAAGCCAGTGACGGCTTCCTGATCAACCCCATCAAAAAAGACAAACCTAAAAACCTTTTCATCTCTTCCAGATATGTGGGACCCAATGAGTAGCTCTAGACTGAGGCTTAAGTCTGGCAGCGTTGTCCCGCAAATATTGCTCTGCATACACATTTGTCTGCTCCACAATCTCTTCCAAAAATACATCGTCCATAAACAAGTGAAAGAAATGGACAGGCAAAAAGTTTTCCGTATTAACTCTACACCCTGGGAGACCAGTAAATGCAGGTAACTGTGGCTGCTCCATGTTTGGGGCAATCCAGGTGTCAGGTCTTCTAATGCGAAACCCTTCAGCCCCAGGCTGCTGCACTGTTGGCACATCAATGTCCTCCTCTAACACAGGCCCTTCATCTGCACTGAGAGTAGCTTCCTCATCAGAAGAATACTCTCGGACAGAAAACTCACTTCCAGAATCTCCTGCTTCCTCCTCTGCCTCAGATGCAGAGTCAGTGTCGTAATCATGGTCTGAAGACGACTCAAAGAGCATGCGAACAACCTGCTGAGCGGTCACTTTGCGGCTAACCATGATCCTAACAACAAATGGATTGCCAACAACAACTAGCACTACAATAAGTAATAAACAAAGTGTAGCTTTATCACAAAGAGTTATGTACTACAAAAAACTATACCACTCACTTGCCTGAAAAAGCTACTCACCAAGCAACTACTCTGCACAGACACAGCAATCACCAATGATATCCCACTAAAAAGAAAAAAGAAAATTAGACATATGACAACACAAACATCACTGTGCTCAAATCTAAGGACAATGCCAAACACACAATACTGCATTTAGTACACCACCTACAAACATGTCATTCATGCATGTCAATAATACTCCTTTGGAGTAAATTGCTTTCACTTACCTAAAACATGCAACTATGCAAACCGCAGGACAACTACTGCCAAAACCGCAAAGATCCACAGCAAAGGAAGCAAAAGCGTTGAACTAGAAGAAAAAGAAGAAATAAATTGTTATAATCACAAATGCAAATACTTTGCCAGTTGACAAACACCCCACCACCAAGAACTTAGAAGTTGTCCCTGGTACCTAAGTGGATCCTGCCCCCCTCGGGGGTAGATGGGCGTAAAAGAATTGGCCAATCTGCCCCCAAGAGGGGCAGAAATGGGCAACACCTCTGTGCCCCCTTTAGGGGGCGACCCTTCCCAAAGGGGGCACCCCCAGCACAACACAAAAGAAAACAAAAAAATCCCTGCCGTATTGGTGGTTTCTGCCCTCCTTGGGGGCAGATGGGCCTACAAAAATAGGGACAGAGATGGCCAATACGAACTTTCCCCACTTTATCGGGGTGACCGTTGCCCAAGGGGTGCCCCCAAACACACACCACACACACCACACAATCCCTGGCGCCTAGTGTGCTTCCACCCCCCCGGCGGCCAGATCGTCCAAAAAATGGCTGGTCTGCCATCGGGGGGCCGAAACAGAAAAAAAAAAATAGCCCCCCAGGGGAGCGACCCTTGCCAAAGGGGTTGCCCCCAAAATAAACAATAAAAACAAAATCCCTGGTGTCTAGTGGATTTCGCCACCCCCCCCCCCCCGGGGGCAGATCCGCCGAAAAATCGGCGGATCTGCCCCCGGGGGGGGGGGGGGGGCGAAATACTAAAAAAAATTGCCCCCGGGGGGGCGACCCTTGCCCATGGGGTCGCCCCCAAAATACACACCAAAAATAAAATCCCTGGTGTCTAGTGGTTTTCGCCTCCCCCCGGGGGCAGACCTGCCGAAAAATTGGTGGATCTGCCCCCAGGGGGGGGGGCAAATACTGAAAAAATATCCCCCCAGGGGGGCGACCCTTGCCCAAGGTGTCGCCCCCAAAAGAAACCTATTTGAAAAAATCCCTGGGGTCTAGTGGAGATTCCTGCTCCAGGAATCTTGTGAAAACAGGCACAGGGGGAAAGGAAAAACCCTTTCCTTTCCCCCCGTGTCTGTTTTCACCCCCCAAAAACGGAAAGGACTCACCTTTTCGTCCTTTCCTCCTCGCGCGCTGGAAGCAAATGGCTTCCAGCGCGCCCGGCAACACTAGACGTGCGCGCGCTGACGTCATTGGATTGCGGGGCGGGGTGGGGGTGGAAGGGGAAGGTCTTCCCCTTCCATCCCCGCCTTGGGGGGGAGGGGGGTGCACGGGGGGCGCGCTAGCGCTCCCCCAAGTTCCCCTGTGCCTTGGACGAGGTGATCTCGTCCAAGGCACAGGGGAACTGTAGCCTTGGACGAGATCATCTCGTCCAAGGCACAGATCAGGTTAA
The DNA here is from genome assembly GCF_031143425.1 of Pleurodeles waltl. Taxonomy (NCBI): domain Eukaryota; kingdom Metazoa; phylum Chordata; class Amphibia; order Caudata; family Salamandridae; genus Pleurodeles; species Pleurodeles waltl. The sequence continues at coordinate 402,764,202 of NC_090439.1, forward strand.
ACAACTGTTATATTTTTTTTATTTTGCTACATCTATGATTATAATACCTTAATAGTTCATACCAAGTATTTTTGAGGGAACAAAATGGAAGAACTCCAGAGGCCGGACTTACAAGCCCCCTCCCCTTCCCCACTCGCCAAAAGAAAAATAACACAGTGGGGAGCCGCAGCCAACTGCCAATAGGTCAAGGGAGCCATGGGTCAAAAAAGTTTGGGGACCACTGGTATATGGCACCACTTGGAAGGGCATGAGTCTCACCAGAGAGTCCAGATGCTGGCAGCGGAAGTCTTTGATGGCCCTGAGACTTCAACAATGGGAGGCAAGCTCACTGCAAGCCCTTGGAGATTCTTCTCAAGCAGGAATGCGCAACAACGTCCAGTCTTTGTCCCCTTTCAAAGGCAGAAGCAGCAACTGCAGGATATTCAAACAAAGTTCAGTCACAGGCAGGGGCAGCACTACTCCTCAGCTCTTCTCCTTAGCAGAGGTTCTTTTTGAATCTTTGAAGAAATTTAAAAATGTGGTGTTTCGGGCCCAATACTTATACCCCTTTCTGCCTTTGAAGTTGGCAAACTTCAAAGGAAAGTCTCTGTTGTTCACAAGATCCTGCCTTGCCAAGGGCAGGCTCCAGACTCACACAAGGGGGTTGGAGACTGCATTGTGAGAGGGCAGGCACAGCACCTTCAGGTGTAAGTGACTGCTCCTCCCTCCACTCTAGCTCAGATGGCCCATCAGGATATGCAGACTACTCCCCAGCTCCCATTGTCTCACTGTGTAGAGGGGATTCGTAAACAGCCCATCTGTCACTCTGACCCAGACAGGGAATCCACAAACAGGCAGAGTCAATGAATGGTTTAAGCAAGAAAATGCCCACTCTCTAAAAGTGGCATTTTTAATCTGACCATGTAAAAAACAACTTTACCAACAGATGTATTTTTAAATTTTGAATTCAGAGACACCAAACGCCACATTTCTACCTGCTTCCTAAGGAAATCTGCACTTAAATATTATTTAAAGGCATCCCCCATGTAAACCTATGGGAGAGTTAGGTCTTGCAACAGTGAAAGCTGAGTTTAAAAATCTTTCACTGTTAGGCTATGTAAAACACATCAGTATATGTCCCACCTTTAACATACACTGCACCCTGCCCATGGGACTACCTAGGGCCTACATTAGGGGTGCCTTACATGTAGAAAAAGGCATGGTTTGGGCCTGGCAAGTGGGTTGAATTGGCAGTTTCAAACTGCACACACAGACACTGCAGTGGCAGGTCTGAGCCATGTTCACAGGGCTACTTGGGTGGGTGGTACAATCAGTGCTGCAGGGCCACTAGTAGCATTTGATGTACAGGCCCTGGGCCCCTCTAGTGCAGTTTACTAGGGTCTTACTAGTAAATCAAATATGTCAATCAGGAATAAGCCAATTTACACATACAATTTACACAGGAGCACTTGCAATTAAGCACTGGTCAGAAGTGGTAAAGGGCCCAGCATACCAAAAACAGCAAAAACAGAGTCCAGCACACAGTCAAAACATGGGAAGCCGAGGCAAAAAAGACAGGGGAGACCATGCTAAGGATGCCAGGTCTAACAAAATGTATGTGAGATAGGGGCTTTGGAGAGGTGCGGGGCCTTTTTGCTATGTGGTTGTGATGGAATCTGAGGAGACGGTTAAGGGGGTGGAGGGACCAAAAAGATTGTCACACTGGGGCCACCAGTGCTAATTCTGGCTGAAGCTTAAAATCATATCTTGAAAACCCATAGCAATTTCAGAAAGGAGTTGTATCTTATTATGCGGCTAAAACTATATGTTTGTTTCTCCTGGGAATGGGCATTTTTCCTGTATTTCAGTCACAATATCTTATAACAATTATGCAATGAACTAGAAATTATACATTCTGATTTTAAACTCAGATATACAGTATTAGAGCTTTCTAAGATTTGAATTTGTGTGAAGTACATTGCTTACAAACAATAAACAAGGGGCCACATTCACAACTTTGTGGTGCAGTACCTCAAGGCTTCTTGCTACACTGCCTGAGTCAAAAGAAAAGGGAATGATGCGCTGTATTATTTACATATGGCACATTCCTGTCCTTTCTGCCTATGCCGGCACAAAAATTGATGCATGGAGCCAACACAGAAACCCTTGCACCCTGGTCCAATGGTGTCTGCATTGTTGACACAATTGTTTGTTTGCAGGAAGGGACGCAAAAACAATCAATGGAGGTGTTTCCTCTTTCTATGTGTGCTGCAAAATGCAGTACACATAAAAATAGGAAACATCATGGAGATATAAAGTTATTTCTCCTCCTTAAGCCTCCCATTGGGAGGCACACAGTTTTGACACATTCCCAGGTTTACAATTTTTTGTCAGTCTGGCAATGTGTCAAAACTCATGGGTGTTGCCTGGGCCAACCCACTGCAACACTTACGGAGTAATGTAACACAGCACTTTGAGTCATAAAATTAATTTACAGAATGCCAAATCATACACATATCGAATTGATCTAAAAAGAGTGAAATCTGACATATTGAGTTCCAGGGGCATCTATTGTCATTCTTTTGTAAATTTTATAACTGATTGTGATTGCTTCAGTATGATGTTGCCCACCTAGCCCTAGTTAGTTTCTCTGTGGACGTTAGAAATGTCAACATTTGAGCTGCCTAAACTGGTATTTGTTCCTTGTTTCAAATATAATTTCTAGAACCCACATGAATCAATGCTGAGCACTGTGATACCAACACATTTGTTTTATCAAACACCTTGCATTTTCCCAATACAAATCTGAGAAATATCATATTATATTGCTCCATTGTACTGTGCAATTTTGATTTAAACCTTATGTGTGATTAATATCACGTGTGCTTTTGAATCTAGATGCATCTGTTACATCCTGAATAAAAAAAAAGCATTCAGGGCCAGATTTATATGTTGGCATGGAAGGAACTCTGTTGCAATGGTGACAGAGTTCCTTCCCCGTCAACATTACATTCCACCTGTCTGATTTAAATTTGGGTGGACCATAACTTGAATACAGCAGAGAAATCTCCATCACTGCTGATTGTACGACGAAACAACGACTTTAAAAACAACTACTGCCTTAACAACGAGGTCGGAACACCGACCTCGTTGCTACTACTAATGATTTTACCACGAATGCCTTAACAACGATATTTCGTTTTAAAGGCATTCCTGATAAAAGCATTAGTAATAGGCACCATTCAACCTACATCCCTCACCCCACCCCCCCAACCCCACCCCAAAACCTAAAACCCCCTAACCCCCCACTCCCTCCCCAAAACCAAAAATGCCCCACCCCCCTAACCCCACCCCAAAACCTAAAACCCCCTGACCCCCCACCCCCTCCTCAAAAACAAAAACGGCCAACCCCCCCAACCCCACCCCAAAACCTAAAACCGCCGACCCCCCACCCCCTCCCCAAAACCAAAAACGCCCCACCCCCCCAACCCCACCCCAAAACCTAAAAGCCCCTAACCCCCCACCCCCTCCCCAAAACCTAAAACCCCCCACCCCCTCCCCCAACCCCCTCCCCAAAACCTAAACCCACCACTTACCTTCGCCAACTCCCTTCTTTGTATCTTAACCACACATGTTCGTTGTTTAGAACATACGTAGTTAAGGCACAAAAAAACGGAGTCGTGGTTAAAAAAAGCGTTGTTGCGCTTTCGTTAACCACTACTTTCTTAAAAAAAAGTCGTAAAAAAGGATGTTTCCCATCACTGCTGTGGTCAGACTTCTGTGGTGGCCCGACAGAGTAACACCTACCTAATTTAGAAGGATAGACCTACAGCTGTTTTTCAATGCCTGTCACTGCCAGGAAAAACTTGAAAACTGGTCAATGCCTCCCTCACCATAGGAGAAAACTCTCATGGCAAGAGGAGCATTTAAAAAAAAAATAATATTTCAAAAAGATATTCCTGCTGTAGGATTTTCTTTCTGAAAATAAAAATAAAGTGAAAAAATTGCAAGTTTAGCATACAGCTCCATCCTATTGATTGAGACATCTGTCCAACTTACAATGTATTGGCAGGAACCACTGTGACAGCGTTTCCTGTAAACACTTGAATAGTCTGCTAACCCAGAAGACATTTGGCAGGTCGTGCCTCCATTAGGATGTCGGAGTAACTTACTCTGTCACCGTCATCGTGGAGGAGAACGGGCCATCTGCCACAGATTAAATTGGGCCCTCATTTATTCGAGAAAAAAAAAACAATATTACAGAATTCCAAGAGAAATGTGACCTACAATGTATGTGTAATTAATAGCACATTTTTCTATCTTTTGCTCTGGCTGACTAGTTTGCCTAATGAAGAACTCATGTTCCCTACACCCCATAAATGTCAACTTACCTCTACCCCGGTTTCCACTCAAAAATGCCTTTATATATATTTTTTGCAGCAATCCACAGAAGATTTTTCACTGGAAAATAGTCAACAAATTATCGGTGGACACAAAAAATGTTCATGGTTTTTGGCGTTTATTAACCTTTTCATGTATACCAACTCAGGAGAGCCCGTAAACCAACCTCTAAAAATAGATTTGCTCATCAGGCTTGTGTGTCTGTAAATCCTACTAATAAGTGTGAAATTCCCCCATTTCTGATTTTGTGAATGAGGAATGAAGTTTGCTTTCCTCAATTTTTTTTTTGCAAATCACTGGAAAGTCATACAACTTTAAACATATGCGCATGAAAGATTGCAGGGCTGTGTACTAAATTGCTACACCACAACTGGCCACACTCAACAGAGATTTTCAGCTTGTTATTTTACAAGAAATAGGTCAAATCCTTCACCTTAGAAGCATCATTGCCTCAACTAGACATCTCAGACACTGATGGGCAGGATATTGCTAGGGCATCTACGGGCCCGGGCCAAAAAGAAAGGTATTTTGTTAGACATCTGTTATGGTTCTGGGCACACTTGTTCACTGTTTAACCCCTTGGGTGCCTTGGATGAGCTGGGCTTGCCCTCGGCTGCCGTCCTCCACCCTCCCCATGGGGGAGCGCTAGCGCTCCCCGTGGGCCTTCCACACACCACCCCCATCGGGGATAAAAGGGTTATTGCTTCCCATTCCACCCCGACCCCCAGCAATCTGATGACATCAGCGCAGTCACATCGCGCCGACGTCATCAAATGCTGCCGGGGACGTGCTGGAAGCCATTTGCTTCCAGCGCGTGGAGAGAGAGGACGTGAAAAAGGTGCGTCCTCCTCATAGGGGCGTTTGGAGGGGGGAAAACAGACACAGGGGGAAAGAAAATAGTTTTTCCTTTCCCCCTATGCCTGTTTTGAGTGGATCCTGCTCCACGATCATGTGCTAGGTCAACGATCATGGAGCAGGAATCCACCCACTAGACACCAGGATTGTTTAAGGATTATTTTAGGGAGCGACCCCTTGGGCAAGGGTCGCTCCCCTGGGCGCATAAGCATATCTGTGTTTCGGCCCCCCGGGGCAGGTCCGTAGTTTTTTCGGCTGATCTGCCCTGGGGGCAATATTTTTTTTTATAAGTTTCACCCCCCCCGGGGCTAATTAGGCCATGTTTTTGGAAGATCTTGCCACCGGGGGGTCGAAACCCACTAGGCCCCAGGGATTCGTTGCGTGAGTGTGTGTTTTTTGTGTGTTGGGTGCAGCCCTTGGGCAAGGGTCACTCCCCAAAGAGGGGACATTAGTGTTGGCCATATATTTTTTTAGGCCTGTCTGCCCCCAGGGGGGCAGAATCCACCAAGACACCAGGAAATATGTTTTTGTTCCCCTTTGTTTTTTTTGTGCTGAGGCGTCCCCTTTGAAAAGAGTAGCCCCCAAAGAGGGCACAGAACTGTTGTCCATTTCTGCCCCCCCCTGGGCACAGATAGGTATATTTTATTAGGGCAATCTGCCCAAAGAGGGCAGAATCCACTTAGGCACCAGGGATCTTGTTTATTTGTGTGTGTGTTTTATGCCAGGGGGCGTCCACTTTGGCAAGGGTTGCCCCCCAAACGGGGCACATGACTAATGGCCATTTCTCTCCCCCATGGGACAGATCGGCCTACTTTTTTTTTATCCACCAAGACGCCAGTTTAAGTGTATTTTGGCAACATTTTAAGGTTTGCAAAGGATTCCGGGTAGAAGAACGTGGTGAGAGCCCCACAAGTCACCCCATCTTTGATTCCTCTAGATGTCTAGTTTTAAAAAATGTGCAGGTTTGGTAGGTTTCCCTAGTTGCTGGCTGAGCTAGAGGCCAAAATCCACAGCTAGGCACTTTGCAAAAAACTGCTCTATTTTCTTTGGGAAAATGTGATGTGTCCAAGTTGTGTTTTGGGGGATTTCCTGTCACGGGCGCCAGGCCTATCCACACAATGAGGTACCATTTTTGTTTGGAACTTGGGGGAACGCTGGGTGAAAGGAAATTGGTGGCTCCTCTCAGATTCCAGAACTTTCTGGCACTGAAATGTGAGAAAAAGTGGTTTTGTGGCCACATTTTGAGGTATGCAAAGAATTCTGGGTAACAGAACCTAGTGAGAGTCCCACAAGTCACCCCATCTTGGATTCCCCCAGGTGTGTGTCTAATTTTCAAAAATGTGCATGTTTGGTAGGTCTCCTTAGGTGCTGGCTGAGCTAGAGGCCGAAATCCAAAACTAGGCACTTTGCAAAAAACTGTTCTGTTTTCTTTGGGAAAATGTGATGTGTCCATGTTGTGGATTGGGGCATTTCCTGTTGCAAGCACGAGACCTACCCACACAAGGGATTACATTTTTGTTGGGAGACTTGGTGAAACGCTGGGTGGAAGGAAATTTGTGGCTCCTCTCAGATAACAGAACTTTCTGTCACCGAAATGTGAGGAAAAAGTGTTTTTTTTAGCCAGATTTTGAGGTTTGCAAAGGATTCTGGGTAACAGAACCTGGTGAAAGCCCCACAAGTCACCCCATCATGGATTCCCCTAGGTGTCTAGTTTTAAAAAATGTCCAGGTTTGGTAGGTTTCCCTAGATGCTGGCTGAGCTAGAGGCCAAAATCCACAGCTAGGCACTTTGCAAAAAATAGCTCTGTTTTCTTTGGGAAAATTTTATGTGTGCACGTTGTGTTTTGGGGCATTTCCTGTTGTGGGCGCTAGGCCTACCCACACAAGTGAGGTTCCTTTTTAATCAGGAGACTTGGGGGAACGCTGGGTGGAAGGAAATTTGTGGCTTCCCTCAGATTCCAGAACTTTCTGTCACCGAAATGTGGAGAAAAAGTGTTTTTGTGGCCAAATTTCGAGGTTTGCAAAGGATTCTGGGTAACAAAACCTGGTGAGAGCCCCACAAGTCACCCCATCTTCCATTCCCTAGGAGTCTAGTTTTAAAAAATGCACAGGTTTGGTAGGTTTTCATAGGTGCCGGCTGAGCCAGAGGGCAAGAATCCACAGCTGGGCAGTTTGCAAAAAACAGCTCTGTTTTCTTTGGGAAAATGTGATGTGTCGTGTTGGGTTATTTCCTGTCGCAGGCGCTAGGCCTACCCACACAAGTGAGGTACCATTTTTATCAGGAGACTTGGGGGAAAGCTGAGTGGAAGGAAATTTGTGGCTCCTCTCAGATTGCAGAACTTTCTGTCACCGAAATGTGAGGAAAAAGTATTTTTTTGCCCAAAATTTGAGGTTTGCAAAGGATTCTGGGTAACAGAACCCGGTAAGAACTCCACAAGTCACCCCATCTTGAATTTCCCTACATGTCTAGTTTAAAAAAATGCACAGGTTTGGCAGGTTTCTTTAGGTGCCGGCTGAGATAGAGGCCAAAATCTATAGATAGGCACTGTGCAAAAAACAGCTCTGTTTTCTTTGGTAAAATGTGATGTGTCCATGTTGTGTTTTGGGGCATTTCCTGTTGCGGGCGCAAGGACTACCCACACAAATGAGGTACCATTTTTATTGGAAGACTGGGGGGAACGCTGGGTGGAAGGAAATTTGTGGCTCCTCTCAGATTCCAGAACTTTCTGTCACCAAAATGTGAGTAAAAAGTGTTTTTTTTGGCAAAATGTTGAGGTTTGCAATGGATTCTGGGTAACAGAACCCAGTGAGAGCCCCACAAGTCACACCATCTTGGATTTCCCTATGTGTCTAGTTATAAAAAATGCACAGGTTTGGTAGGTTTCTTTAGGTGCCGGCTGAGCTAGATGCCAAAATCCACAGCTAGGCACTTTGCAAAAAACAGCTCTACTTTCTTTCCAGAAAATGTGATGTGCCCGCGCTGCATTTTGGGGCATTTCCTGTCGCAGGCACCAGGCCTACCCACACAAATGAGGTACGATTTTTATCGGGAGACTTGGGGGATCGCTGGGTGGAAGGAAATTTGTGGCTTCTCTCAGATTCCAGAACTTTCTGTCACTGAAATATGAGGAAAAGGTGTTTATTTGGACACATTTTGAGGTTTGCAAAGGATTCTGGGTAACAGAACTTGGTGAGAGCCCCACAGGTCACCCCATCCTAGTTTCCCCTAGGTGTTTTTTAAAAAAATGCATAGGTTTGGTGGGTTTCCCTAGGTGCTGGCTGAACTAGAATTCAAAATCATGAGCTAGACACTTTCCAAAAAACACGTCAGTTTTCATTGTGAAAATGTGATGTGCCTTTTTTTGCTTTTCCTATTGCAGCATTAGGCCTACTCACGCAAGTGAGGACCATTTTCATCGGGAGACCTGAGGAAACACAGATTAGTAGAACAAGTGTTATTGCCCCTTCTCTTTCTCTACATTTTTTCCTTCCAAATGTAAGACAGTGTGTAAAAAAGACATCTGTTTCAGAAATGCCCTCTAATTCAAATGCTAGTATGGGATCCCCGGAATTCGGAGATGTGCCAATAACCACTGCTCAATTTGGAAATACAAAGGTTTTCTCGATACCTAGTTTTCACTCTTTATATTTCACCAATTGAAGTGCTGTATACCTGGATAGAATAACATACCCATTGCAGGGTGTAGCTCATTTATTGTCTCTGGGTACCTAAGGTTCTTGATGAACCTACAAGCCCTATATATCCCCACAATCGGAAGAGTCCGGCAGACGTAACGGTTTATTGCTTTCAAAAATCTGACATTTCAAGAAAAAGTTATGGAGTTTAACGTGGAGAAAAATTGCAGTTTTTTTCACTTCATTTCAATATTTGTTTATTTCAGCTGTTATTTTTTGTAGGAAAACACAAATAACACCTTTGTGAATTCAGAATTCTGTCTAATATTTAGAAACGTTTAGCTTTCCGGGATCCAGCATTAGTTTCACACCCATTTCTGTCATTAACAGTAAGGAGGCTAAAAGCACAAAAATTAGTAAAAATGGGGTGTGTCCCAGTAAAATTTCAAAATTGTGTTGAAAAATTTGGTTTTCTGATTCCAGTCTATCTGTTCCTGAAAGCTGAGAAGCTGGTGATTTTAGCACTGCAAACCATTTGTTGATGCCATTTTCAGGGAAAAAAACACAAGCCTTTTCTGAAGCTTTTTCCCACATTTATTTTTATAAGAAAACAAAATTTTCACTGCATTTTGGCCAATTTCTTGGTTTCCTTCATTGGAACACACAAACTCTTGGTACCTCTAGAATCCTTAGGATGTTGGAAAAAAAGGACGCACATTTGGCATGGGTAGCTTATGTGGACAAAAAGTTATAAGGGCCTAAGTGCAAACTGCCCCAAATAGCCAAAAAAAAGGCCTGGCACCTAAGGGGGAAAAGACCTGGCAGCGAAGGGGTTAAAAGTTTACCCAATTATAGATAAATAAACATTTACAAGAAGAGGGCAATTTATACGGCCTCAATGTATTTGTCATCAGACATTGTTCTAATGTGTAGTTTAATAATTTCAGTCATAATGTGAGGCATAGCCGAGATAAAGTAAATGGTTGCTATAGTGCAATACATGAACAACCGACTGTATGCCACCATCAGGTTTAGGCACAGAGGAGTATGTGCAACAACCACGCATTCTCTCTTCTGTCTTTAAATATATCATCCTTAGACCAAGTTAAGATCCTCATTCACTGTTTCATCCAAAGTAGGATCCAGAAAAATACCCCTTCTTTGATATGTGGATGATGTCATTTTAGTGTGCTTTCTTATTTCAGTCTTTATGCTAATCAGGGTCAACCAGACTGAAGTTTCTTCTCCTCTATTTGACCGAAAGTGGGAAAGAAAAATATACCCCACCTTTCATATATGGCACATGTCCTTTTGGTTTCCCAATTCCCATTTCCAATAGTGAATTTCATAAACATTTATTTGAACAATCGATTTATTTTTTTGAAAACCATAGTCTGGAATGTTTTACTAAGATTGCTAATCCTGCCTCACCCCTTGGGGATTTTATTCATCAGGATGTTTTCCTTCCCTTTATCAAACAAATGTAATCTTGCGCTGCTGGTGTGATAAGTTTCATCGTAGTGTAATCCACATGCTGATTTAATTACGTCTATCGAAGTAGTTCTAGCAAAAAAACTATCCCCATCCCATCAGTTATTCAGAATGTTTTGCAATATTGCACTGTTGGGCCATCCAGGGATGTTCACTTCTCCGTAAGGCCGAGTGCCTACGATCGAGAAATGATTTGCTGAGCATGCTTCTTTGAATGTAGGTATTGCAACTTGAAACACTTCAGCTGTAAAAGCCCGCAGTGAGGGCTCATATACTGACGAAATATATTCGCCCAGAAGGCTATCTAATTAGGATAATCAATTATCACGAGTGGATTCTGCTGACTCATGCTCTTTCTATTAACTAGTAGATTGAGCATCCCAATGGGCAAAGCATCACACGCTGAAGCTGAACATGCTTCATACTCCATACACAGGGGGTGCACTTGCTTTTGTTGTGTAAGTTCTAGATTGAATTCTTGAATACATCTTTGATAAAAGTAATTTAGGTCCCTGGAGCATGAAAGCAGCACACATCTCCTTCATTAATGATGAATATGTCATTCAATCACCTTTATTTTGATGGTAAAAAGTAGAGGGGGCTTAGAGGACTTTTGGGACAATAATATGTAGAGGTTGTCAAGCCAATTCTTATCTTTTGATTGCTCTTTTTTAGCGTAGTATTTTATATCCATAATATACAAGCGTTCATACTATGCCACTCAAATACATGTGGCACAATGACATGATTAATGTCCTAACAAGCACACAATTGCACATTTATTGATACAGTGCAAAGCACAAATTTGACGTTTGCTACCATGTGAGAAAGTGGCCTCTTTCTAGCCTTGTTACCCCCACTTTTGGCCTGTTTGTGAGTGTATGCCAGGGTGTTTTCACTGTCTCACTGGGATCCTGCTAGCCAGGGCCCAGTGCTCATAGTGAAAACCCTATGTTTTCAGTATGTTTGTTATGTGTCACTGGGACCCTGCTAGTCAGGACCCCAGTGCTCATAAGTTTGTGGCCTATATGTGTGTGTTCCCTGTGTAGTGCCTAACTGTCTCACTGAGGCTCTGCTAATCAGAACCTCAGTGGTTATGCTCTCTCATTTCTTTCTAAATTGTCACTAACAGGCTAGTGACCAATTTTACCAATTTACATTGGCTTACTGGAACACCCTTATAATTCCCTAGTATATGGTACTGAGGTACCCAGGGTATTGGGGTTCCAGGAGATCCCTATGGGCTGCAGCATTTCTTTTGCCACCCATAGGGAGCTCTGACAATTCTTACACAGGCCTGCCACTGCAGCCTGAGTGAAATAACGTCCACGTTATTTCACAGCCATTTTACACTGCACTTAAGTAACTTATAAGTCACCTATATGTCTAACCTTTACATGGTAAAGGTTAGGTGCAAAGTTACTTAGTGTGAGGGCACCCTGGCACTAGCCAAGGTGCCCCCACATTGTTCAGGGCCAATTCCCCGGACTTTGTGAGTGCGGGGACACCATTACACGCGTGTACTACATATAGGTCACTACCTATATGTAGCTTCACAATGGTAACTCCGAATATGGCCATGTAACATGTCTATGATCATGGAATTGCCCCCTCTATGCCATCCTGGCATAGTTGGCACAATCCCATGATCCCAGTGGTCTGTAGCACAGACCCTGGTACTGCCAAACTGCCTTTCCTGGGGTTTCACTGCAGCTGCTGCTGCTGCCAACCCCTCAGACAGGTTTCTGCCCCCCTGGGGTCAAGCCAGGCTTGTCCCAGGATGGCAGAACAAAGGACTTCCTCTGAGAGAGGGTGTTACACCCTCTCCCTTTGGAAAATGGTGTGAAGGCAGGGGAGGAGTAGCCTCCCCCAGCCTCTGGAAATGCTTTCATGGGCACTTTTGGTGCCCATTTCTGCATAAGGCAGTCTACACCGGTTCAGGGGACCCCTTAGCCCTGCTCTGGCGCGAAACTGGACAAAGGAAAGGGGAGTGACCACTCCCCTGACCTGCACCTCCCCTGGGAGGTGTCCAGAGCTCCTCCAGTGTGCTCCAGACCTCTGCCATCTTGGAAAAAGAGGTGCTGCTGGCACACTGGACTGCTCTGAGTGGCCAGTGCCACCAGGTGACGTCAGAGACTCCTTGTGATAGGCTCCTTCAGGTGTTGCTAGCCTATCCTCTCTCCTAGGTAGCCAAACCCTCTTTTCTGGCTATTTAGGGTCTCTGTCTCTGGGGAAACTTTAGATAACGAATGCAAGAGCTCATCCGAGTTCCTCTGCATCTCTCTCTTCACCTTCTGCCAAGGAATCGACTGCTGACCGCGCTGGAAGCCTGCAAAACTGCAACATAGTAGCAAAGACGACTACTGCAACTCTGTAACGCTGATCCTGCCGCCTTCTCGACTGTTTTCCTGGTGGTGCATGCTGTGGGGGTAGTCTGCCTCCTCTCTGCACTAGAAGCTCCGAAGAAATCTCCCGTGGGTCGACGGAATCTTCCCCCTGCAACCGCAGGCACCAAAAAGCTGCATTACCGGTCCCTTGGGTCTCCTCTCAGCACAACGAGCGAGGTCCCTCGAATCCAGCAACTCTGTCCAAGTGGCCCCCACAGTCCAGTGACTCTTCAGTCCAAGTTTGGTGGAGGTAAGTCCTTGCCTCACCTCGCTAGACTGCATTGCTGGGAACCACGACTTTTGCAGCTACTCCGGCCTCCCTGCACTTCCGGCGGAAATCCTTTGTGCACAGTCCAGCCTGGGTCCACGGCACTCTAACCAGCATTGCATGACCTCCTAAGTTGTTCTCCGGCGACGTGGGACTTCTTTGTGCGACTTCGGGTGAGCACCATTTCATGCATCCTTGTAGTGCCAGTTTCTGGCACTTCTCTGGGTGCTACCTGCTGCTAAGAGGGCTTCTTGTCTTGCTCAACGTCCCTTCTACCTCCTGGTCCAATTTGCGACCTCCTGGTCCCTCCTGGGCCACAGCAGCATCCAAAAACACTAACCGCACGATTTGCAGCTAGCAAGGCTTGTTGGCGTTCTTTCGGCGGGAAACCACTTCTGCACGACTCTCCACAGCGAGAGGGATCCGTCCACCAAAGGGGAAGTCTCTAGCCTTTTTCGTTCCTGCAGAAACCTCAGCTTCTTCTGTCCAGTAGAAGCTTCTTTGCATCCACAGCTGGCATTTCCTGGGCATATGCCCATCTCCGACTTGCTTGTGACTTTTGGACTTGGTCCCCTTGTTCCACAGGTACCCTAGATTGGAAATCCACAGTTGTTGCATTGTTGGTTTGTGTCTTTCCTGCATTATTCCTCTATCACGACTTCTTTGTCCTTAGGGGAACTTTAGTGCACTTTGCACTCACTTTTCAGGGTCTTGGGGAGGGTTATTTTTCTAACTCTCACTATTTTCTAATAGTCCCAGCGACCATCTACAAGGTCACATAGGTTTGGGGTCCATTCGTGGTTCGCATTCCACTTTTGGAGTATATGGTTTGTGTTGCCCCTATCCCTATGTTTCCCCATTGCATCCTATTGTAACTATACATTGTTTGCACTGTTTTCTAAGACTATACTGCATATTTTTGCTATTGTGTATATATATCTTGTGTATATTTCCTATCCTCTCACTGAGGGTACACTCTAAGATACTTTGGCATATTGTCATAAAAATAAAGTACCTTTATTTTTAGTATAACTGTGTATTGTGTTTTCTTATGGTATTGTACAAGTGACACTTGTGGTACTGTAGTAGCTTCACACGTCTCCTAGTTCAGCCTAAGCTGCTCTGCTAAGCTACCATTATCTATCAGCCTAAACTGCTAGACACCCTATACACTAATAAGGGATAACTGGGCCTGGTGCAAGGTGCAAGTACCCCTTGGTACTCACTACAAGCCAGTCAAGCCTCCTACATACCACAGTTGAGAAAAACTGACCTGAGAAAAATATTTCTTATCTCATCACAGTTTCAATCCAGCAATCACTTAGCACATGGAACGACCGGTCCTACAAGCAACAGACACTCTTCAGTGTGATTTTACATGTTTGGACACATGGAACACATTGCATTCTGCTTTTGGTTTAATACCCTTTGTCAAAACAAAATATATTTAAAATGGCATGTCCTAATCCACGTCTGCTATTTATTCCATTGTTGGGGGAAGGCTTTATGACCCACTCCAGGCTGCACTTCTTGTGAATCATGCCCCCTCCTCACACCCTGTACATATGTGAAGGTTTGCACTGTTATGATTTTATTGTTATGATTTTATTGTATTTTTTTCTCAGACTGTAATTCTAATGAGTAATATTGTGTACGTTTTTTACTCTGTGTATTCCATGTACACGCCGCGTTTTTCTGATTCAATGGAACCAATTTAAATTTTAACGTGGTTCATGAAAAGGCTTTGCCAATAAGAATTTCGAACACCTTTCTGTAGATCTGCGACTGTGTCTAAAATATGTGTTGTCCACAAATATGATTAGATACAGGGATGCGCCAGTTTTAATGGGCATGGGAATACAGAGAAGATAAAGTGAGGGACTGAAGGGAGCAAGGAAGAATCTTAATTAAAGTAATGACTTCCATATACAAATATGGCCTCTCACTTTAAAAAGAAGTAATCCTGGTGAAATGTGTAATTGTTATTAGTTTATATATTTTTAGCTAAAGAAAAGCACAATGAATGAAATGTATCTAATCTCTGAATTGCCTAGAGGGCAAACCTGTCCAAAATCGCAAGGTCACTCGAATGAGAAATCCAATTGTGTACTGAGGGGCTTATTTCTGGATTTCGAACATTGAAGTGTATAATCCTTGGGCATTTAGTAAAGCCCAGCTAACCAGTTTAATGTTTCCTACCGCTGAGGGTTTTACTCTGTGGATGTAATTTAATTTGAAGCCAGGGAAAGAGTAAAGTATTACTTTTGATCTCTGACCAAAAGAACGTCGTTCAATCACAATCCCCTAACATATGCTTATAATCGCCAATAGCAATACTGGAATTAGAGCCGGAATTGGAGAGCACGCACGAAAACTTAAGCAGCTTGGTGGTAGCATAGTACTTTCTGCACCTCGTATTACATTCATTCAAAATCCATCTAGAAGATTCTCATGTTATGTTCAAATTAAACCATGTAAAAAAAGGGTATATTGAATTCTAAAGTGCTTTGTATTGACGAAACACATAAAAAGCTCCAATTAAATGAATGCAAGTGAAGTATTACATGACTACTTTATTTTGTTATATATTTGGATTCAGAAAATGTTGGATATATTTATTTTAAGAAAGGTTTTATATCTTAGAACACGCCAGCTTTTCTGCAGTTTTGAACCGAATCTTCAAAGGAAAGGATTGATAGTCTGCTGAACTTTACCACAAGTATGGCCAATCAAGATATTTCGATCCAGCTCATAACATCTTTTTTCCGTCCTGTGCTAGCGCAGATCAGGCAAAGGGGACATTTTGCAGTCGTGTGGATTCAGAACGAACAATACATTTTATTGAGATGTGTTTGCTCATATTGGCTTGAATTATATTACCAGTACTTAATTGCTAATGAACTGTTTGAGTACACATGTTTTTTCCTACCTCTAATTTAGGGATGGAAATTGATGTGTCGGTCCTTTAAGGTGACATGAGTATGACATTGCTGCCCTCTCCAGGTACCCCTACCTATGCCCATCTGGTTTATTGAAAACACGTTATGATGAAAGAGCAGCAGTTATGCATCTATGGCTTTGATATGCATAGAGGGATGGGCTGAAAGTATTACAGCAGCATTCAGAAATGGCAGGTGAATGGGAGGCAAAAAAGTAAATTTTCGGTGCAAAGTCAAAATTTGGCAAATTGGAAATTAGACAAGCAACTAAGGGCCTAATTTAGATATTGGTGGACGGGTTACTCTGTCCCATTGGTGATGGATATCCCATCCACAGAAATCTAAATCCCATGGGACATAATTGGATTTAGATTTTGGCGGACAGGATGTCCATCACCGTTGTAACGAAGAGGCCCACCCAACCTCCTACTTGACTGCGGGGTGATCGATAAAGTTATCGGGAGCGAATAGCTGTTGCTACCCTCTCCTTCACCAAAGCAATCCGGCTGATGCAGGAATCTTTCTTCAGCTCAGTGCAGCATTAGAACACCCCTCTGCAACGGCTGAAGGAGTTGTCAGTGGAATAGCGAGCAAGGGGTTAGGTTGTGGCTCCATTTATAGTCCAGAGCCCCATGCCCCAGAGCCACATGCAATATAGCTACCACTCGTAGCCGAATGGGACATGTGGTCCCCTTGCTGCAACATGTAAGCAAACATAAAGGTCCATGAACTAAACAAGACTATGGGGGGCAGAGTATGCAGACCATCAGAGAGTCACAAGACAATAGAAGCCAAACTATCTCTTCCCTTGATAGTGACACTGACATGACACAGCATAACAGCAGAGTCAGGGTTTTATCCTGGCATACTATCTATGGACCTTTCCACAAGGACTCCCACTTTATTTGTGCACTGTAAATGCTTCCAAGTCCCAAGGATGCCAATGGCCACCAGCCGGTGCCATTACAGTACTCCCCCTCCGAAGCGGCCTAATGGGGCTGGCTTTTAGGGACATTTCCTTTCCAGGCAATGATGTACCACAATCTAGTTCTTTGCTGCTGGGCATCCAGGATACGGCAAACCTTATATTCTTCATCGCCACAGACCAGAAGTGGAGGTGTCTTTGCCTTACATGCCGGTTTTTATCAAAGATGTGTGCTACACAGAGTGTATTTTGAGTTGCGCCGGTAGTTTCAACCGAAAAGCTTCAGGATTGTTTTGCCGTACTATTGAATATGAACCAATGAACATGGGATGGAAAGACTTTTTCTGTTGAAAAGTAATGTTCTTGGTTGATAGCCAGTCTTTATCACCAATGGCACAAGAAGGTCCTGGACTGCATTTTTTTGTCAGCTACTTGCTTGTAAAGTTTCTTTTTTTTTGTTTTTTAGCTGTTTGGTTACTTGTGCATGGATTTGTAGGATTTGGTTAAGATTTGGTCTACCCTTTCTGTCACTGTGAGAACTTGTTTGTGTCTTTGGGGCAGTGAATTGGGAGGTATGTGGGATTGAAGCTATACATGCACTAGAACTGTGACACCTGAATCGATGAATGCTGTTCTGATTTGTAAGCTAAATCAGCCAACCAAAAAAGGTTGACCCAAGAATTATCAGCTACAGGTATATAACACCTGAAATATTGTTTTAGTGTGTGATTCAGGCACTCAGTTTGTGCGTGTGATTACAGGTGGTAACTTGTGGACAATGCCGGGGCTATTTGTAGGGCGGTACACAACACTTTCCAGAACTTGCCTGTGTATTGGGTGTCTCTGTTAGAGATTATTTTACTTGGAATTCAATGTAATTGTACAACAGTGTGTAAGAGCAGTTGGACTAATTGAGCTGCATGCTATAAATTGTCCCAGTTTAGTAAGTCAATCCACCAGTACTAGGAGGGTGTTTTAACTCTGATCCCTCGGTAGGTCTGTGATAAAGTTTAGGGATACATGTCCCCAAGGAGTGCAGATCATTGGTAATGGGAGCAAAAGACCCCTTGCTTTCCCACAGTCATTCTTGGCTCTTGCACAGATTTCACACTCCTTTGTCCATGTAGTCATGTCTTGATTCATTGTAGGCTACTAAAAGTTCCTTTTGATAACCATATTGGTCCTCTTTATCATCGAGTGGCCAGCGCTGGGATGTTCATGATTCCATTGAAAGACTGCTTTCCGTAATATTAGACTGAGTAAGAATTGTTTAAGGTCATGGATAGGTAAACCCTGCATGATGTCTTTTTGGGGCTACTTGTAAGCATGGTTTCCAATCTAGAATTTGAAAGTTGTCTTTCACTTGATCCTAAAAAATTCTCTGTGGACAGCACATTCAAGACTGTAGCTATATCCAAGATAGTTCTTGGGTGTTTGGTGATGGTTAACAAAGGAGTGTCCTGTCAGATTAGAGAATTAGCTTTGCTGTTTTCTATACCTGTCCAGAAGGTAACCACAAAGTCCAAGTCCCCAAAGAAGAGCATCCACTTCAGTTGGCATGGAGTCAATTCTCTGGCAGTTTTCATAAACTACAGATTTCGGTGGTCTGTATACACTGTTACAGTACGGTTAGCACACAGTAAGTAGTGCCTCCACTCCGTGAATGCCTCACAGATAGCCAGGACTATTGTATAATTTATTTCTGCAGGGATCAGGTTTTGGACCTGTACGCCACTGTGTATAATTGTCCTGTGGTGACGTGCCTTTGTGACAGTAATGACCATACTGCCACTTCCGAAACGTCCAATTCTATGACGAATGGCAAGAGGGAATCTGGGTGAACTAGGATGGGTGCAGTAGTAAAGGCCTTTCAATTGGAGGAAGGCTTCTTGAGCCTCTGAGCTCCATTCAGAAGCAACATTCTTTCTCAGTAATAGGGGCCACAACCTAAGAGGAGTGATCTCTAAAGCACATGTAAAGGTTGGCAAAGTCAAGGAAACATTGTACAACCTGGACATTTATGGGAGTAAGCCAATGCAGGACAGCTTGGATCTTTCTCTCTGCCATTTGGAGACCTCTTGGGGAGAGGATCACTCCAAAGAAATCCACTTGAGTGACATGGAAGTCACACTTGCTTAGATTGCAGTACAGCCAATGTTTTTGTAGGACCGTCATAAAGGTAGTGATGTGTTCCACATACGCCTACTCTCAGGTTTGCTAGATCACAATATCGTTGATATATAATATGATGAAACAATCAGGGTATTCTTAGAGCATGTCATTAAAAAAAACTAGAAGGCTGCCATCACCTTGCAAAGGCTAAATGACATCGCAGTATATTGGAAAAGAACATATCAGGTTTTGAAGGCAGCTTTCCGCTCGTCCTCTTAGCACATACAAACTAAATGGTAAGGTCCCTTGAGATCTAATTTAACTGCTGATATGACTTGGTCCAGGAGCACTGGAATAAGGGGCAGTGGGTATTTGTTTTGATTGTGAACTTATTCAGTACGTGAAAGTCAACCCATGAGCAGACTTCACCATTGGCATTGGGCACTAAAAAACAGAAGAGATGTCACAGGGGATATGGAGTGAAGAGAAACCCTTTTGCAAGGTGGTTATCCAAATACTAATGGACATGGGCATTCTCATTCTCTGAAAAGATCAAAGATGCAACAACTAGGATCACCGCTCCAAACACCAGATCGATTTGACAGTCATATGTGTGATGTGGTGGTAACCCTTCTGCTTCCTGTTCATTAAAAACATGATGTAATGGAGAATATGCTGTGAGAGAAGGATGTCTTTTTATGCTGCGGTGAGATTAGAATGGCTGTTTTCCCCTGATTCTGACTGTAGACAATGTTCTGTGCAATATGAGGACAAGGCTGTAATAGACAAGCTCGGCCCCTCTGCTAGGGACGAGAGTATCCCCCTGCCAGCCGCAGCAGCTGCAAACCTTTTGCTATTAAACAAAAACAAACTATGTGTATTGTCGTTTTAGAGTAAATGGGGTGAGGCCACGGGCTATGATGGAGGGGGAGTGCACATATATTTGGTCAGCTGTCTCGGGCTGGCCAAACACACATGCACAGTGGGCTTTCTCCAACTTGGCACTGTGTTGCCGGGTTGGAGAAAGCAGGCAGAGACTTGCACTCAGCCTCGGAAAGCTCTGGCTGGGCATTCGGGCCAATCCAAACACTGTTGTCATGCTACCAGCAGCATGACAACAGCATTTGATTGGCCCCAGGGCAGGCTGGGAGCCTGTGCATGCAGCTGCAGCAGAGGAGTGGCGCACTGGTGGAGGTTGCGGCGAGTTAAGGTGAGTATTTTTTTGTAATTAATCCTCCCCGCGCGCATCCCAGCCCCTTCAAACTGCTGCGAGCCGCTCCTGGTAATAGAGTGAGCTACCCAGTCTGTATTACGTTTGTATAGCATCAACCAGGGTAGCCCAAAGATAAAGCCATATTGAGGGGCACTGATTACAGGAAACTGGATTCTTTCTGAATGGTATTGATGTCCGAAATGAAATCCCAAGACCATCTCTGTGGTATGCATGGTGATTGGCCCTGAGTTCAACACTCTCCCAGCCACCATTTGTTTAACTTCTAGGTTTTCCTTATGCACACAATGTAAGTTTAATGTCTTTGCTAGTGTTGCATCAACAAAATTGCACGGAGCCCAATAGTCTAATAAGGCCACAACATTATGAAGTTGGCCTAGTACTGGCATTAACTCCATTTTCAACATAAAGTGTGATACATGATCACCAATCTTGGTTCTCAGAGAAGGGATCCTTCACATGCTCAAAAGATTCCCTTTGTTGTCTTTTGAGTGTGTTACTTTTCCGTTTGGGCCTCCGTGATGGTGTTTAACACCTTTGCTGGTGACGATCCTGTAAATTGACTTCTTTGGTTTGGTGGGGCACTTTTTCACAAAATGACCCTTTAACCGTAGTGTAAACATTGGGCACTTTTTCGGTTCAGCTCTTTCTCTTCCTTAGTGACTGCTGGACAAACTGACCCTATTCCTATAGGCTCACCAGAGTTATCACTGTCTATGGCTGGAGTTGTGGGTCTTGGGCGTTCATATCTAGTTGAGCGGTCAGGGCACCTCTGATCCCCTTTCCATTCAGCCAGTATGGGGTCAACTCCTAATGCGAGATTGATAAGCTTGGCACATATTAGTGGTTGAGGGTCTATTTGTGCCAAAGTATCCTTTAGATCTTCTTGGTGATGTATAGCTGATTGCTTTTCTTCTGGCAAAGTGGTATCAGACACTAGAAAGTTGAATTGTGTCAGGTATGTAACGAGGTCTTGTTGCCCTGTTGTAGTTCTAACAATTCCCTGCCTGCAGATAAACTGGTATCTCCCCATCAAATACGATTTTAAATTCTTTAACAAACCTTTTCCAATCATATAGTATAGGGTTATCTCTCCTTACTAGTGGTCTGCCCAGGCAGAATCTCATGCAAGGTAAGAAATCAGAAAAGCAATTTGGGATTGGGCATCTGGGAACAATGCATGCCTACAGGTGGAATGCAATTTTATTTGAGTAAGGAACACCTGTACCTTTCCTGGACCACCTGAGAGTCTTTCTGGGGCAGCTAAGGGTATCTGTGGTGGAACTGTGACTGATATGTTGGTGGGGGGACAGTTCTTGATGTTGCACTAGGCCCAGTGATTTGTGTGTGTGTGTGTACAACACTCGGGTATTTGCCTAACCGGATATCAAAATGATTTTTTTCTGCTATGTCCTTACTTCCACACTGTGTTGTAACTGAGCTACTTTGTCTGCTAATGTTGATGTCATCATTCTTGACTCCACCATTACCTGTCGGGCTTGGCCTAGGACCTTCATGACATCATCCAAGGTGTCCATTTCAATACTGAGCAAGCAAGAAGGAACTGTACTCGTGGGCTCACTATTCTGTCAATTGTACCTTTGCATTCCTTGGAGCTTGCGTGCCGATTAAGAGGGTCCTCTTCCAGGCACCATCAAGTTTGAATGACGTAATGGTGCAGAGTATTGGATTGTCCAGGCGAGGGAAAGGGTGTGAGGGAAAGAACAGCAAGGGGAGACCTGTAAAGAAAAGACATGGGCTTGTAAGTAGCTAACGCACTCCTCCTGAACCGTTCTTTCAACAGTTGCTAGATTATAAGGGTAATCACCTGTCTTCAGCTCGCATTGCTTAATAGCTGTGAGTATAATTTTGTGTGCTTCGGAGGGAAATAGAACATACATATGAGATCTGTGAATTCCTCTACCAGTCTGCACAAACATACAGTTATAATGAATAGCATTGACTGTACATTTAAAGTAAGCATACCAAACTTCAGCTCTGTTCCTGCTGTATCTTTGTCTTCTCAGAGGGTCTGCCATAGAGGTAAACAGTACCTGAGGATATTTAAGGTGTTGTAGACTCTCTTTTTCCTGTTGGTTATTCAGGATCTCCAAGCAATAATGTAGCTGGCCTTGACAACACAATGTCAACAGTACTGTGCATTTCTACTAATTAACAACAAGCATGATCGTATGGATGCGTTTGTGTTTTCAAAAAATTAGCACTGTCCTGGTGCTCTATGGCTGGAAATTAAAAAAACACCACAGCACTCTTACAAGAGAGACCTGCCTGACCTCAACTGCAGCCTGATTGTCAAACTTTTCTGGGCCAGATGTCTGCTGCTATGCTCTCCTTCACCAAGAGTGATTAGGCAAATGCAGGAATCTTTCTTCAGCACAATGCGGCCTATGGAGAGCACTCCACAACCACTGCAGGAGTCATCTGAGAAATAGTGAGCAAGCAGATGAGGGAGGGGCTCCATTCAAATCTAGAGCCCCACCCAATATGCCCGCCGCTCGTAGCCTGATGGGACATGTAGTTCCCATGATGCAACACATAAGCAAACACAAAAGGGAACAAACTAAACAAGACAATAGGGGGCAGATTATGCATACCATCAAAGAGTCACCGGGCAATGGAAGCAGAACATGAACACTATTTAATGCCTTGTTCCTGGCCTACTGTTTATGATCTTTCCACAAGGGCTCCCATGTTGGATACACCCTGTAAATGCCAAGTCCCAAGGGCCATGACAGCTAACAGAAGGAGCAGGATAGAACTCACACACAAGTATGTCATATACTACTGATGCATGCTGGTTTGACTTTGAATGCCGACAAGTGTGAGTTCAACAAGAGAAAACTAAATTTCTTTGGCCACATCTTTTATGATGAGGGTATGACACCTGATTCTGCAAAAATGTGTGCTCTGTCAAATGCTGATCACCCATAAATATTTAAATGGCACATTCTTTTCTTGCCATGGCCAGTGACCCTTCAAGATGTATAAAAAGCTTTGCCAATTTAGTGCTCTACTACAAGAGTTGATAAAGATAAATACTTATTTTCAATAATCACAAGAATTTGAGAGAAGTTTCAAGATATTCAAACACTCCATTGAAAACGCAACTGAAATGGCATACTTCAATCCAAAGCTTCATACAGATGTTGTGGTTGGCGCTAGCCCTGTCGAGGTAAGTGCTATCCTTGCAGAGCATAGTGGACAGCTTAACACTTGACAGCATATTGTGGCCCATGCTAGTAGAAGCTTGTCACAAACAGAACTTGCTTACTCACAACCTGAGAATGAAAGCTTGGCTGTGGTATGGGCTTGTCAATATTTACATTTACTCCTGTACAGAAAGCCTTTGATGCTGGTAGCTGATCATCAAGCTTTGCTGACCATTTTTGCCATTCCAAAAACCAAGATGCCTCCTCGCATTGAACAATGGGTCTAAGATTGCAGGAGTACAATTATACAATTGTGCATCACCCAGAAAAAGATCAGAATACTGCTGACTACTTTTTGAGAGTGCCTGGAGAAGGTCAAGGTGCTCCATCCAAAATGGCTGAGGTCTACATTAATTTCATTGTCAAGACAAATACACCAGCTGCTATATCATTAGCCCAGATTATCACTGCCATGAGCTGTGGCAGTGACATGCTGAAGGTAAAGGACATAATTACACAACAATTATGGGCCAAACACACCCTACCTCTCAATAATGATGATGAATATCAAAAATACAAAAATGTCAAACATGAATTGTCCATAACACAGGAAGGTATCATACTGTGAGGGTCAACATCCTGAATCTGGAGAGTATGCAACAGAAAGTAATTGAAGTGTCTCACAAAGGGCATGGTGGTATAGTTACCACAATGAGAGCTCTCCAAGACCGAGCTTGGTTCCCATACTTAGATGAAAGAGTTAAAAACAAAATCAAGCCTGTCATGTATGTAACTGCCTTTCGTCCAGTGTTACTCAACATATTTTGAACAAGAAAGATCTCCCTAGACATGCATGGGGAAAATAGCCATCAACTTCTTTGGTCCACTTTATAATGGACATCAATCTGATGGTGATTGTAGATGAATACACACATTTCCCCTTAGTTTATGATTTCTCATCCACCACTCATGAACGAGTCATTAAAAAACTAGATTACATATTTGGAACATGGGGCATCCCAGCCATTGTGAGGTCTAATAATGACCTGCCATTTAGCAGTAAAGAATTCAAAGGGTTCCTGGAGCATCTGAACAAGAAGCATCGAAAGAGTACACCTTTAAGGCGGCAGGCCTATGGACTTGTTGAGCATTTAATGAGCACACTACAGAAAGCAGTACAGTGCACAACACTTGAGATGCTCAGTTTAAAAACAGTACTCAATTCTACTCTGAGAGCTTATTGTTCAACACCCAACTCAACCAGAGGTGAGATTCCTGCCAATTTAATGTTCGGGAGAGGAACGACAACCAAGTTACCTCAACGGACCACTAAGAGAGAAAAAAGTGAAAACATGATTCATACAAGGGACTTCGTTAGAAAGCAGAAAGTGAAATCTTGTGCAGACCAGAGGCATCATGCAAAGGACATCTCATTTAGAAAAAGGAGATTTGGTGATTGCCCAACAGATGCAAAAAAATTTAATCTGATGTTCCCTATGATGCTGAACATTTTCAAGTGGTGTCTACCAAGAGATACTTGGTAATGGCCCAGCGGTCTGGTAAATGTGTTACAAGGGACTCTTCTCACTATAGACCTATGATTCATCAGTCTTCTATTGGAACTTGTGAAAAAAAACTGACCTTGAAAACTCAGTGACTGATTCTGACATGTAATTATCTTTAGCAATATCTGACAGTGAACATGACAGCTTCCAGTTCCAGTAACTAGAGTGGGTCATATGATCAAAGTGCCAAGAAGATTGTTTGAAGAGATATAGTCACACGTGTTTCTAAATACATGCCTAATGATTGTATTTAAAAAAAAAAAAAGAACAGATGGGGACATTTACAAGCCCCATGGCACATGGCAGTGCAGCAAGTGAGCTTGCTGTGCTGCCCTGTGACACAGGGAATGGGCAGGAATGCGTTGCATCAGCACATTTCTGATCTCTTCCCCCCAAGGTGACAATGGTCTGCCTATCGCTGACGCAGGCACTCTTGTACAATGGTGCAATGATGCCTGTGTCACAGACAGGATTGTTTCTGTGCATGAAAAGAATCCATGGAGGTGGGTTGCACTTTCTATGTGTGCTGCTGAATGCAACAACCACAAACCCTGTCAGGGTCAACCAAAAAAGTCATTACATTAACCTGTGCTTAACCTTTGTTAGCTTGCCACTATAGCAATCAAGCTCAACTTAGAGGCAACATGTGTAGTATTTATGCAGCACACAAACTTTGATAAAGTGAAAATACAGCACAATTAAATCTCACACTAATTTAAATGCACAGAGTAAATTTTGATACATAAAATGATACCAGAACAACAAAAATCCAATATGTAAAATCAGAGATAAGCAATTTAACAATCGCAAATATAGCGCTGAAAAGCACAAAGTGTCACTCATGGTCATCTGGTTGTGTTAGACCGGGGGAAAGTCATAAGTCCAAATCGATCATGGAAGAGCAAAGGCTGGATGCAAGGACAAGGTTAGTCCCTCTTCAAAAGTTACCTTCTCCATGTTCAGGGCAAAGAGTCAGTTTGCTGAGGACGAGGCTGCAAGAAGCAGCTTTAGCATCGAGAATGGTCGTCTCTGTGTCATGAAGAGCAGGCCGGGAGACATGGATACTCGTTGCTGTAGCACAAATATCTAGCTGGGATTTGCAGGCGTTTCTGCTGTAGCATCACATTGGCAGTCACTGTGGGCTGTGTGCTGTAACATGAAGTCTCACATTAACAAGCATTGCTAGCAGTTGCTGTATTGCAGAGTTCATTTCACTGGATATTCACATTGACGGTTTTCACAGGTGGCAGAGTCTCAGCGCGAACAGGCTCATTCGCGGTCATGAAGAGCCCACAGCATCAGGATTTTAACTCCAATGCCAGCCAAGGGTCCAGAATATGGGGAGGCACCTCTTGGTGATCAGGAACTCACTCTAGCAGAGGACAGCATTGCCAAGGTAGGTCCAACTGCAGGTCCATGCAGGATCAAATGCAGAAGGTTAGCTGGGCAGTTGCAAGGAGGCCTCTGGAACGTTTTCTGTCCCTGCAGTTCAAAACAGGAGCCTAATCAGATATCCCTTGTTGTCACTCTGGTGGTCATGGGTTCAAGGACTATGTCCATGCTTCCTTCCTCAGGTTTCATGGCTGCAGAGCAGTACTTTTTCTGAGTCTTCCACAAGTCCAGAAGTGATATGATGAGTGATTCAAGAGTTTCTATATTTATACCTGTTGTCAGCCTTTGAAGTAGGAAAACTCCATATACAACCCTCAAATGTGGTATTAGAACATTCTCTCCTCTCTCAAGGTTCAGAGTAGTTTAGGGTGACAAAAAGCTGGTGTCAAGTTCCTTTGTGTGTGTGTGAAGGAGGCAGCCCTGTTAACTGTGTGTGGGGCGGGTCCATCTTTGTCCCACTCATCCTAGCATGGTAGCCTTTCCTGACAACATTTGGACCCTCTTTGTCTCACTGTCTTGGAGGAATACACAAAGGTCAAATTCCAACTATTCTCAGTTACATAACACAGGCCACAAGCAACAGGCACCAGATGGATCAGAAGAAAAAAAATGCTGACTTTTTAAAAGTGGCAGTTTCAGAGTTGTGCCTTAAATCCAAACTTTACCATTAAACAAGGTTTTACATTACAATTCATTTGAGTGTACACTTCATTTTCCTAGCTGATCCAAAACTTAAGTTATCACTTATATTATGTAATAAGGTACCCAGTGTTATCCTATGGAAGAGATAAGCCTTCAATAGTGAAAAATGACTTTAGGAGTTATTCACTATCAGGACATGTAAAACTTAAACCCATTTTTTAAATACAATACATCCTAACTTAGGAGTCCTTGGGGCCTACCTTAGGGGTGACATTTGTGTCTAAAAGGAAATTTTAGCCGGGGCCAAAGGTTTATTTTGCTATGGCCAAAGGGCATGTTAAAACAGGACTACAGCTACAGTGGAAGGCCACTTCTTTGGTGGGTGGTACAGTGAGTGTTGCAGGCCCACTAGTAGCATTAACTTATGAGCCCTGGGTACATGGAGTACCATCTACTAGGGACATACAAGTAAATTAAATGTGACAGTTAGGTGTAGGGCAATTGTACTATGTTTGAAGGAGAGAGCACATGCACTTTAGTGCTAGTAAGCAGAGGTAAATTGCAGAGAGTTCTGAAGCCAGCAAATTTGAATTGAGCAAAACAGGAGAGGTGAAGGCAAAATGTTTGGAGGTCTACCTCCCAAGGGTGTGACGGTTAACACTTATAATCGCTCATTGCATATAATGTATCTAGGGGCATATTTACAAATAACTGTGCAGCCCGGCGCTGTGCCAAAAAAGGCAGAGCTGTGCTGCGTCAGTTCTGAAATGCAGGGATGCACCTTATTTACAAAAATATGGTGCATCCCTGTGTTTCCCCCTGTGATGATGCTAAATTATCTGCCTAGCGCCAACACAGACACCCTTGTGCCTGTGAACACCCACAGCAACACCCATTGCATGCCCCTTCCATGCAAAGTGCTTTATGTCAAGGGGCCATATTTACAAGGTGGCATTAAGACATGAAAAGTGGCTTAACGCTGCCTTGTAAATATGGCGCAGTGCACAGGATCACACGAGCGTCACAAAAAGTGATGCTCCGGTGGTGCTAGTGGCTCGGAAATATGCCCCTTAGTTTCTAAATCTCTTCAAAATTATTTTCTGTATTGTATCAGACTATTTTACCTTCTTGAAAGGGTTAAACCAGTCACTTTAAGTATAGTTTGCATTACATAAAATTGCTAATAAATGAACAAAAAATTCCAGCAACCAACGTGAGATCCATTTAATCTCTTTGTAAACTCTAATGCAAAGGTAGTTGAAGGGTTCTCATACTTTCTTGTTCAGCACCTCCTGCCTATAATCAGTCTTTGACTGTATCTCCTTCAGCCCTGTGAGATGCTTTGCTGGCTATGAGCTATATTTGTATTATGCATTTACTATATAATGCACACACAGATCTATACCTATATTCCAATAATCTGATGATGCACCAGACAAGTCTACTTTTGGGCATTCTGGGAATCCATTCCCAAATAATGTGTGGTGTGAGTTGTGCAAAATAAAGAATTTTAAGTCCAATCACTCTGACATGAAGAGGAAAACAGGCATACGGGTCACAGATAGTTAAATTACTGTGGGTATTCAGTTTGCTATAACTTGCTATCATTTCCAAGATGTATAAAGCATGTATCTACACGTTTACCTTCCTGCTTCTTTTATTTTCAAACCCTTTTTCCCTCTTCGGTGATTCCGACTCACAAACTATAAGGGAATCTTTGAAAAATGAAAAATGACACAGATCTCATATGTTCAATGAGAAGGAAGCAAGGCTGTTAAGACTGTGCTCCAAATATCAGACACACCTGCTACTGTGTAAGGCACATTCTCCTTTTAGTTTGGCTCAGCATTTGCACTCATAAGGTTATACTAATTGTATAGGCTCTTACTGTCAGGTGCCGCTGCCCACAGTGGCCTTAGTACATCTAGTATTCATCTCGTGGTGGAGACACATCCTGGCGACGGAAGCTATAAATTCAAGGCACCATGATGCCTTGAATGCCCACAAGTTGTCAGTGATAGTTTTTTTTAAGCCTGGGTGGACTTCACGGATTTTCCTTTGCAGAAACTGCTTTATGAAAGGCCCAAACTAACACAATATGAATGCTAAATGCTATTTTTGGGGCAAAATGCTTCCTTCTTTACAAAATTTTGGTATTGTGGGCGCATTTCACTCTAAAAAAACTGCAAAATCACACATGATGCAAACAAAAGCTACTCACGTTCTATTGATTTCCATTGTTTCTGCCCTCCGGTGGCAGTATTTTTACCAGAACCTAGTTTATGTTATGCCTGTAATACCATTGCTCCCATTTCAATAAACACTTACACCTCAAAGTTTAACTTACACATGCATCATAATGTTACCTTCTCATGTAATTTTATGATGAAGTAAATATGTTACCTTTGTTGCAGGTCATTACAAAATGGAGATTGCCTGAAAAGTATGTACTCAGGCAATATATTGTGGTCTGTAGGTATTCCAAAAATCTTTTTGCTGCCCATTCGTACTCTGAAATTGCAATTCACTTTTATCAAGGGCCCAAGTAAATTCCATATCAGGTGTAAATTAGCATTACACACCCCCACAATTGTGGGCAAGGTATGGAAGAAGTTTCATCATTGTAGAAGCATACTTTTCTTGTGGAGAAAACTAAATAATTTAACTTAGCTACTGAAATTTGCCAGTATCGTAAGCTGAAATTTTCTTGGCCTCACTTGTGACATTATAAATGACATAAGAAATTACTTAATTAATTTCTAAATCCAGAATGTAATGACTTTTTGTTAAGACATGATACTGTTTTATCAGAAACCCTGTACTTTTACCTGCATTATGAAATATTTTTCACCTTCTTTTACTGCTGATAATCAATCAGAATAACCCTTATTTAACTTATTATTTTTCATCACCATTTTCCTGTTTTAAATAAACGTTGTTTTCTTGCTATTTGCAGAAAACATACATAAAATCGATGCAGTATTGCTTTTGAAGGGTTTTGGTGACATCATAAACAATGAGACCAGTTCTTCCCTTGTGTAGGGGTGTAAACTTGGAAGTAAAGTGTTCTAGAAGGCAAATTCAAGCCTTGGTCCGACACAGCTCCTTTAGAGCCTTTAGCTCTGCCCCTGACTGACTCAGCAAGATGGACTCTTTCTTCTAAATCCTGAAAAGGGAGCCCTTCATGGAAGTGGTGTCGGAGGTCTGGCTGTCTCTCTTTGATTCTCTGACAAAGATCATGGCCAAGCATGTCAGTAAATGAGGATTAATTAGCCACTTATATATCTGTCTCCACTCTCTGCCTTTCCTAGAAGGAGGCTAATCCTTACAAATGGGTCTACTTTCTGGGAAGTGTTTGATATACCTGCTGACCAACAAAATGATTAGCTTAGCCCAACATGGAAGTTCAAAGTCCAATTCTGATCAGGAGCTAATGCAGAAAAACATTGCAGCACCCAAAGTGCACAAATGAGTTCAAATATAGGTAAGTTAATAGATACTTTTG